>NW_027102328.1:0-300000 GCF_035609145.1 Eleutherodactylus coqui | reverse complement strand
CATCAGACTTTTAATCTGAGGGTCCAGGGTTCAAGTCCCTGTTTAGGCGTACTTGCTAAAGCAAGCTGTGAAATGTCTTTATTGAGCACATCTTTGATTTTCCACTGAGTCTTTGCTTCTTTATTGTCGTGTTCTACTGTGCAAAACTGAGGGTATAGAAGCAGCTTGAGAAAATCTTTGTTTTTTGCAGAAACAACCCTTCTATGTCTGTTTAGCAAATTTTGGGCACATTGTTGATTTTCCACCAAAGCTTTGTTTCTTTACCTCCATATTTTATGTTAAGACGCTTAGAGGAGCTAAGAAAAGCATTTTTCAGAGCCTGGATAGCTCAGTCGGTAGAGCATCAGACTTTTAATCTGAGGGTCCAGGGTTCAAGTCCCTGTTCAGGCGTACTTGCTAAAGCAAGCTGTCAAATGTCTTTATTGAGCACATCTTTGATTTTCCACTGAGTCTTTATTGTCGTGTTCTACTGTGCAAAACTGAGGGTATAGAAGCAGCTTGAGAAAATCTTTGTTTTTTGCAGAAACAACCCTTCTATGTCTGTTTAGCAAATTTTGAGCACATTTTTGATTTTCCACCAAAGCTTTGTTTCTTTACCTCCATATTTTATGTTAAGACACTTAGAGGAGCTAAGAAGAGCATTTTTCAGAGCCTGGATAGCTCAGTCGGTAGAGCATCAGACTTTTAATCTGAGGATCCAGGGTTCAAATTTTGGGCACATTGTTGATTTTCCACCAAAGCTTTGTTTCTTTACCTCCATATTTTATGTTAAGACGCTTAGAGGAGCTAAGAAGAGCATTTTTCAGAGCCTGGATAGCTCAGTCGGTAGAGCATCAGACTTTTAATCTGAGGATCCAGCATTCAAGTTCCTGTTCAGGCGTGCTTGCTAAAGCAAGCTGTCAAATGTCTTTATTGAGCACATCTTTGATTTTCCACTGAGTCTTTGCTTCTTTATTGTCGTGTTCTACTGTGCAAAACTGAGGGTATAGAAGCAGCTTGAGAAAATCTTTGTTTTTTGCAGAAACAACCCTTCTATGTCTGTTTAGCAAATTTTGAGCACATTTTTGAGATTCCACCAAAGCTTTGTTTCTTTACCTCCATATTTTATGTTAAGACGCTTAGAGGAGCTAAGAAGAGCATTTTTCAGAGCCTGGATAGCTCAGTCGGTAGAGCATCAGACTTTTAATCTGAGGATCCAGGGTTCAAGTTTCTATTCAGGCGTGCTTGCTAAAGCAAGCAGTCAAATGTCTTTATTGAGCACATCTTTGATTTTCCACTGAGTCTTTGCTTCTATATTGTCGTGTACTACTGTGCAAAACTGAGGGCATAGAAGCAGCTTGAGAAAATCTTTGTTTTTTGCAGAAACAACCCTTCTATGTCTGTTTAGCAAATTTTGGGCACATTTTTGATTTTCCACCAAAGCTTTGTTTCTTTACCTCCATATTTTATGTTAAGACGCTTAGAGGAGCTAAGAAGAGCATTTTTCAGAGCCTGGATAGCTCAGTCGGTAGAGCATCAGACTTTTAATCTGAGGGTCCAGGGTTCAAGTCCCTGTTCAGGCGTACTTGCTAAAGCAAGCTGTCAAATGTCTTTATTGAGCACATCTTTGATTTTCCACTGAGCCTTTGCTTCTTTATTGTCGTGTTCTACTGTGCAAAACTGAGGGTATAGAAGCAGCTTGAGAAAATCTTTGTTTTTTGCAGAAACAACCCTTCTATGTCTGTTTAGCAAATTTTGGGTACATTGTTGATTTTCCACCAAAGCTTTGTTTCTTTACCTCCATATTTTATGTTAAGACGCTTAGAGGAGCTAAGAAGAGCATTTTTCAGAGCCTGGATAGCTCAGTCGGTAGAGCATCAGACTTTTAATCTGAGGATCCAGGGTTCAAGTTTCTGTTCAGGCGTGCTTGCTAAAGCAAGCAGTCAAATGTCTTTATTGAGCACATCTTTGATTTTCCACTGAGTCTTTGCTTCTATATTGTCGTGTACTACTGTGCAAAACTGAGGGCATAGAAGCAGCTTGAGAAAATCTTTGTTTTTTTGCAGAAACAACCCTTCTATGTCTGTTTAGCAAATTTTGGGCACATTGTTGATTTTCCACCAAAGCTTTGTTTCTTTACCTCCATATTTTATGTTAAGACGCTTAGAGGAGCTAAGAAGAGCATTTTTTAGAGCCTGGATAGCTCAGTCGGTAGAGAATCAGACTTTTAATCTGAGGATCCAGGGTTCAAATTTTGGGCACATTGTTGATTTTCCACCAAAGCTTTGTTTCTTTACCTCCATATTTTATGTTAAGACGCTTAGAGGAGCTAAGAAGAGCATTTTTTAGAGCCTGGATAGCTCAGTCGGTAGAGCATCAGACTTTTAATCTGAGGGTCCAGGGTTCAAGTCCCTGTTCAGGCGTACTTGCTAAAGCAAGCTGTCAAATGTCTTTATTGAGCAAATCTTTGATTTTCCACTGAGTCTCTGCATCTTCAGTGCCGTGTTCTACTGTGCAAAACCAAGGGTATAGATGCAACTTGAGAACATCTTTGCTTATTGCAGAAACAACCCTTCTATGTCTGTTTAGCAGATTTTGAGCACATTTTTGATTTTCCACCAAAGCTTTGTTTCTTTACCTCCATATTTTATGTTAAGACGCTTAGAGGAGCTAAGAAGAGCATTTTTCAGAGCCTGGATAGCTCAGTCGGTAGAGCATCAGACTTTTAATCTGAGGGTCCAGGGTTCAAGTCCCTGTTCAGGCGTACTTGCTAAAGCAAGCTGTCAAATGTCTTTATTGAGCACATCTTTGATTTTCCACTGAGTCTTTGCTTCTTTATTGTCGTGTTCTACTGTGCAAAACTGAGGGTATAGAAGCAGCTTGAGAAAATCTTTGTTTTTCGCAGAAACAACCCTTCTATGTCTGTTTAGCAAATTTTGAGCACATTTTTGATTTTCCACCAAAGCTTTGTTTCTTTACCTCCATATTTTATGTTAAGACGCTTAGAGGAGCTAAGAAGACGATTTTATAGAGCCTGGGTAGCTCAGTCGGTAGAGCATCAGACTTTTAATCTGAGGGTCCAGGGTTCAAATTTTGGGCACATTGTTGATTTTCCACCAAAGCTTTGTTTCTTTACCTCCATATTTTATGTTAAGACGCTTAGAGGAGCTAAGAAGAGCCTTTTTCAGAGCCTGGATAGCTCAGTCGGTAGAGCATCAGACTTTTAATCTGAGGGTCCAGGGTTCAAGTCCCTGTTCAGGCGTACTTGCTAAAGCAAGCTGTCAAATGTCTTTATTGAGCACATCTTTGATTTTCCACTGAGTCTCTGCATCTTCAGTGCCGTGTTCTACTGTGCAAAATCAAGGGTATAGAAGCAGCTTGAGAACATCTTTGCATATTGCAGAAACAATCCTTCTATGTCTGTTTAGCAGATTTTGAGCACATTTTTTATTTTCCACCAAAGCTTTGTTTCTTTACCTCCATATTATATGTTAAGACGCTTAGAGGAGCTAAGAAGAGCATTTTTCAGAGCCTGGATAGCTCAGTCGGTAGAGCATCAGACTTTTAATCTGAGGGTCCAGGGTTCAAGTACCTGTTCAGGCGTACTTGCTAAAGCAAGCTGTCAAATGTCTTTATTGAGCACATCTTTGATTTTCCACTGAGTCTCTGCATCTTCAGTGCCGTGTTCTACTGTGCAAAACCAAGGGTATAGAAGCAACTTGAGAACATCTTTGCTTATTGCAGAAACAACCCTTCTATGTCTGTTTAGCAGATTTTGAGCACATTTTTGATTTTCCACCAAAGCTTTGTTTCTTTACCTCCATATTTTATGTTAAGACGCTTAGAGGAGCTAAGAAGAACATTTTTCAGAGCCTGGATAGCTCAGTCGGTAGAGCATCAGATTTTTAATCTGAGGATCCAGGGTTCAAGTTTCTGTTCAGGCGTGCTTGCTAAAGCAAGCAGTCAAATGTCTTTATTGAGCACATCTTTGATTTTCCACTGAGTCTTTGCTTCTATATTGTCGTGTACTACTGTGCAAAACTGAGGGCATAGAAGCAGCTTGAGAAAATCTTTGTTTTTTGCAGAAACAACCCTTCTATGTCTGTTTAGCAAATTTTGGACACATTGTTGATTTTCCAGCAAAGCTTTGTTTCTTTACCTCCATATTTTATGTTAAGACGCTTAGAGGAGCTAAGAAGAGCATTTTTTAGAGCCTGGATAGCTCAGTCGGTAGAGCATCAGACTTTTAATCTGAGGATCCAGGGTTCAAATTTGGGCACATTGTTGATTTTCCACCAAAGCTTTGTTTCTTTACCTCCATATTTTATGTTAAGACGCTTAGAGGAGCTAAGAAGAGCATTTTTCAGAGCCTGGATAGCTCAGTCGGTAGAGCATCAGACTTTTAATCTGAGGGTACAGGGTTCAAGTCCCTGTTCAGGCATACTTGACAAAGCAAGCTGTCAAATGTCTTTATTGAGCACATCTTTGATTTTCCACTGAGTCTCTGCATCTTCAGTGCCGTGTTCTACTGTGCAAAATCAAGGGTATAGAAGCAGCTTGAGAACATCTTTGCTTATTGCAGAAACAACCCTTCCATATCTGTTTAGCAAATTTTGGGTACATTGTTGATTTTCCACCAAAGCTTTGTTTCTTTACCTCCATATTTTATGTTAAGACGCTTAGAGGAGCTAAGAAGAGCATTTTTCATAGCCTGGATAGCTCAGTCGGTAGAGCATCAGACTTTTAATCTGAGGGTCCAGGGTTCAAGTCCCTGTTCAGGCGTACTTGCTAAAGCAAGCTGTCAAATGTCTTTATTGAGCACATCTTTGATTTTCCACTGAGTCTTTGCTTCTTTATTGTCGTGTTCTACTGTGCAAAACTGAGGGTATAGAAGCAGCTTGAGAAAATCTTTGTTTTTTGCAGAAACAACCCTTCTATGTCTGTTTAGCAAATTTTGAGCACATTTTTGATTTTCCACCAAAGCTTTGTTTCTTTACCTCCATATTTTATGTTAAGACGCTTAGAGGAGCTAAGAAGCGCATTTTTCAGAGCCTGGATAGCTCAGTCGGTAGAGCATCAGACTTTTAATCTGAGGATCCAGGGTTCAAGTTCCTGTTCAGGCATGCTTGCTAAAGCAAGCTGTCAAATGTCTTTATTGAGCACATCTTTGATTTTCCACTGAGTCTTTGCTTCTTTATTGTCGTGTTCTACTGTGCAAATCTGAGGGTATAGAAGCAGCTTGAGAAAATCTTTGTTTTTTGCAGAAACAACCCTTCTATGTCTGTTTAGCAAATTTTGAGCACATTTTTGATTTTCCACCAAAGCTTTGTTTCTTTACCTCCATATTTTATGTTAAGACGCTTAGAGGAGCTAAGAAGAGCATTTTTCAGAGCCTGGATAGCTCAGTCGGTAGAGCATCAGACTTTTAATCTGAGGATCCAGGGTTCAAGTTCCTGTTCAGGTGTGTTTGCTAAAGCAAGCTGTCAAATGTCTTTATTGAGCACATCTTTGATTTTCCACTGAGTCTTTGCTTCTATATTGTCGTGTACTACTGTGCAAAACTGAGGGCATAGAAGCAGCTTGAGAAAATCTTTGTTTTTTGCAGAAACAACCCTTCTATGTCTGTTTAGCAAATTTTGGGCACATTGTTGATTTTCCACCAAAGCTTTGTTTCTTTACCTCCATATTTTATGTTAAGACGCTTAGAGGAGCTAAGAAGAGCATTTTTTAGAGCCTGGATAGCTCAGTCGGTAGAGCATCAGACTTTTAATCTGAGGGTCTAGGTTTAAAGTCCCTGTTCAGGCGTACTTGCTAAAGCAAGCTGTCAAATGTCTTTATTGAGCACATCTTTGATTTTCCACTGAGTCTCTGCATCTTCAGTGCCGTGTTCTACTGTGCAAAACCAAGGGTATAGAAGCAACTTGAGAACATCTTTGCTTATTGCAGAAACAACCCTTCTATGTCTGTTTAGCAGATTTTGAGCACATTTTTGATTTTCCACCAAAGCTTTGTTTCTTTACCTCCATATTTTATGTTAAGACGCTTAGAGGAGCTAAGAAGAACATTTTTCAGAGCCTGGATAGCTCAGTCGGTAGAGCATCAGACTTTTAATCTGAGGGTCCAGGGTTCAAGTCCCTGTTCAGGCGTACTTGCTAAAGCAAGCTGTGAAATGTCTTTATTGAGCACATCTTTGATTTTCCACTGAGTCTTTGCTTCTTTATTGTCGTGTTCTACTGTGCAAAACTGAGGGTATAGAAGCAGCTTGAGAAAATCTTTGTTTTTTGCAGAAACAACCCTTCTATGTCTGTTTAGCAAATTTTGGGCACATTGTTGATTTTCCACCAAAGCTTTGTTTCTTTACCTCCATATTTTATGTTAAGACGCTTAGAGGAGCTAAGAAAAGCACTTTTCAGAGCCTGGATAGCTCAGTCGGTAGAGCATCAGACTTTTAATCTGAGGGTCCAGGGTTCAAGTCCCTGTTCAGGCGTACTTGCTAAAGCAAGCTGTCAAATGTCTTTATTGAGCACATCTTTGATTTTCCACTGAGTCTTTGCTTCTTTATTGTCGTGTTCTACTGTGCAAAACTGAGGGTATAGAAGCAGCTTGAGAAAATCTTTGTTTTTTGCAGAAACAACCCTTCTATGTCTGTTTAGCAAATTTTGGACACATTGTTGATTTTCCAGCAAAGCTTTGTTTCTTTACCTCCATATTTTATGTTAAGACGCTTAGAGGAGCTAAGAAGAGCATTTTTTAGAGCCTGGATAGCTCAGTCGGTAGAGCATCAGACTTTTAATCTGAGGATCCAGGGTTCAAATTTTGGGCACACTGTTGATTTTCCACCAAAGCTTTGTTTCTTTACCTCCATATTTTATGTTAAGACGCTTAGAGGAGCTAAGAAGAGCATTTTTCAGAGCCTGGATAGCTCAGTCGGTAGAGCATCAGACTTTTAATCTGAGGATCCAGTGTTCAAGTTCCTGTTCAGGCGTGCTTGCTAAAGCAAGCTGTCAAATGTCTTTATTGAGCACATCTTTGATTTTCCACTGAGTCTCTGCATCTTCAGTGCCGTGTTCTACTGTGCAAAACCAAGGGTATAGAAGCAGCTTGAGAAAATCTTTGTTTTTTGCAGAAACAACCCTTCTATGTCTGTTTAGCAAATTTTGAGCACATTTTTGATTTTCCACCAAAGCTTTGTTTCTTTACCGCCATATTTTATGTTAAGACGCTTAGAGGAGCTAAGAAGAGCATTTCTCAGAGCCTGGATAGCTCAGTCAGTAGAGCATCAGACTTTTAATCTGAAGGTCCAGGGTTCAAGTCCCTGTTCAGACGTACTTGCTAAAGCAAGCTGTCAAATGTCTTTATTGAGCACATCTTTGATTTTCCACTGAGTCTTTGCTTCTTTATTGTCGTGTTCTACTGTGCAAAACTGAGGGTATAGAAGCAGCTTGAGAAAATCTTTGTTTTTTGCAGAAACAACCCTTCTATGTCTGTTTAGCAAATTTTGAGCACATTTTTGATTTTCCACCAAAGCTTTGTTTCTTTACCTCCATATTTTATGTTAAGACGCTTAGAGGAGCTAAGAAGAGCATTTTTCAGAGCCTGGATAGCTCAGTCGGTAGAGCATCAGACTTTTAATCTGAGGATCCAGGGTTCAAATTTTGGGCACATAGTTGATTTTCCACCAAAGCTTTGTTTCTTTACCTCCATATTTTATGTTAAGACGCTTAGAGGAGCTAAGAAGAGCATTTTTCAGAGCCTGGATAGCTCAGTCGGTAGAGCATCAGACTTTTAATCTGAGGATCCAGGGTTCAAGTTCCTTTACAGGCGTGCTTGCTAAAGCAAGCTGTCAAATGTCTTTATTGAGCACATCTGTGATTTTCCACTGAGTCTCTGCATCTTCAGTGCCGTGTTCTACTGTGCAAAACCAAGGGTATAGAAGCAGCTTGAGAAAATCTTTGTTTTTTGCAGAAACAACCCTTCTATGTCTGTTTAGCAAATTTTGAGCACATTTTTGATTTTCCACCAAAGCTTTGTTTCTTTACCGCCATATTTTATGTTAAGACGCTTAGAGGAGCTAAGAAGAGCATTTTTCAGAGCCTGGATAGCTCAGTCGGTAGAGCATCAGACTTTTAATCTGAGGGTCCAGGGTTCAAGTCCCTGTTCAGACGTACTTGCTAAAGCAAGCTGTCAAATGTCTTTATTGAGCACATCTTTGATTTTCCACTGAGTCTTTGCTTCTTTATTGTCGTGTTCTACTGTGCAAAACTGAGGGTATAGAAGCAGCTTGAGAAAATCTTTGTTTTTTGCAGAAACAACCCTTCTATGTCTGTTTAGCAAATTTTGAGCACATTTTTGATTTTCCACCAAAGCTTTGTTTCTTTACCTCCATATTTTATGTTAAGACGCTTAGAGGAGCTAAGAAGAGCATTTTTCAGAGCCTGGATAGCTCAGTCGGTAGAGCATCAGACTTTTAATCTGAGGATCCAGGGTTCAAGTTTCTATTCAGGCGTGCTTGCTAAAACAAGCAGTCAAATGTCTTTATTGAGCACATCTTTGATTTTCCACTGAGTCTTTGCTTCTATATTGTCGTGTACTACTGTGCAAAACTGAGGGCATAGAAGCAGCTTGAGAAAATCTTTGTTTTTTGCAGAAACAACCCTTCTATGTCTGTTTAGCAAATTTTGGGCACATTGTTGATTTTCCACCAAAGCTTTGTTTCTTTACCTCCATATTTTATGTTAAGACGCTTAGAGGAGCTAAGAAGAGCATTTTTCAGAGCCTGGAAAGCTCAGTCGGTAGAGCATCAGACTTTTAATCTGAGGGTCCAGGGTTCAAGTCCCTGTTCAGGCGTACTTGCTAAAGCAAGCTGTCAAATGTCTTTATTGAGCACATCTTTGATTTTCCACTGAGTCTCTGCATCTTCAGTGCCGTGTTCTACTGTGCAAAACCAAGGGTATAGAAGCAACTTGAGAACATCTTTGCTTATTGCAGAAACAACCCTTCTATGTCTGTTTAGCAGATTTTGAGCACATTTTTGATTTTCCACCAAAGCTTTGTTTCTTTACCTCCATATTTTATGTTAAGACGCTTAGAGGGGCTAAGAAGAGCATTTTTCAGAGCCTGGAAAGCTCAGTCGGTAGAGTATCAGACTTTTAATCTGAGGGTCCAGGGTTCAAGTCCCTGTTCAGGCGTACTTGCTAAAGCAAGCTGTCAAATGTCTTTATTGAGCACATCTTTGATTTTCCACTGAGTCTCTGCATCTTCAGTGCCGTGTTCTACTGTGCAAAACCAAGGGTATAGAAGCAACTTGAGAACATCTTTGCTTATTGCAGAAACAACCCTTCTATGTCTGTTTAGCAGATTTTGAGCACATTTTTGATTTTCCACCAAAGCTTTGTTTCTTTACCTCCATATTTTATGTTAAGACGCTTAGAGGAGCTAAGAAGAACATTTTTCAGACCCTGGATAGCTCAGTCGGTAGAGCATCAGACTTTTAATCTGAGGGTCCAGGGTTCAAATCCCTGTTCAGGCGTACTTGCTAAAGCAAGCTGTGAAATGTCTTTATTGAGCACATCTTTGATTTTCCACTGAGTCTTTGCTTCTTTATTGTCGTGTTCTACTGTGCAAAACTGAGGGTATAGAAGCAGCTTGAGAAAATCTTTGTTTTTTGCAGAAACAACCCTTCTATGTCTGTTTAGCAAATTTTGGGCACATTGTTGATTTTCCACCAAAGCTTTGTTTCTTTACCTCCATATTTTATGTTAAGACGCTTAGAGGAGCTAAGAAAAGCATTTTTCAGAGCCTGGATAGCTCAGTCGGTAGAGCATCAGACTTTTAATCTGAGGGTCCAGGGTTCAAGTCCCTGTTCAGGCGTACTTGCTAAAGCAAGCTGTCAAATGTCTTTATTGAGCACATCTTTGATTTTCCACTGAGTCTTTGCTTCTTTATTGTCGTGTTCTACTGTGCAAAACTGAGGGTATAGAAGCAGCTTGAGAAAATCTTTGTTTTTTGCAGAAACAACCCTTCTATGTCTGTTTAGCAAATTTTGAGCACATTTTTGATTTTCCACCAAAGCTTTGTTTCTTTACCTCCATATTTTATGTTAAGACACTTAGAGGAGCTAAGAAGAGCATTTTTCAGAGCCTGGATAGCTCAGTCGGTAGAGCATCAGACTTTTAATCTGAGGATCCAGGGTTCAAGTTTCTGTTCAGGCGTGCTTGCTAAAGCAAGCAGTCAAATGTCTTTATTGAGCACATCTTTGATTTTCCACTGAGTCTTTGCTTCTATATCGTCGTGTACTACTGTGCAAAACTGAGGGCATAGAAGCAGCTTGAGAAAATCTTTGTTTTTTGCAGAAACAACCCTTCTATGTCTGTTTAGCAAATTTTGGACACATTGTTGATTTTCCAGCAAAGCTTTGTTTCTTTACCTCCATATTTTATGTTAAGACGCTTAGAGGAGCTAAGAAGAGCCTTTTTCAGAGCCTGGATAGCTCAGTCGGTAGAGCATCAGACTTTTAATCTGAGGATCCAGGGTTCAAATTTTGGGCACACTGTTGATTTTCCACCAAAGCTTTGTTTCTTTACCTCCATATTTTATGTTAAGACGCTTAGAGGAGCTAAGAAGAGCATTTTTCAGAGCCTGGATAGCTCAGTCGGTAGAGCATCAGACTTTTAATCTGAGGATCCAGGGTTCAAGTTCCTGTTCAGGCGTGTTTGCTAAAGCAAGCTGTCAAATGTCTTTATTGAGCACATCTTTGATTTTCCACTGAGTCTCTGCATCTTCAGTGCCGTGTTCTACTGTGCAAAACCAAGGGTATAGAAGCAGCTTGAGAAAATCTTTGTTTTTTGCAGAAACAACCCTTCTATGTCTGTTTAGCAAATTTTGAGCACATTTTTGATTTTCCACCAAAGCTTTGTTTCTTTACCGCCATATTTTATGTTAAGACGCTTAGAGGAGCTAAGAAGAGCATTTTTCAGAGCCTGGATAGCTCAGTCGGTAGAGCATCAGACTTTTAATCTGAGGGTCCAGGGTTCAAGTTTCTGTTCAGGCGTGCTTGCTAAAGCAAGCAGTCAAATGTCTTTATTGAGCACATCTTTGATTTTCCACTGAGTCTTTGCTTCTATATTGTCGTGTACTACTGTGCAAAACTGAGGGCATAGAAGCAGCTTGAGAAAATCTTTGTTTTTTGCAGAAACAACCCTTCTATGTCTGTTTAGCAAATTTTGGACACATTGTTGATTTTCCAGCAAAGCTTTGTTTCTTTACCTCCATATTTTATGTTAAGACGCTTAGAGGAGCTAAGAAGAGCATTTTTTAGAGCCTGGATAGCTCAGTCGGTAGAGCATCAGACTTTTAATCTGAGGATCCAGGGTTCAAATTTTGGGCACATTGTTGATTTTCCACCAAAGCTTTGTTTCTTTACCTCCATATTTTATGTTAAGACGCTTAGAGGAGCTAAGAAGAGCATTTTTCAGAGCCTGGATAGCTCAGTCGGTAGAGCATCAGACTTTTAATCTGAGGATCCAGGGTTCAAGTTCCTTTACAGGCGTGCTTGCTAAAGCAAGCTGTCAAATGTCTTTATTGAGCACATCTGTGATTTTCCACTGAGTCTCTGCATCTTCAGTGCCGTGTTCTACTGTGCAAAACCAAGGGTATAGAAGCAGCTTGAGAAAATCTTTGTTTTTTGCAGAAACAACCCTTCTATGTCTGTTTAGCAAATTTTGAGCACATTTTTGATTTTCCACCAAAGCTTTGTTTCTTTACCGCCATATTTTATGTTAAGACGCTTAGAGGAGCTAAGAAGAGCATTTTTCAGAGCCTGGATAGCTCAGTCGGTAGAGCATCAGACTTTTAATCTGAGGGTCCAGGGTTCAAGTCCCTGTTCAGACGTACTTGCTAAAGCAAGCTGTCAAATGTCTTTATTGAGCACATCTTTGATTTTCCACTGAGTCTTTGCTTCTTTATTGTCGTGTTCTACTGTGCAAAACTGAGGGTATAGAAGCAGCTTGAGAAAATCTTTGTTTTTTGCAGAAACAACCCTTCTATGTCTGTTTAGCAAATTTTGAGCACATTTTTGATTTTCCACCAAAGCTTTGTTTCTTTACCTCCATATTTTATGTTAAGACGCTTAGAGGAGCTAAGAAGAGCATTTTTCAGAGCCTGGATAGCTCAGTCGGTAGAGCATCAGACTTTTAATCTGAGGATCCAGGGTTCAAGTTTCTATTCAGGCGTGCTTGCTAAAACAAGCAGTCAAATGTCTTTATTGAGCACATCTTTGATTTTCCACTGAGTCTTTGCTTCTATATTGTCGTGTACTACTGTGCAAAACTGAGGGCATAGAAGCAGCTTGAGAAAATCTTTGTTTTTTGCAGAAACAACCCTTCTATGTCTGTTTAGCAAATTTTGGGCACATTGTTGATTTTCCACCAAAGCTTTGTTTCTTTACCTCCATATTTTATGTTAAGACGCTTAGAGGAGCTAAGAAGAGCATTTTTCAGAGCCTGGAAAGCTCAGTCGGTAGAGCATCAGACTTTTAATCTGAGGGTCCAGGGTTCAAGTCCCTGTTCAGGCGTACTTGCTAAAGCAAGCTGTCAAATGTCTTTATTGAGCACATCTTTGATTTTCCACTGAGTCTCTGCATCTTCAGTGCCGTGTTCTACTGTGCAAAACCAAGGGTATAGAAGCAACTTGAGAACATCTTTGCTTATTGCAGAAACAACCCTTCTATGTCTGTTTAGCAGATTTTGAGCACATTTTTGATTTTCCACCAAAGCTTTGTTTCTTTACCTCCATATTTTATGTTAAGACGCTTAGAGGGGCTAAGAAGAGCATTTTTCAGAGCCTGGAAAGCTCAGTCGGTAGAGTATCAGACTTTTAATCTGAGGGTCCAGGGTTCAAGTCCCTGTTCAGGCGTACTTGCTAAAGCAAGCTGTCAAATGTCTTTATTGAGCACATCTTTGATTTTCCACTGAGTCTCTGCATCTTCAGTGCCGTGTTCTACTGTGCAAAACCAAGGGTATAGAAGCAACTTGAGAACATCTTTGCTTATTGCAGAAACAACCCTTCTATGTCTGTTTAGCAGATTTTGAGCACATTTTTGATTTTCCACCAAAGCTTTGTTTCTTTACCTCCATATTTTATGTTAAGACGCTTAGAGGAGCTAAGAAGAACATTTTTCAGACCCTGGATAGCTCAGTCGGTAGAGCATCAGACTTTTAATCTGAGGGTCCAGGGTTCAAATCCCTGTTCAGGCGTACTTGCTAAAGCAAGCTGTGAAATGTCTTTATTGAGCACATCTTTGATTTTCCACTGAGTCTTTGCTTCTTTATTGTCGTGTTCTACTGTGCAAAACTGAGGGTATAGAAGCAGCTTGAGAAAATCTTTGTTTTTTGCAGAAACAACCCTTCTATGTCTGTTTAGCAAATTTTGGGCACATTGTTGATTTTCCACCAAAGCTTTGTTTCTTTACCTCCATATTTTATGTTAAGACGCTTAGAGGAGCTAAGAAAAGCATTTTTCAGAGCCTGGATAGCTCAGTCGGTAGAGCATCAGACTTTTAATCTGAGGGTCCAGGGTTCAAGTCCCTGTTCAGGCGTACTTGCTAAAGCAAGCTGTCAAATGTCTTTATTGAGCACATCTTTGATTTTCCACTGAGTCTTTGCTTCTTTATTGTCGTGTTCTACTGTGCAAAACTGAGGGTATAGAAGCAGCTTGAGAAAATCTTTGTTTTTTGCAGAAACAACCCTTCTATGTCTGTTTAGCAAATTTTGAGCACATTTTTGATTTTCCACCAAAGCTTTGTTTCTTTACCGCCATATTTTATGTTAAGACGCTTAGAGGAGCTAAGAAGAGCATTTTTCAGAGCCTGGATAGCTCAGTCGGTAGAGCATCAGACTTTTAATCTGAGGGTCCAGGGTTCAAGTCCCTGTTCAGACGTACTTGCTAAAGCAAGCTGTCAAATGTCTTTATTGAGCACATCTTTGATTTTCCACTGAGTCTTTGCTTCTTTATTGTCGTGTTCTACTGTGCAAAACTGAGGGTATAGAAGCAGCTTGAGAAAATCTTTGTTTTTTGCAGAAACAACCCTTCTATGTCTGTTTAGCAAATTTTGAGCACATTTTTGATTTTCCACCAAAGCTTTGTTTCTTTACCTCCATATTTTATGTTAAGACGCTTAGAGGAGCTAAGAAGAGCATTTTTCAGAGCCTGGATAGCTCAGTCGGTAGAGCATCAGACTTTTAATCTGAGGATCCAGGGTTCAAGTTTCTATTCAGGCGTGCTTGCTAAAACAAGCAGTCAAATGTCTTTATTGAGCACATCTTTGATTTTCCACTGAGTCTTTGCTTCTATATTGTCGTGTACTACTGTGCAAAACTGAGGGCATAGAAGCAGCTTGAGAAAATCTTTGTTTTTTGCAGAAACAACCCTTCTATGTCTGTTTAGCAAATTTTGGGCACATTGTTGATTTTCCACCAAAGCTTTGTTTCTTTACCTCCATATTTTATGTTAAGACGCTTAGAGGAGCTAAGAAGAGCATTTTTCAGAGCCTGGAAAGCTCAGTCGGTAGAGCATCAGACTTTTAATCTGAGGGTCCAGGGTTCAAGTCCCTGTTCAGGCGTACTTGCTAAAGCAAGCTGTCAAATGTCTTTATTGAGCACATCTTTGATTTTCCACTGAGTCTCTGCATCTTCAGTGCCGTGTTCTACTGTGCAAAACCAAGGGTATAGAAGCAACTTGAGAACATCTTTGCTTATTGCAGAAACAACCCTTCTATGTCTGTTTAGCAGATTTTGAGCACATTTTTGATTTTCCACCAAAGCTTTGTTTCTTTACCTCCATATTTTATGTTAAGACGCTTAGAGGGGCTAAGAAGAGCATTTTTCAGAGCCTGGAAAGCTCAGTCGGTAGAGTATCAGACTTTTAATCTGAGGGTCCAGGGTTCAAGTCCCTGTTCAGGCGTACTTGCTAAAGCAAGCTGTCAAATGTCTTTATTGAGCACATCTTTGATTTTCCACTGAGTCTCTGCATCTTCAGTGCCGTGTTCTACTGTGCAAAACCAAGGGTATAGAAGCAACTTGAGAACATCTTTGCTTATTGCAGAAACAACCCTTCTATGTCTGTTTAGCAGATTTTGAGCACATTTTTGATTTTCCACCAAAGCTTTGTTTCTTTACCTCCATATTTTATGTTAAGACGCTTAGAGGAGCTAAGAAGAACATTTTTCAGACCCTGGATAGCTCAGTCGGTAGAGCATCAGACTTTTAATCTGAGGGTCCAGGGTTCAAATCCCTGTTCAGGCGTACTTGCTAAAGCAAGCTGTGAAATGTCTTTATTGAGCACATCTTTGATTTTCCACTGAGTCTTTGCTTCTTTATTGTCGTGTTCTACTGTGCAAAACTGAGGGTATAGAAGCAGCTTGAGAAAATCTTTGTTTTTTGCAGAAACAACCCTTCTATGTCTGTTTAGCAAATTTTGGGCACATTGTTGATTTTCCACCAAAGCTTTGTTTCTTTACCTCCATATTTTATGTTAAGACGCTTAGAGGAGCTAAGAAAAGCATTTTTCAGAGCCTGGATAGCTCAGTCGGTAGAGCATCAGACTTTTAATCTGAGGGTCCAGGGTTCAAGTCCCTGTTCAGGCGTACTTGCTAAAGCAAGCTGTCAAATGTCTTTATTGAGCACATCTTTGATTTTCCACTGAGTCTTTGCTTCTTTATTGTCGTGTTCTACTGTGCAAAACTGAGGGTATAGAAGCAGCTTGAGAAAATCTTTGTTTTTTGCAGAAACAACCCTTCTATGTCTGTTTAGCAAATTTTGAGCACATTTTTGATTTTCCACCAAAGCTTTGTTTCTTTACCTCCATATTTTATGTTAAGACACTTAGAGGAGCTAAGAAGAGCATTTTTCAGAGCCTGGATAGCTCAGTCGGTAGAGCATCAGACTTTTAATCTGAGGATCCAGGGTTCAAGTTTCTGTTCAGGCGTGCTTGCTAAAGCAAGCAGTCAAATGTCTTTATTGAGCACATCTTTGATTTTCCACTGAGTCTTTGCTTCTATATCGTCGTGTACTACTGTGCAAAACTGAGGGCATAGAAGCAGCTTGAGAAAATATTTGTTTTTTGCAGAAACAACCCTTCTATGTCTGTTTAGCAAATTTTGGACACATTGTTGATTTTCCAGCAAAGCTTTGTTTCTTTACCTCCATATTTTATGTTAAGACGCTTAGAGGAGCTAAGAAGAGCCTTTTTCAGAGCCTGGATAGCTCAGTCGGTAGAGCATCAGACTTTTAATCTGAGGATCCAGGGTTCAAGTTCCTGTTCAGGCGTGCTTGCTAAAGCAAGCTGTCAAATGTCTTTATTGAGCACATCTTTGATTTTCCACTGAGTCTCTGCATCTTCAGTGCCGTGTTCTACTGTGCAAAACCAAGGGTATAGAAGCAGCTTGAGAAAATCTTTGTTTTTTGCAGAAACAACCCTTCTATGTCTGTTTAGCAAATTTTGAGCACATTTTTGATTTTCCACCAAAGCTTTGTTTCTTTACCGCCATATTTTATGTTAAGACGCTTAGAGGAGCTAAGAAGAGCATTTTTCAGAGCCTGGATAGCTCAGTCGGTAGAGCATCAGACTTTTAATCTGAGGATCCAGGGTTCAAGTTTCTATTCAGGCGTGCTTGCTAAAGCAAGCAGTCAAATGTCTTTATTGAGCACATCTTTGATTTTCCACTGAGTCTTTGCTTCTATATTGTCGTGTACTACTGTGCAAAACTGAGGGCATAGAAGCAGCTTGAGAAAATCTTTGTTTTTTGCAGAAACAACCCTTCTATGTCTGTTTAGCAAATTTTGGGCACATTGTTGATTTTCCACCAAAGCTTTGTTTCTTTACCTCCATATTTTATGTTAAGACGCTTAGAGGAGCTAAGAAGAGCATTTTTTAGAGCCTGGATAGCTCAGTCGGTAGAGCATCAGACTTTTAATCTGAGGGTCTAGGTTTAAAGTCCCTGTTCAGGCGTACTTGCTAAAGCAAGCTGTCAAATGTCTTTATTGAGCACATCTTTGATTTTCCACTGAGTCTCTGCATCTTCAGTGCCGTGTTCTACTGTGCAAAACCAAGGGTATAGAAGCAACTTGAGAACATCTTTGCTTATTGCAGAAACAACCCTTCTATGTCTGTTTAGCAGATTTTGAGCACATTTTTGATTTTCCACCAAAGCTTTGTTTCTTTACCTCCATATTTTATGTTAAGACGCTTAGAGGAGCTAAGAAGAGCATTTTTCAGAGCCTGGAAAGCTCAGTCGGTAGAGCATCAGACTTTTAATCTGAGGGTTCAGGGTTCAAGTCCCTGTTCAGGCGTACTTGCTAAAGCAAGCTGTCAAATGTCTTTATTGAGCACATCTTTGATTTTCCACTGAGTCTGTGCATCTTCAGTGCCGTGTTCTACTGTGCAAAACCAAGGGTATAGAAGCAACTTGAGAACATCTTTGCTTATTGCAGAAACAACCCTTCTATGTCTGTTTAGCAGATTTTGAGCACATTTTTGATTTTCCACCAAAGTTTTGTTTCTTTACCTCCATATTTTATGTTAAGACGCTTAGAGGAGCTAAGAAGAACATTTTTCAGAGCCTGGATAGCTCAGTCGGTAGAGCATCAGACTTTTAATCTGAGGGTCCAGGGTTCAAGTCCCTGTTCAGGCGTACTTGCTAAAGCAAGCTGTGAAATGTCTTTATTGAGCACATCTTTGATTTTCCACTGAGTCTTTGCTTCTTTATTGTCGTGTTCTACTGTGCAAAACTGAGGGTATAGAAGCAGCTTGAGAAAATCTTTGTTTTTTGCAGAAACAACCCTTCTATGTCTGTTTAGCAAATTTTGGGCACATTGTTGATTTTCCACCAAAGCTTTGTTTCTTTACCTCCATATTTTATGTTAAGACGCTTAGAGGAGCTAAGAAAAGCATTTTTCAGAGCCTGGATAGCTCAGTCGGTAGAGCATCAGACTTTTAATCTGAGGGTCCAGGGTTCAAGTCCCTGTTCAGGCGTACTTGCTAAAGCAAGCTGTCAAATGTCTTTATTGAGCACATCTTTGATTTTCCACTGAGTCTTTGCTTCTTTATTGTCGTGTTCTACTGTGCAAAACTGAGGGTATAGAAGCAGCTTGAGAAAATCTTTGTTTTTTGCAGAAACAACCCTTCTATGTCTGTTTAGCAAATTTTGAGCACATTTTTGATTTTACACCAAAGCTTTGTTTCTTTACCTCCATATTTTATGTTAAGACACTTAGAGGAGCTAAGAAGAGCATTTTTCAGAGCCTGGATAGCTCAGTCGGTAGAGCATCAGACTTTTAATCTGAGGATCCAGGGTTCAAGTTTCTGTTCAGGCGTGCTTGCTAAAGCAAGCAGTCAAATGTCTTTATTGAGCACATTTTTGATTTTCCACTGAGTCTTTGCTTCTATATTGTCGTGTACTACTGTGCAAAACTGAGGGCATAGAAGCAGCTTGAGAAAATCTTTGTTTTTTGCAGAAACAACCCTTCTATGTCTGTTTAGCAAATTTTGGACACATTGTTGATTTTCCAGCAAAGCTTTGTTTCTTTACCTCCATATTTTATGTTAAGACGCTTAGAGGAGCTAAGAAGAGCATTTTTTAGAGCCTGGATAGCTCAGTCGGTAGAGCATCAGACTTTTAATCTGAGGATCCAGGGTTCAAATTTTGGGCACACTGTTGATTTTCCACCAAAGCTTTGTTTCTTTACCTCCATATTTTATGTTAAGACGCTTAGAGGAGCTAAGAAAAGCATTTTTCAGAGCCTGGATAGCTCAGTCGGTAGAGCATCAGACTTTTAATCTGAGGATCCAGGGTTCAAGTTCCTGTTCAGGCGTGCTTGCTAAAGCAAGCTGTCAAATGTCTTTATTGAGCACATCTTTGATTTTCCACTGAGTCTCTGCATCTTCAGTGCCGTGTTCTACTGTGCAAAACCAAGGGTAAAGAAGCAGCTTGAGAAAATCTTTGTTTTTTGCAGAAACAACCCTTCTATGTCTGTTTAGCAAATTTGAGCACATTTTTGATTTTCCACCAAAGCTTTGTTTCTTTACTGCCATATTTTATGTTAAGACGCTTAGAGGAGCTAAGAAGAGCATTTTTCAGAGCCTGGATAGCTCAGTCAGTAGAGCATCAGACTTTTAATCTGAGGGTCCAGGGTTCAAGTCCCTGTTCAGACGTACTTGCTAAAGCAAGCTGTCAAATGTCTTTATTGAGCACATCTTTGATTTTCCACTGAGTCTTTGCTTCTTTATTGTCGTGTTCTACTGTGCAAAACTGAGGGTATAGAAGCAGCTTGAGAAAATCTTTGTTTTTTGCAGAAACAACCCTTCTATGTCTGTTTAGCAAATTTTGAGCACATTTTTGATTTTCCACCAAAGCTTTGTTTCTTTACCTCCATATTTTATGTTAAGACGCTTAGAGGAGCTAAGAAGAGCATTTTTCAGAGCCTGGATAGCTCAGTCGGTAGAGCATCAGACTTTTAATCTGAGGATCCAGGGTTCAAGTTTCTATTCAGGTGTGCTTGCTAAAGCAAGCAGTCAAATGTCTTTATTGAGCACATCTTTGATTTTCCACTGAGTCTTTGCTTCTATATTGTCGTGTACTACTGTGCAAAACTGAGGGCATAGAAGCAGCTTGAGAAAATCTTTGTTTTTTGCAGAAACAACCCTTCTATGTCTGTTTAGCAAATTTTGGGCACATTGTTGATTTTCCACCAAAGCTTTGTTTCTTTACCTCCAGATTTTATGTTAAGACGCTTAGAGGAGCTAAGAAGAGCATTTTTCAGAGCCTGGAAAGCTCAGTCGGTAGAGCATCAGACTTTTAATCTGAGGGTCCAGGGTTCAAGTCCCTGTTCAGGTGTACTTGCTAAAGCAAGCTGTCAAATGTCTTTATTGAGCACATCTTTGATTTTCCACTGAGTCTCTGCATCTTCAGTGCCGTGTTCTACTGTGCAAAACCAAGGGTATAGAAGCAACTTGAGAACATCTTTGCTTATTGCAGAAACAACCCTTCTATGTCTGTTTAGCAGATTTTGAGCACATTTTTGATTTTCCACCAAAGCTTTGTTTCTTTACCTCCATATTTTATGTTAAGACGCTTAGAGGAGCTAAGAAGAGCATTTTTCAGAGCCTGGAAAGCTCAGTCGGTAGAGCATCAGACTTTTAATCTGAGGGTCCAGGGTTCAAGTCCCTGTTCAGGCGTACTTGCTAAAGCAAGCTGTCAAATGTCTTTATTGAGCACATCTTTGATTTTCCACTGAGTCTCTGCATCTTCAGTGCCGTGTTCTACTGTGCAAAACCAAGGGTATAGAAGCAACTTGAGAACATCTTTGCTTATTGCAGAAACAACCCTTCTATGTCTGTTTAGGAAATTTTGAGCACATTTTTGATTTTCCACCAAAGCTTTGTTTCTTTACCTCCATATTTTATGTTAAGACGCTTAGAGGAGCTAAGAAAAGCATTTTTCAGAGCCTGGATAGCTCAGTCGGTAGAGCATCAGACTTTTAATCTGAGGATCCAGGGTTCAAGTTTCTGTTCAGGCGTGCTTGCTAAAGCAAGCAGTCAAATGTCTTTATTGAGCACATCTTTGATTTTCCACTGAGTCTTTGCTTCTATATCGTCGTGTACTACTGTGCAAAACTGAGGGCATAGAAGCAGCTTGAGAAAATCTTTGTTTTTTGCAGAAACAACCCTTCTATGTCTGTTTAGCAAATTTTGGACACATTGTTGATTTTCCAGCAAAGCTTTGTTTCTTTACCTCCATATTTTATGTTAAGACGCTTAGAGGAGCTAAGAAGAGCATTTTTTAGAGCCTGGATAGCTCAGTCGGTAGAGCATCAGACTTTTAATCTGAGGATCCAGGGTTCAAATTTTGGGCACATTGTTGATTTTCCAGCAAAGCTTTGTTTCTTTACCTCCATATTTTATGTTAAGACGCTTAGAGGAGCTAAGAAGAGCATTTTTCAGAGCCTGGATAGCTCAGTCGGTAGAGCATCAGACTTTTAATCTGAGGATCCAGGGTTCAAGTTCCTGTTCAGGCGTGCTTGCTAAAGCAAGCTGTCAAATGTCTTTATTGAGCACATCTTTGATTTTCCACTGAGTCTCTGCATCTTCAGTGCCGTGTTCTACTGTGCAAAACCAAGGGTATAGAAGCAGCTTGAGAAAATCTTTGTTTTTTGCAGAAACAACCCTTCTATGTCTGTTTAGCAGATTTTGAGCACATTTTTGATTTTCCACCAAAGCTTTGTTTCTTTACCTCCATATTTTATGTTAAGACGCTTAGAGGAGCTAAGAAGAGCATTTTTCAGAGCCTGGAAAGCTCAGTCGGTAGAACATCAGACTTTTAATCTGAGGGTCCAGGGTTCAAGTCCCTGTTCAGGCGTACTTGCTAAAGCAAGCTGTCAAATGTCTTTATTGAGCACATCTTTGATTTTCCACTGAGTCTCTGCTTCTTTATTGTCGTGTTCTACTGTGCAAAACCAAGGGTATAGAAGCAGCTTGAGAAAATCTTTGTTTTTTGCAGAAACAACCCTTCTATGTCTGTTTAGCAGATTTTGAGCACATTTTTGATTTTCCACCAAAGCTTTGTTTCTTTACCTCCATATTTTATGTTAAGACGCTTAGAGGAGCTAAGAAGAGCATTTTTCAGAGCCTGGAAAGCTCAGTCGGTAGAACATCAGACTTTTAATCTGAGGGTCCAGGGTTCAAGTCCCTGTTCAGGCGTACTTGCTAAAGCAAGCTGTCAAATGTCTTTATTGAGCACATCTTTGATTTTCCACTGAGTCTCTGCATCTTCAGTGCCGTGTTCTACTGTGCAAAACCAAGGGTATAGAAGCAACTTGAGAACATCTTTGCTTATTGCAGAAACAACCCTTCTATGTCTGTTTAGCAGATTTTGAGCACATTTTTGATTTTCCACCAAAGCTTTGTTTCTTAACCTCCATATTTTATGTTAAGACGCTTAGAGGAGCTAAGAAGAGCATTTTTCAGAGCCTGGATAGCTCAGTCGGTAGAGCATCAGACTTTTAATCTGAGGGTCCAGGGTTCAAGTCCCTGTTCAGGCGTACTTGCTAAAGCAAGCTGTCAAATGCCTTTATTGAGCACATCTTTGATTTTCCACTGAGTCTTTGCTTCTTTATTGTCGTGTTCTACTGTGCAAAACTGAGGGTATAGAAGCAGCTTGAGAAAATCTTTGTTTTTTGCAGAAACAACCCTTCTATGTCTGTTTAGCAAATTTTGAGCACATTTTTGATTTTCCACCAAAGCTTTGTTTCTTTACCTCCATATTTTATGTTAAGACGCTTAGAGGAGCTAAGAAGAGCATTTTTTAGAGCCTGGATAGCTCAGTCGGTAGAGCATCAGACTTTTAATCTGAGGATCCAGGGTTCAAATTTTGGGCACATTGTTGATTTTCCACCAAAGCTTTGTTTCTTTACCTCCATATTTTATGTTAAGACGCTTAGAGGAGCTAAGAAGAGCATTTTTCAGAGCCTGGATAGCACAGTCGGTAGAGCATCAGACTTTTAATCTGAGGGTCCAGGGTTCAAGTCCCTGTTCAGGCGTACTTGCTAAAGCAAGCTGTCAAATGTCTTTATTGAGCACATCTTTGCTTTCCACTGAGTCTCTGCATCTTCAGTGCCGTGTTCTACTGTGCAAAACCAAGGGTATAGAAGCAACTTGAGAACATCTTTGCTTATTGCAGAAACAACCCTTCTATGTCTGTTTAGCAGATTTTGAGCACATTTTTGATTTTCCACCAAAGCTTTGTTTCTTTACCTCCATATTTTATGTTAAGACGCTTAGAGGAGCTAAGAAGAACATTTTTCAGAGCCTGGATAGCTCAGTCGGTAGAGCATCAGACCTTTAATCTGAGGGTCCAGGGTTCAAGTCCCTGTTCAGGCGTACTTGCTAAAGCAAGCTGTGAAATGTCTTTATTGAGCACATCTTTGATTTTCCACTGAGTCTTTGCTTCTTTATTGTCGTGTTCTACTGTGCAAAACTGAGGGTATAGAAGCAGCTTGAGAAAATCTTTGTTTTTTGCAGAAACAACCCTTCTATGTCTGTTTAGCAAATTTTGGGCACATTGTTGATTTTCCACCAAAGCTTTGTTTCTTTACCTCCATATTTTATGTTAAGACGCTTAGAGGAGCTAAGAAAAGCATTTTTCAGAGCCTGGATAGCTCAGACGGTAGAGCATCAGACTTTTAATCTGAGGGTCCAGGGTTCAAGTCCCTGTTCAGGCGTACTTGCTAAAGCAAGCTGTGAAATGTCTTTATTGAGCACATCTTTGATTTTCCACTGAGTCTTTGCTTCTTTATTGTCGTGTTCTACTGTGCAAAACTGAGGGTATAGAAGCAGCTTGAGAAAATCTTTGTTTTTTGCAGAAACAACCCTTCTATGTCTGTTTAGCAAATTTTGGGCACATTGTTGATTTTCCACCAAAGCTTTGTTTCTTTACCTCCATATTTTATGTTAAGACGCTTAGAGGAGCTAAGAAAAGCATTTTTCAGAGCCTGGATAGCTCAGACGGTAGAGCATCAGACTTTTAATCTGAGGGTCCAGGGTTCAAGTCCCTGTTCAGGCGTACTTGCTAAAGCAAGCTGTCAAATGTCTTTATTGAGCACATCTTTGATTTTCCACTGAGTCTCTGCTTCTTTATTGTCGTGTTCTACTGTGCAAAACCAAGGGTATAGAAGCAGCTTGAGAAAATCTTTGTTTTTTGCAGAAACAACCCTTCTATGTCTGTTTAGCAGATTTTGAGCACATTTTTGATTTTCCACCAAAGCTTTGTTTCTTTACCTCCATATTTTATGTTAAGACGCTTAGAGGAGCTAAGAAGAGCATTTTTCAGAGCCTGGAAAGCTCAGTCGGTAGAACATCAGACTTTTAATCTGAGGGTCCAGGGTTCAAGTCCCTGTTCAGGCGTACTTGCTAAAGCAAGCTGTCAAATGTCTTTATTGAGCACATCTTTGATTTTCCACTGAGTCTCTGCATCTTCAGTGCCGTGTTCTACTGTGCAAAACCAAGGGTATAGAAGCAACTTGAGAACATCTTTGCTTATTGCAGAAACAACCCTTCTATGTCTGTTTAGCAGATTTTGAGCACATTTTTGATTTTCCACCAAAGCTTTGTTTCTTAACCTCCATATTTTATGTTAAGACGCTTAGAGGAGCTAAGAAGAGCATTTTTCAGAGCCTGGATAGCTCAGTCGGTAGAGCATCAGACTTTTAATCTGAGGGTCCAGGGTTCAAGTCCCTGTTCAGGCGTACTTGCTAAAGCAAGCTGTCAAATGCCTTTATTGAGCACATCTTTGATTTTCCACTGAGTCTTTGCTTCTTTATTGTCGTGTTCTACTGTGCAAAACTGAGGGTATAGAAGCAGCTTGAGAAAATCTTTGTTTTTTGCAGAAACAACCCTTCTATGTCTGTTTAGCAAATTTTGAGCACATTTTTGATTTTCCACCAAAGCTTTGTTTCTTTACCTCCATATTTTATGTTAAGACGCTTAGAGGAGCTAAGAAGAGCATTTTTTAGAGCCTGGATAGCTCAGTCGGTAGAGCATCAGACTTTTAATCTGAGGATCCAGGGTTCAAATTTTGGGCACATTGTTGATTTTCCACCAAAGCTTTGTTTCTTTACCTCCATATTTTATGTTAAGACGCTTAGAGGAGCTAAGAAGAGCATTTTTCAGAGCCTGGATAGCACAGTCGGTAGAGCATCAGACTTTTAATCTGAGGGTCCAGGGTTCAAGTCCCTGTTCAGGCGTACTTGCTAAAGCAAGCTGTCAAATGTCTTTATTGAGCACATCTTTGCTTTCCACTGAGTCTCTGCATCTTCAGTGCCGTGTTCTACTGTGCAAAACCAAGGGTATAGAAGCAACTTGAGAACATCTTTGCTTATTGCAGAAACAACCCTTCTATGTCTGTTTAGCAGATTTTGAGCACATTTTTGATTTTCCACCAAAGCTTTGTTTCTTTACCTCCATATTTTATGTTAAGACGCTTAGAGGAGCTAAGAAGAACATTTTTCAGAGCCTGGATAGCTCAGTCGGTAGAGCATCAGACCTTTAATCTGAGGGTCCAGGGTTCAAGTCCCTGTTCAGGCGTACTTGCTAAAGCAAGCTGTGAAATGTCTTTATTGAGCACATCTTTGATTTTCCACTGAGTCTTTGCTTCTTTATTGTCGTGTTCTACTGTGCAAAACTGAGGGTATAGAAGCAGCTTGAGAAAATCTTTGTTTTTTGCAGAAACAACCCTTCTATGTCTGTTTAGCAAATTTTGGGCACATTGTTGATTTTCCACCAAAGCTTTGTTTCTTTACCTCCATATTTTATGTTAAGACGCTTAGAGGAGCTAAGAAAAGCATTTTTCAGAGCCTGGATAGCTCAGACGGTAGAGCATCAGACTTTTAATCTGAGGGTCCAGGGTTCAAGTCCCTGTTCAGGCGTACTTGCTAAAGCAAGCTGTGAAATGTCTTTATTGAGCACATCTTTGATTTTCCACTGAGTCTTTGCTTCTTTATTGTCGTGTTCTACTGTGCAAAACTGAGGGTATAGAAGCAGCTTGAGAAAATCTTTGTTTTTTGCAGAAACAACCCTTCTATGTCTGTTTAGCAAATTTTGGGCACATTGTTGATTTTCCACCAAAGCTTTGTTTCTTTACCTCCATATTTTATGTTAAGACGCTTAGAGGAGCTAAGAAAAGCATTTTTCAGAGCCTGGATAGCTCAGACGGTAGAGCATCAGACTTTTAATCTGAGGGTCCAGGGTTCAAGTCCCTGTTCAGGCGTACTTGCTAAAGCAAGCTGTCAAATGTCTTTATTGAGCACATCTTTGATTTTCCACTGAGTCTTTGCTTCTTTATTGTCGTGTTCTACTGTGCAAAACTGAGGGTATAGAAGCAGCTTGAGAAAATCTTTGTTTTTTGCAGAAACAACCCTTCTATGTCTGTTTAGCAAATTTTGAGCACATTTTTGATTTTCCACCAAAGCTTTGTTTCTTTACCTCCATATTTTATGTTAAGACACTTAGAGGAGCTAAGAAGAGCATTTTTCAGAGCCTGGATAGCTCAGTCGGTAGAGCATCAGACTTTTAATCTGAGGATCCAGGGTTCAAGTTTCTGTTCAGGCGTGCTTGCTAAAGCAAGCAGTCAAATGTCTTTATTGAGCACATCTTTGATTTTCCACTGAGTCTTTGCTTCTATATTGTCGTGTACTACTGTGCAAAACTGAGGGCATAGAAGCAGCTTGAGAAAATCTTTGTTTTTTGCAGAAACAACCCTTCTATGTCTGTTTAGCAAATTTTGGGCACATTGTTGATTTTCCACCAAAGCTTTGTTTCTTTACCTCCATATTTTATGTTAAGACGCTTAGAGGAGCTAAGAAGAGCATTTTTCAGAGCCTGGATAGCTCAGTCGGTAGAGCATCAGACTTTTAATCTGAGGATCCAGGGTTCAAGTTCCTGTTCAGGCGTGCTTGCTAAAGCAAGCTGTCAAATGTCTTCATTGAGCACATCTTTGATTTTCCACTGAGTCTCTGCATCTTCAGTGCCGTGTTCTACTGTGTAAAACCAAGGGTATAGAAGCAACTTGAGAACATCTTTGCTTATTGCAGAAACAACCCTTCTATGTCTGTTTAGCAGATTTTGAGCACATTTTTGATTTTCCACCAAAGCTTTGTTTCTTTACCTCCATATTTTATGTTAAGATGCTTAGAGGAGCTAAGAAGAGCATTTTTCAGAGCCTGGATAGCTCAGTCGGTAGAGCATCAGACTTTTAATCTGAGGGTCCAGGGTTCAAGTCCCTGTTCAGGCGTACTTGCTAAAGCAAGCTGTCAAATGTCTTTATTGAGCACATCTTTGATTTTCCACTGAGTCTCTGCTTCTTTATTGTCGTGTTCTACTGTGCAAAACCAAGGGTATAGAAGCAGCTTGAGAAAATCTTTGTTTTTTGCAGAAACAACCCTTCTATGTCTGTTTAGCAGATTTTGAGCACATTTTTGATTTTCCACCAAAGCTTTGTTTCTTTACCTCCATATTTTATGTTAAGACGCTTAGAGGAGCTAAGAAGAGCATTTTTCAGAGCCTGGAAAGCTCAGTCGGTAGAACATCAGACTTTTAATCTGAGGGTCCAGGGTTCAAGTCCCTGTTCAGGCGTACTTGCTAAAGCAAGCTGTCAAATGTCTTTATTGAGCACATCTTTGATTTTCCACTGAGTCTCTGCATCTTCAGTGCCGTGTTCTACTGTGCAAAACCAAGGGTATAGAAGCAACTTGAGAACATCTTTGCTTATTGCAGAAACAACCCTTCTATGTCTGTTTAGCAGATTTTGAGCACATTTTTGATTTTCCACCAAAGCTTTGTTTCTTAACCTCCATATTTTATGTTAAGACGCTTAGAGGAGCTAAGAAGAGCATTTTTCAGAGCCTGGATAGCTCAGTCGGTAGAGCATCAGACTTTTAATCTGAGGGTCCAGGGTTCAAGTCCCTGTTCAGGCGTACTTGCTAAAGCAAGCTGTCAAATGCCTTTATTGAGCACATCTTTGATTTTCCACTGAGTCTTTGCTTCTTTATTGTCGTGTTCTACTGTGCAAAACTGAGGGTATAGAAGCAGCTTGAGAAAATCTTTGTTTTTTGCAGAAACAACCCTTCTATGTCTGTTTAGCAAATTTTGAGCACATTTTTGATTTTCCACCAAAGCTTTGTTTCTTTACCTCCATATTTTATGTTAAGACGCTTAGAGGAGCTAAGAAGAGCATTTTTTAGAGCCTGGATAGCTCAGTCGGTAGAGCATCAGACTTTTAATCTGAGGATCCAGGGTTCAAATTTTGGGCACATTGTTGATTTTCCACCAAAGCTTTGTTTCTTTACCTCCATATTTTATGTTAAGACGCTTAGAGGAGCTAAGAAGAGCATTTTTCAGAGCCTGGATAGCACAGTCGGTAGAGCATCAGACTTTTAATCTGAGGGTCCAGGGTTCAAGTCCCTGTTCAGGCGTACTTGCTAAAGCAAGCTGTCAAATGTCTTTATTGAGCACATCTTTGCTTTCCACTGAGTCTCTGCATCTTCAGTGCCGTGTTCTACTGTGCAAAACCAAGGGTATAGAAGCAACTTGAGAACATCTTTGCTTATTGCAGAAACAACCCTTCTATGTCTGTTTAGCAGATTTTGAGCACATTTTTGATTTTCCACCAAAGCTTTGTTTCTTTACCTCCATATTTTATGTTAAGACGCTTAGAGGAGCTAAGAAGAACATTTTTCAGAGCCTGGATAGCTCAGTCGGTAGAGCATCAGACCTTTAATCTGAGGGTCCAGGGTTCAAGTCCCTGTTCAGGCGTACTTGCTAAAGCAAGCTGTGAAATGTCTTTATTGAGCACATCTTTGATTTTCCACTGAGTCTTTGCTTCTTTATTGTCGTGTTCTACTGTGCAAAACTGAGGGTATAGAAGCAGCTTGAGAAAATCTTTGTTTTTTGCAGAAACAACCCTTCTATGTCTGTTTAGCAAATTTTGGGCACATTGTTGATTTTCCACCAAAGCTTTGTTTCTTTACCTCCATATTTTATGTTAAGACGCTTAGAGGAGCTAAGAAAAGCATTTTTCAGAGCCTGGATAGCTCAGACGGTAGAGCATCAGACTTTTAATCTGAGGGTCCAGGGTTCAAGTCCCTGTTCAGGCGTACTTGCTAAAGCAAGCTGTGAAATGTCTTTATTGAGCACATCTTTGATTTTCCACTGAGTCTTTGCTTCTTTATTGTCGTGTTCTACTGTGCAAAACTGAGGGTATAGAAGCAGCTTGAGAAAATCTTTGTTTTTTGCAGAAACAACCCTTCTATGTCTGTTTAGCAAATTTTGGGCACATTGTTGATTTTCCACCAAAGCTTTGTTTCTTTACCTCCATATTTTATGTTAAGACGCTTAGAGGAGCTAAGAAAAGCATTTTTCAGAGCCTGGATAGCTCAGACGGTAGAGCATCAGACTTTTAATCTGAGGGTCCAGGGTTCAAGTCCCTGTTCAGGCGTACTTGCTAAAGCAAGCTGTCAAATGTCTTTATTGAGCACATCTTTGATTTTCCACTGAGTCTTTGCTTCTTTATTGTCGTGTTCTACTGTGCAAAACTGAGGGTATAGAAGCAGCTTGAGAAAATCTTTGTTTTTTGCAGAAACAACCCTTCTATGTCTGTTTAGCAAATTTTGAGCACATTTTTGATTTTCCACCAAAGCTTTGTTTCTTTACCTCCATATTTTATGTTAAGACACTTAGAGGAGCTAAGAAGAGCATTTTTCAGAGCCTGGATAGCTCAGTCGGTAGAGCATCAGACTTTTAATCTGAGGATCCAGGGTTCAAGTTTCTGTTCAGGCGTGCTTGCTAAAGCAAGCAGTCAAATGTCTTTATTGAGCACATCTTTGATTTTCCACTGAGTCTTTGCTTCTATATTGTCGTGTACTACTGTGCAAAACTGAGGGCATAGAAGCAGCTTGAGAAAATCTTTGTTTTTTGCAGAAACAACCCTTCTATGTCTGTTTAGCAAATTTTGGGCACATTGTTGATTTTCCACCAAAGCTTTGTTTCTTTACCTCCATATTTTATGTTAAGACGCTTAGAGGAGCTAAGAAGAGCATTTTTCAGAGCCTGGATAGCTCAGTCGGTAGAGCATCAGACTTTTAATCTGAGGATCCAGGGTTCAAGTTCCTGTTCAGGCGTGCTTGCTAAAGCAAGCTGTCAAATGTCTTCATTGAGCACATCTTTGATTTTCCACTGAGTCTCTGCATCTTCAGTGCCGTGTTCTACTGTGTAAAACCAAGGGTATAGAAGCAACTTGAGAACATCTTTGCTTATTGCAGAAACAACCCTTCTATGTCTGTTTAGCAGATTTTGAGCACATTTTTGATTTTCCACCAAAGCTTTGTTTCTTTACCTCCATATTTTATGTTAAGATGCTTAGAGGAGCTAAGAAGAGCATTTTTCAGAGCCTGGATAGCTCAGTCGGTAGAGCATCAGACTTTTAATCTGAGGGTCCAGGGTTCAAGTCCCTGTTCAGGCGTACTTGCTAAAGCAAGCTGTCAAATGTCTTTATTGAGCACATCTTTGATTTTCCACTGAGTCTCTGCTTCTTTATTGTCATGTTCTACTGTGCAAAACCAAGGGTATAGAAGCAGCTTGAGAAAATCTTTGTTTTTTGCAGAAACAACCCTTCTATGTCTGTTTAGCAGATTTTGAGCACATTTTTGATTTTCCACCAAAGCTTTGTTTCTTTACCTCCATATTTTATGTTAAGACGCTTAGAGGAGCTAAGAAGAGCATTTTTCAGAGCCTGGAAAGCTCAGTCGGTAGAACATCAGACTTTTAATCTGAGGGTCCAGGGTTCAAGTCCCTGTTCAGGCGTACTTGCTAAAGCAAGCTGTCAAATGTCTTTATTGAGCACATCTTTGATTTTCCACTGAGTCTCTGCATCTTCAGTGCCGTGTTCTACTGTGCAAAACCAAGGGTATAGAAGCAACTTGAGAACATCTTTGCTTATTGCAGAAACAACCCTTCTATGTCTGTTTAGCAGATTTTGAGCACATTTTTGATTTTCCACCAAAGCTTTGTTTCTTAACCTCCATATTTTATGTTAAGACGCTTAGAGGAGCTAAGAAGAGCATTTTTCAGAGCCTGGATAGCTCAGTCGGTAGAGCATCAGACTTTTAATCTGAGGGTCCAGGGTTCAAGTCCCTGTTCAGGCGTACTTGCTAAAGCAAGCTGTCAAATGCCTTTATTGAGCACATCTTTGATTTTCCACTGAGTCTTTGCTTCTTTATTGTCGTGTTCTACTGTGCAAAACTGAGGGTATAGAAGCAGCTTGAGAAAATCTTTGTTTTTTGCAGAAACAACCCTTCTATGTCTGTTTAGCAAATTTTGAGCACATTTTTGATTTTCCACCAAAGCTTTGTTTCTTTACCTCCATATTTTATGTTAAGACGCTTAGAGGAGCTAAGAAGAGCATTTTTTAGAGCCTGGATAGCTCAGTCGGTAGAGCATCAGACTTTTAATCTGAGGATCCAGGGTTCAAATTTTGGGCACATTGTTGATTTTCCACCAAAGCTTTGTTTCTTTACCTCCATATTTTATGTTAAGACGCTTAGAGGAGCTAAGAAGAGCATTTTTCAGAGCCTGGATAGCACAGTCGGTAGAGCATCAGACTTTTAATCTGAGGGTCCAGGGTTCAAGTCCCTGTTCAGGCGTACTTGCTAAAGCAAGCTGTCAAATGTCTTTATTGAGCACATCTTTGCTTTCCACTGAGTCTCTGCATCTTCAGTGCCGTGTTCTACTGTGCAAAACCAAGGGTATAGAAGCAACTTGAGAACATCTTTGCTTATTGCAGAAACAACCCTTCTATGTCTGTTTAGCAGATTTTGAGCACATTTTTGATTTTCCACCAAAGCTTTGTTTCTTTACCTCCATATTTTATGTTAAGACGCTTAGAGGAGCTAAGAAGAACATTTTTCAGAGCCTGGATAGCTCAGTCGGTAGAGCATCAGACCTTTAATCTGAGGGTCCAGGGTTCAAGTCCCTGTTCAGGCGTACTTGCTAAAGCAAGCTGTGAAATGTCTTTATTGAGCACATCTTTGATTTTCCACTGAGTCTTTGCTTCTTTATTGTCGTGTTCTACTGTGCAAAACTGAGGGTATAGAAGCAGCTTGAGAAAATCTTTGTTTTTTGCAGAAACAACCCTTCTATGTCTGTTTAGCAAATTTTGGGCACATTGTTGATTTTCCACCAAAGCTTTGTTTCTTTACCTCCATATTTTATGTTAAGACGCTTAGAGGAGCTAAGAAAAGCATTTTTCAGAGCCTGGATAGCTCAGACGGTAGAGCATCAGACTTTTAATCTGAGGGTCCAGGGTTCAAGTCCCTGTTCAGGCGTACTTGCTAAAGCAAGCTGTGAAATGTCTTTATTGAGCACATCTTTGATTTTCCACTGAGTCTTTGCTTCTTTATTGTCGTGTTCTACTGTGCAAAACTGAGGGTATAGAAGCAGCTTGAGAAAATCTTTGTTTTTTGCAGAAACAACCCTTCTATGTCTGTTTAGCAAATTTTGGGCACATTGTTGATTTTCCACCAAAGCTTTGTTTCTTTACCTCCATATTTTATGTTAAGACGCTTAGAGGAGCTAAGAAAAGCATTTTTCAGAGCCTGGATAGCTCAGACGGTAGAGCATCAGACTTTTAATCTGAGGGTCCAGGGTTCAAGTCCCTGTTCAGGCGTACTTGCTAAAGCAAGCTGTCAAATGTCTTTATTGAGCACATCTTTGATTTTCCACTGAGTCTTTGCTTCTTTATTGTCGTGTTCTACTGTGCAAAACTGAGGGTATAGAAGCAGCTTGAGAAAATCTTTGTTTTTTGCAGAAACAACCCTTCTATGTCTGTTTAGCAAATTTTGAGCACATTTTTGATTTTCCACCAAAGCTTTGTTTCTTTACCTCCATATTTTATGTTAAGACACTTAGAGGAGCTAAGAAGAGCATTTTTCAGAGCCTGGATAGCTCAGTCGGTAGAGCATCAGACTTTTAATCTGAGGATCCAGGGTTCAAGTTTCTGTTCAGGCGTGCTTGCTAAAGCAAGCAGTCAAATGTCTTTATTGAGCACATCTTTGATTTTCCACTGAGTCTTTGCTTCTATATTGTCGTGTACTACTGTGCAAAACTGAGGGCATAGAAGCAGCTTGAGAAAATCTTTGTTTTTTGCAGAAACAACCCTTCTATGTCTGTTTAGCAAATTTTGGGCACATTGTTGATTTTCCACCAAAGCTTTGTTTCTTTACCTCCAGATTTTATGTTAAGACGCTTAGAGGAGCTAAGAAGAGCATTTTTCAGAGCCTGGATAGCTCAGTCGGTAGAGCATCAGACTTTTAATCTGAGGGTCCAGGGTTCAAGTCCCTGTTCAGGTGTACTTGCTAAAGCAAGCTGTCAAATGTCTTTATTGAGCACATCTTTGATTTTCCACTGAGTCTCTGCATCTTCAGTGCCGTGTTCTACTGTGCAAAACCAAGGGTATAGAAGCAACTTGAGAACATCTTTGCTTATTGCAGAAACAACCCTTCTATGTCTGTTTAGCAGATTTTGAGCACATTTTTGATTTTCCACCAAAGCTTTGTTTCTTTACCTCCATATTTTATGTTAAGACGCTTAGAGGAGCTAAGAAGAGCATTTTTCAGAGCCTGGATAGCTCAGTCGGTAGAGCATCAGACTTTTAATCTGAGGATCCAGGGTTCAAGTTTCTGTTCAGGCGTGCTTGCTAAAGCAAGCAGTCAAATGTCTTTATTGAGCACATCTTTGATTTTCCACTGAGTCTTTGCTTCTATATTGTCGTGTACTACTGTGCAAAACTGAGGGCATAGAAGCAGCTTGAGAAAATCTTTGTTTTTTGCAGAAACAACCCTTCTATGTCTGTTTAGCAAATTTTGGGCACATTGTTGATTTTCCACCAAAGCTTTGTTTCTTTACCTCCAGATTTTATGTTAAGACGCTTAGAGGAGCTAAGAAGAGCATTTTTCAGAGCCTGGATAGCTCAGTCGGTAGAGCATCAGACTTTTAATCTGAGGATCCAGGGTTCAAGTTTCTGTTCAGGCGTGCTTGCTAAAGCAAGCAGTCAAATGTCTTTATTGAGCACATCTTTGATTTTCCACTGAGTCTTTGCTTCTATATTGTCGTGTACTACTGTGCAAAACTGAGGGCATAGAAGCAGCTTGAGAAAATCTTTGTTTTTTGCAGAAACAACCCTTCTATGTCTGTTTAGCAAATTTTGGGCACATTGTTGATTTTCCACCAAAGCTTTGTTTCTTTACCTCCAGATTTTATGTTAAGGCGCTTAGAGGAGCTAAGAAGAGCATTTTTCAGAGCCTGGATAGCTCAGTCGGTAGAGCATCAGACTTTTAATCTGAGGGTCCAGGGTTCAAGTCCCTGTTCAGGTGTACTTGCTAAAGCAAGCTGTCAAATGTCTTTATTGAGCACATCTTTGATTTTCCACTGAGTCTCTGCATCTTCAGTGCCGTGTTCTACTGTGCAAAACCAAGGGTATAGAAGCAACTTGAGAACATCTTTGCTTATTGCAGAAACAACCCTTCTATGTCTGTTTAGCAGATTTTGAGCACATTTTTGATTTTCCACCAAAGCTTTGTTTCTTTACCTCCATATTTTATGTTAAGACGCTTAGAGGAGCTAAGAAGAGCATTTTTCAGAGCCTGGAAAGCTCAGTCGGTAGAGCATCAGACTTTTAATCTGAGGGTCCAGGGTTCAAGTCCCTGTTCAGGCGTACTTGCTAAAGCAAGCTGTCAAATGTCTTTATTGAGCACATCTTTGATTTTCCACTGAGTCTCTGCATCTTCAGTGCCGTGTTCTACTGTGCAAAACCAAGGGTATAGAAGCAACTTGAGAACATCTTTGCTTATTGCAGAAACAACCCTTCTATGTCTGTTTAGCAGATTTTGAGCACATTTTTGATTTTCCACCAAAGCTTTGTTTCTTTACCTCCATATTTTATGTTAAGACGCTTAGAGGAGCTAAGAAGAACATTTTTCAGAGCCTGGATAGCTCAGTCGGTAGAGCATCAGACTTTTAATCTGAGGGTCCAGGGTTCAAATCCCTGTTCAGGCGTACTTGCTAAAGCAAGCTGTGAAATGTCTTTATTGAGCACATCTTTGATTTTCCACTGAGTCTTTGCTTCTATATCGTCGTGTACTACTGTGCAAAACTGAGGGCATAGAAGCAGCTTGAGAAAATCTTTGTTTTTTGCAGAAACAACCCTTCTATGTCTGTTTAGCAAATTTTGGGCACATTGTTGATTTTCCACCAAAGCTTTGTTTCTTTACCTCCATATTTTATGTTAAGACGCTTAGAGGAGCTAAGAAAAGCATTTTTCAGAGCCTGGATAGCTCAGTCGGTAGAGCATCAGACTTTTAATCTGAGGATCCAGGGTTCAAGTTTCTGTTCAGGCGTGCTTGCTAAAGCAAGCAGTCAAATGTCTTTATTGAGCACATCTTTGATTTTCCACTGAGTCTTTGCTTCTATATCGTCGTGTACTACTGTGCAAAACTGAGGGCATAGAAGCAGCTTGAGAAAATCTTTGTTTTTTGCAGAAACAACCCTTCTATGTCTGTTTAGCAAATTTTGGACACATTGTTGATTTTCCAGCAAAGCTTTGTTTCTTTACCTCCATATTTTATGTTAAGACGCTTAGAGGAGCTAAGAAGAGCATTTTTTAGAGCCTGGATAGCTCAGTCGGTAGAGCATCAGACTTTTAATCTGAGGATCCAGGGTTCAAATTTTGGGCACATTGTTGATTTTCCAGCAAAGCTTTGTTTCTTTACCTCCATATTTTATGTTAAGACGCTTAGAGGAGCTAAGAAGAGCATTTTTCAGAGCCTGGATAGCTCAGTCGGTAGAGCATCAGACTTTTAATCTGAGGATCCAGGGTTCAAGTTCCTGTTCAGGCGTGCTTGCTAAAGCAAGCTGTCAAATGTCTTTATTGAGCACATCTTTGATTTTCCACTGAGTCTCTGCATCTTCAGTGCCGTGTTCTACTGTGCAAAACCAAGGGTATAGAAGCAGCTTGAGAAAATCTTTGTTTTTTGCAGAAACAACCCTTCTATGTCTGTTTAGCAAATTTTGAGCACATTTTTGATTTTCCACCAAAGCTTTGTTTCTTTACCGCCATATTTTATGTTAAGACGCTTAGAGGAGCTAAGAAGAGCATTTTTCAGAGCCTGGATAGCTCAGTCGGTAGAGCATCAGACTTTTAATCTGAGGATCCAGGGTTCAAGTTCCTGTTCAGGCGTGCTTGATAAAGCAAGCTGTCAAATGTCTTTATTGAGCACATCTTTGATTTTCCACTGAGTCTCTGCATCTTCAGTGCCGTGTTCTACTGTGCAAAACCAAGGGTATAGAAGCAGCTTGAGAAAATCTTTGCTTATTGCAGAAACAACCCTTCTATGTCTGTTTAGCAGATTTTGAGCACATTTTTGATTTTCCACCAAAGCTTTGTTTCTTAACCTCCATATTTTATCTTAAGACGCTTAGAGGAGCTAAGAAGAGCATTTTTCAGAGCCTGGATAGCTCAGTCGGTAGAGCATCAGACTTTTAATCTGAGGGTCCAGGGTTCAAGTCCCTGTTCAGGTGTACTTGCTAAAGCAAGCTGTCAAATGTCTTTATTGAGCACATCTTTGATTTTCCACTGAGTCTTTGCTTCTTTATTCTCGTGTTCTACTGTGCAAAACTGAGGGTATAGAAGCAGCTTGAGAAAATCTTTGTTTTTTGCAGAAACAACCCTTCTATGTCTGTTTAGCAAATTTTGAGCACATTTTTGATTTTCCACCAAAGCTTTGTTTCTTTACCTCCATATTTTATGTTAAGACGCTTAGAGGAGCTAAGAAGAGCATTTTTTAGAGCCTGGATAGCTCAGTCGGTAGAGCATCAGACTTTTAATCTGAGGATCCAGGGTTCAAGTTCCTGTTCAGGCGTGCTTGCTAAAGCAAGCTGTCAAATGTCTTTATTGAGCACATCTTTGATTTTCCACTGAGTCTCTGCATCTTGAGTGCCGTGTTCTACTGTGCAAAACCAAGGGTATAGAAGCAGCTTGAGAAAATCTTTGTTTTTTGCAGAAACAACCCTTCTATGTCTGTTTAGCAAATTTTGAGCACATTTTTGATTTTCCACCAAAGCTTTGTTTCTTTACCGCCATATTTTATGTTAAGACGCTTAGAGGAGCTAAGAAGAGCATTTTTCAGAGCCTGGATAGCTCAGTCGGTAGAGCATCAGACTTTTAATCTGAGGATCCAGGGTTCAAGTTCCTGTTCAGGCGTGCTTGCTAAAGCAAGCTGTCAAATGTCTTTATTGAGCACATCTTTGATTTTCCACTGAGTCTCTGCATCTTCAGTGCCGTGTTCTACTGTGCAAAACCAAGGGTATAGAAGCAGCTTGAGAAAATCTTTGCTTATTGCAGAAACAACCCTTCTATGTCTGTTTAGCAGATTTTGAGCACATTTTTGATTTTCCACCAAAGCTTTGTTTCTTAACCTCCATATTTTATGTTAAGACGCTTAGAGGAGCTAAGAAGAGCATTTTTCAGAGCCTGGATAGCTCAGTCGGTAGAGCATCAGACTTTTAATCTGAGGGTCCAGGGTTCAAGTCCCTGTTCAGGCGTACTTGCTAAAGCAAGCTGTCAAATGTCTTTATTGAGCACATCTTTGATTTTCCACTGAGTCTTTGCTTCTTTATTCTCGTGTTCTACTGTGCAAAACTGAGGGTATAGAAGCAGCTTGAGAAAATCTTTGTTTTTTGCAGAAACAACCCTTCTATGTCTGTTTAGCAAATTTTGGGCACATTGTTGATTTTCCACCAAAGCTTTGTTTCTTTACCTCCATATTTTATGTTAAGACGCTTAGAGGAGCTAAGAAAAGCATTTTTCAGAGCCTGGATAGCTCAGTCGGTAGAGCATCAGACTTTTAATCTGAGGATCCAGGGTTCAAGTTTCTGTTCAGGCGTGCTTGCTAAAGCAAGCAGTCAAATGTCTTTATTGAGCACATCTTTGATTTTCCACTGAGTCTTTGCTTCTATATCGTCGTGTACTACTGTGCAAAACTGAGGGCATAGAAGCAGCTTGAGAAAATCTTTGTTTTTTGCAGAAACAACCCTTCTATGTCTGTTTAGCAAATTTTGGACACATTGTTGATTTTCCAGCAAAGCTTTGTTTCTTTACCTCCATATTTTATGTTAAGACGCTTAGAGGAGCTAAGAAGAGCATTTTTTAGAGCCTGGATAGCTCAGTCGGTAGAGCATCAGACTTTTAATCTGAGGATCCAGGGTTCAAATTTTGGGCACATTGTTGATTTTCCAGCAAAGCTTTGTTTCTTTACCTCCATATTTTATGTTAAGACGCTTAGAGGAGCTAAGAAGAGCATTTTTCAGAGCCTGGATAGCTCAGTCGGTAGAGCATCAGACTTTTAATCTGAGGATCCAGGGTTCAAGTTCCTGTTCAGGCGTGCTTGCTAAAGCAAGCTGTCAAATGTCTTTATTGAGCACATCTTTGATTTTCCACTGAGTCTCTGCATCTTCAGTGCCGTGTTCTACTGTGCAAAACCAAGGGTATAGAAGCAGCTTGAGAAAATCTTTGTTTTTTGCAGAAACAACCCTTCTATGTCTGTTTAGCAAATTTTGAGCCATTTTTGATTTTCCACCAAAGCTTTGTTTCTTTACCGCCATATTTTATGTTAAGACGCTTAGAGGAGCTAAGAAGAGCATTTTTCAGAGCCTGGATAGCTCAGTCGGTAGAGCATCAGACTTTTAATCTGAGGATCCAGGGTTCAAGTTCCTGTTCAGGCGTGCTTGCTAAAGCAAGCTCTCAAATGTCTTTATTGAGCACATCTTTGATTTTCCACTGAGTCTCTGCATCTTCAGTGCCGTGTTCTACTGTGCAAAACCAAGGGTATAGAAGCAGCTTGAGAAAATCTTTGCTTATTGCAGAAACAACCCTTCTATGTCTGTTTAGCAGATTTTGAGCACATTTTTGATTTTCCACCAAAGCTTTGTTTCTTAACCTCCATATTTTATGTTAAGACGCTTAGAGGAGCTAAGAAGAGCATTTTTCAGAGCCTGGATAGCTCAGTCGGTAGAGCATCAGACTTTTAATCTGAGGGTCCAGGGTTCAAGTCCCTGTTCAGGCGTACTTGCTAAAGCAAGCTGTCAAATGTCTTTATTGAGCACATCTTTGATTTTCCACTGAGTCTTTGCTTCTTTATTCTCGTGTTCTACTGTGCAAAACTGAGGGTATAGAAGCAGCTTGAGAAAATCTTTGTTTTTTGCAGAAACAACCCTTCTATGTCTGTTTAGCAAATTTTGAGCACATTTTTGATTTTCCACCAAAGCTTTGTTTCTTTACCTCCATATTTTATGTTAAGACGCTTAGAGGAGCTAAGAAGAGATTTTTCAGAGCCTGGATAGCTCAGTCGGTAGAGCATCAGACTTTTAATCTGAGGATCCAGGGTTCAAGTTCCTGTTCAGGCGTGCTTGCTAAAGCAAGCTGTCAAATGTCTTTATTGAGCACATCTTTGATTTTCCACTGAGTCTCTGCATCTTCAGTGCCGTGTTCTACTGTGCAAAACCAAGGGTATAGAAGCAGCTTGAGAAAATCTTTGTTTTTTGCAGAAACAACCCTTCTATGTCTGTTTAGCAAATTTTGAGCACATTTTTGATTTTCCACCAAAGCTTTGTTTCTTTACCGCCATATTTTATGTTAAGACGCTTAGAGGAGCTAAGAAGAGCATTTTTCAGAGCCTGGATAGCTCAGTCGGTAGAGCATCAGACTTTTAATCTGAGGATCCAGGGTTCAAGTTCCTGTTCAGGCGTGCTTGCTAAAGCAAGCTGTCAAATGTCTTTATTGAGCACATCTTTGATTTTCCACTGAGTCTCTGCATCTTCAGTGCTGTGTTCTACTGTGCAAAACCAAGGGTATAGAAGCAGCTTGAGAAAATCTTTGCTTATTGCAGAAACAACCCTTCTATGTCTGTTTAGCAGATTTTGAGCACATTTTTGATTTTCCACCAAAGCTTTGTTTCTTAACCTCCATATTTTATGTTAAGACGCTTAGAGGAGCTAAGAAGAGCATTTTTCAGAGCCTGGATAGCTCAGTCGGTAGAGCATCAGACTTTTAATCTGAGGGTCCAGGGTTCAAGTCCCTGTTCAGGCGTACTTGCTAAAGCAAGCTGTCAAATGTCTTTATTGAGCACATCTTTGATTTTCCACTGAGTCTTTGCTTCTTTATTCTCGTGTTCTACTGTGCAAAACTGAGGGTATAGAAGCAGCTTGAGAAAATCTTTGTTTTTTGCAGAAACAACCCTTCTCTGTCTGTTTAGCAAATTTTGAGCACATTTTTGATTTTCCACCAAAGCTTTGTTTCTTTACCTCCATATTTTATGTTAAGACGCTTAGAGGAGCTAAGAAGAGCATTTTTTAGAGCCTGGATAGCTCAGTCGGTAGAGCATCAGACTTTTAATCTGAGGATCCAGGGTTCAAATTTTGGGCACATTGTTGATTTTCCACCAAAGCTTTGTTTCTTTACCTCCATATTTTATGTTAAGACGCTTAGAGGAGCTAAGAAGAGCATTTTTTAGAGCCTGGATAGCTCAGTCGGTAGAGCATCAGACTTTTAATCTGAGGGTCCAGGGTTCAAGTCCCTGTTCAGGCGTACTTGCTAAAGCAAGCTGTCAAATGTCTTTATTGAGCACATCTTTGATTTTCCACTGAGTCTTTGCTTCTTTATTGTCGTGTTCTACTGTGCAAAACTGAGGGTATAGAAGCAGCTTGAGAAAATCTTTGTTTTTTGCAGAAACAACCCTTCTATGTCTGTTTAGCAAATTTTGGGCACATTGTTGATTTTCCACCAAAGCTTTGTTTCTTTACCTCCATATTTTATGTTAAGACGCTTAGAGGAGCTAAGAAAAGCATTTTTCAGAGCCTGGATAGCTCAGTCGGTAGAGCATCAGACTTTTAATCTGAGGATCCAGGGTTCAAGTTTCTGTTCAGGCGTGCTTGCTAAAGCAAGCAGTCAAATGTCTTTATTGAGCACATCTTTGATTTTCCACTGAGTCTTTGCTTCTATATCGTCGTGTACTACTGTGCAAAACTGAGGGCATAGAAGCAGCTTGAGAAAATCTTTGTTTTTTGCAGAAACAACCCTTCTATGTCTGTTTAGCAAATTTTGGACACATTGTTGATTTTCCAGCAAAGCTTTGTTTCTTTACCTCCATATTTTATGTTAAGACGCTTAGAGGAGCTAAGAAGAGCATTTTTTAGAGCCTGGATAGCTCAGTCGGTAGAGCATCAGACTTTTAATCTGAGGATCCAGGGTTCAAATTTTGGGCACATTGTTGATTTTCCAGCAAAGCTTTGTTTCTTTACCTCCATATTTTATGTTAAGACGCTTAGAGGAGCTAAGAAGAGCATTTTTCTGACCCTGGATAGCTCAGTCGGTAGAGCATCAGACTTTTAATCTGAGGATCCAGGGTTCAAGTTCCTGTTCAGGCGTGCTTGCTAAAGCAAGCTGTCAAATGTCTTTATTGAGCACATCTTTGATTTTCCACTGAGTCTCTGCATCTTCAGTGCCGTGTTCTACTGTGCAAAACCAAGGGTATAGAAGCAGCTTGAGAAAATCTTTGTTTTTTGCAGAAACAACCCTTCTATGTCTGTTTAGCAAATTTTGAGCCATTTTTGATTTTCCACCAAAGCTTTGTTTCTTTACCGCCATATTTTATGTTAAGACGCTTAGAGGAGCTAAGAAGAGCATTTTTCAGAGCCTGGATAGCTCAGTCGGTAGAGCATCAGACTTTTAATCTGAGGATCCAGGGTTCAAGTTCCTGTTCAGGCGTGCTTGCTAAAGCAAGCTGTCAAATGTCTTTATTGAGCACATCTTTGATTTTCCACTGAGTCTCTGCATCTTCAGTGCCGTGTTCTACTGTGCAAAACCAAGGGTATAGAAGCAGCTTGAGAAAATCTTTGCTTATTGCAGAAACAACCCTTCTATGTCTGTTTAGCAGATTTTGAGCACATTTTTGATTTTCCACCAAAGCTTTGTTTCTTAACCTCCATATTTTATGTTAAGACGCTTAGAGGAGCTAAGAAGAGCATTTTTCAGAGCCTGGATAGCTCAGTCGGTAGAGCATCAGACTTTTAATCTGAGGGTCCAGGGTTCAAGTCCCTGTTCAGGCGTACTTGCTAAAGCAAGCTGTCAAATGTCTTTATTGAGCACATCTTTGATTTTCCACTGAGTCTTTGCTTCTTTATTCTCGTGTTCTACTGTGCAAAACTGAGGGTATAGAAGCAGCTTGAGAAAATCTTTGTTTTTTGCAGAAACAACCCTTCTATGTCTGTTTAGCAAATTTTGAGCACATTTTTGATTTTCCACCAAAGCTTTGTTTCTTTACCTCCATATTTTATGTTAAGACGCTTAGAGGAGCTAAGAAGAGCATTTTTTAGAGCCTGGATAGCTCAGTCGGTAGAGCATCAGACTTTTAATCTGAGGATCCAGGGTTCAAATTTTGGGCACATTGTTGATTTTCCACCAAAGCTTTGTTTCTTTACCTCCATATTTTATGTTAAGACGCTTAGAGGAGCTAAGAAGAGCATTTTTTAGAGCCTGGATAGCTCAGTCGGTAGAGCATCAGACTTTTAATCTGAGGGTCCAGGGTTCAAGTCCCTGTTCAGGCGTACTTGCTAAAGCAAGCTGTCAAATGTCTTTATTGAGCACATCTTTGATTTTCCACTGAGTCTCTGCATCTTCAGTGCCGTGTTCTACTGTGCAAAACCAAGGGTATAGAAGCAACTTGAGAACATCTTTGTTTTTTGCAGAAACAACCCTTCTATGTCTGTTTAGCAGATTTTGAGCACATTTTTGATTTTCCACCAAAGCTTTGTTTCTTTACCTCCATATTTTATGTTAAGACGCTTAGAGGAGCTAAGAAAAGCATTTTTCAGAGCCTGGAAAGCTCAGTCGGTAGAGCATCAGACTTTTAATCTGAGGGTCCAGGGTTCAAGTCCCTGTTCAGGCGTACTTGGTAAAGCAAGCTGTCAAATGTCTTTATTGAGCACATCTTTGATTTTCCACTGAGTCTCTGCATCTTCAGTGCCGTGTTCTACTGTGCAAAACCAAGGGTATAGAAGCAACTTGAGAACATCTTTGCTTATTGCAGAAACAACCCTTCTATGTCTGTTTAGCAGATTTTGAGCACATTTTTGATTTTCCACCAAAGCTTTGTTTCTTTACCTCCATATTTTATGTTAAGATGCTTAGAGGAGCTAAGAAGAGCATTTTTCAGAGCCTGGATAGCTCAGTCGGTAGAGCATCAGACTTTTAATCTGAGGGTCCAGGGTTCAAGTCCCTGTTCAGGCGTACTTGCTAAAGCAAGCTGTCAAATGTCTTTATTGAGCACATCTTTGATTTTCCACTGAGTCTCTGCTTCTTTATTGTCGTGTTCTACTGTGCAAAACCAAGGGTATAGAAGCAGCTTGAGAAAATCTTTGTTTTTTGCAGAAACAACCCTTCTATGTCTGTTTAGCAAATTTTGAGCACATTTTTGATTTTCCACCAAAGCTTTGTTTCTTTACCTCCATATTTTATGTTAAGACGCTTAGAGGAGCTAAGAAGAGCATTTTTCAGAGCCTGGAAAGCTCAGTCGGTAGAGCATCAGACTTTTAATCTGAGGGTCCAGGGTTCAAGTCCCTGTTCAGGCGTACTTGCTAAAGCAAGCTGTCAAATGTCTTTATTGAGCACATCTTTGATTTTCCACTGAGTCTCTGCATCTTCAGTGCCGTGTTCTACTGTGCAAAACCAAGGGTATAGAAGCAACTTGAGAACATCTTTGCTTATTGCAGAAACAACCCTTCTATGTCTGTTTAGCAGATTTTGAGCACATTTTTGATTTTCCACCAAAGCTTTGTTTCTTTACCTCCATATTTTATGTTAAGACGCTTAGAGGAGCTAAGAAGAACATTTTTCAGAGCCTGGATAGCTCAGTCGGTAGAGCATCAGACTTTTAATCTGAGGGTCCAGGGTTCAAGTCCCTGTTCAGGTGTACTTGCTAAAGCAAGCTGTGAAATGTCTTTATTGAGCACATCTTTGATTTTCCACTGAGTCTTTGCTTCTTTATTGTCGTGTTCTACTGTGCAAAACTGAGGGTATAGAAGCAGCTTGAGAAAATCTTTGTTTTTTGCAGAAACAACCCTTCTATGTCTGTTTAGCAAATTTTGGGCACATTGTTGATTTTCCACCAAAGCTTTGTTTCTTTACCTCCATATTTTATGTTAAGACACTTAGAGGAGCTAAGAAGAGCATTTTTCAGAGCCTGGATAGCTCAGTCGGTAGAGCATCAGACTTTTAATCTGAGGATCCAGGGTTCAAGTTTCTGTTCAGGCGTGCTTGCTAAAGCAAGCAGTCAAATGTCTTTATTGAGCACATCTTTGATTTTCCACTGAGTCTTTGCTTCTATATTGTCGTGTACTACTGTGCAAAACTGAGGGCATAGAAGCAGCTTGAGAAAATCTTTGTTTTTTGCAGAAACAACCCTTCTATGTCTGTTTAGCAAATTTTGGACACATTGTTGATTTTCCAGCAAAGCTTTGTTTCTTTACCTCCATATTTTATGTTAAGACGCTTAGAGGAGCTAAGAAGAGCATTTTTCAGAGCCTGGATAGCTCAGTCGGTAGAGCATCAGACTTTTAATCTGAGGATCCAGGGTTCAAGTTCCTGTTCAGGCGTGCTTGCTAAAGCAAGCTGTCAAATGTCTTCATTGAGCACATCTTTGATTTTCCACTGAGTCTCTGCATCTTCAGTGCCGTGTTCTACTGTGCAAAACCAAGGGTATAGAAGCAGCTTGAAAAAATCTTTGCTTATTGCAGAAACAACCCTTCTATGTCTGTTTAGCAGATTTTGAGCACATTTTTGATTTTCCACCAAAGCTTTGTTTCTTAACCTCCATATTTTATGTTAAGACGCTTAGAGGAGCTAAGAAGAGCATTTTTCAGACCCTGGATAGCTCAGTCGGTAGAGCATCAGACTTTTAATCTGAGGGTCCAGGGTTCAAGTCCCTGTTCAGGCGTACTTGCTAAAGCAAGCTGTCAAATGCCTTTATTGAGCACATCTTTGATTTTCCACTGAGTCTTTGCTTCTTTATTGTCGTGTTCTACTGTGCAAAACTGAGGGTATAGAAGCAGCTTGAGAAAATCTTTGTTTTTTGCAGAAACAACCCTTCTATGTCTGTTTAGCAAATTTTGAGCACATTTTTGATTTTCCACCAAAGCTTTGTTTCTTTACCTCCATATTTTATGTTAAGACGCTTAGAGGAGCTAAGAAGAGCATTTTTTAGAGCCAGGATAGCTCAGTCGGTAGAGCATCAGACTTTTAATCTGAGGATCCAGGGTTCAAATTTTGGGCACATTGTTGATTTTCCACCAAAGCTTTGTTTCTTTACCTCCATATTTTATGTTAAGACGCTTAGAGGAGCTAAGAAGAGCATTTTTCAGAGCCTGGATAGCTCAGTCGGTAGAGCATCAGACTTTTAATCTGAGGGTCCAGGGTTCAAGTCCCTGTTCAGGCGTACTTGCTAAAGCAAGCTGTCAAATGTCTTTATTGAGCACATCTTTGATTTTCCACTGAGTCTCTGCATCTTCAGTGCCGTGTTCTACTGTGCAAAACCAAGGGTATAGAAGCAGCTTGAGAAAATCTTTGTTTTTTGCAGAAACAACCCTTCTATGTCTGTTTAGCAAATTTTGAGCACATTTTTGATTTTCCACCAAAGCTTTGTTTCGTAACCTCCATATTTTATGTTAAGACACTTAGAGGAGCTAAGAAGAGCATTTTTCAGAGCCTGGATAGCTCAGTCGGTAGAGCATCAGACTTTTAATCTGAGGATCCAGGGTTCAAGTTTCTGTTCAGGCGTGCTTGCTAAAGCAAGCAGTCAAATGTCTTTATTGAGCACATCTTTGATTTTCCACTGAGTCGTTGCTTCTATATTGTCGTGTACTACTGTGCAAAACTGAGGGCATAGAAGCAGCTTGAGAAAATCTTTGTTTTTTGCAGAAACAACCCTTCTATGTCTGTTTAGCAAATTTTGGACACATTGTTGATTTTCCAGCAAAGCTTTGTTTCTTTACCTCCATATTTTATGTTAAGACGCTTAGAGGAGCTAAGAAGAGCATTTTTCAGAGCCTGGATAGCTCAGTCGGTAGAGCATCAGACTTTTAATCTGAGGATCCAGGGTTCAAGTTCCTGTTCAGGCGTGCTTGCTAAAGCAAGCTGTCAAATGTCTTCATTGAGCACATCTTTGATTTTCCACTGAGTCTTTGCTTCTTTATTGTCGTGTTCTACTGTGCAAAACTGAGGGTATAGAAGCAGCTTGAGAAAATCTTTGTTTTTTGCAGAAACAACCCTTCTATGTCTGTTTAGCAAATTTTGAGCACATTTTTGATTTTCCACCAAAGCTTTGTTTCTTTACCTCCATATTTTATGTTAAGACGCTTAGAGGAGCTAAGAAGAGCATTTTTTAGAGCCTGGATAGCTCAGTCGGTAGAGCATCAGACTTTTAATCTGAGGATCCAGGGTTCAAATTTTGGGCACATTGTTGATTTTCCACCAAAGCTTTGTTTCTTTACCTCCATATTTTATGTTAAGACGCTTAGAGGAGCTAAGAAGAGCATTTTTCAGAGCCTGGATAGCTCAGTCGGTAGAGCATCAGACTTTTAATCTGAGGGTCCAGGGTTCAAGTCCCTGTTCAGGCGTACTTGCTAAAGCAAGCTGTCAAATGTCTTTATTGAGCACATCTTTGATTTTCCACTGAGTCTCTGCATCTTCAGTGCCGTGTTCTACTGTGCAAAACCAAGGGTATAGAAGCAGCTTGAGAACATCTTTGCTTATTGCAGAAACAACCCTTCTATGTCTGTTTAGCAGATTTTGAGCACATTGTTGATTTTCCACCAAAGCTTTGTTTCTTTACCTCCATATTTTATGTTAAGACGCTTAGAGGAGCTAAGAAGAGCATTTTTCAGAGCCTGGATAGCTCAGTCGGTAGAGCATCAGACTTTTAATCTGAGGGTCCAGGGTTCAAGTCCCTGTTCAGGCGTACTTGCTAAAGCAAGCTGTCAAATGTCTTTATTGAGCACATCTTTGATTTTCCACTGAGTCTCTGCATCTTCAGTGCCGTGTTCTACTGTGCAAAACTGAGGGTATAGAAGCAGCATGAGAACATCTTTGCTTATTGCAGAAACAACCCTTCTATGTCTGTTTAGCAGATTTTGGGCACATTTTTGATTTTCCACCAAAGCTTTGTTTCTTTACCTCCATATTTTATGTTAAGACGCTTAGAGGAGCTAAGAAAAGCATTTTTCAGAGCCTGGATAGCTCAGTCGGTAGAGCATCAGACTTTTAATCTGAGGGTCCAGGGTTCAAGTCCCTGTTCAAGCGTACTTGCTAAAGCAAGCTGTCAAATGTTTTTATTGAGCACATCTTTGATTTTCCACTGAGTCTTTGCTTCTTTATTGTCATGTTCTACTGTGCAAAACTGAGGGTATAGAAGCAGCTTGAGAAAATCTTTGTTTTTTGCAGAAACAACCCTTCTATGTCTGTTTAGCAAATTTTGAGCACATTTTTGATTTTCCACCAAAGCTTTGTTTCTTTACCTCCATATTTTATGTTAAGACGCTTAGAGGAGCTAAGAAGAGCATTTTTTAGAGCCTGGATAGCTCAGTCGGTAGAGCATCAGACTTTTAATCTGAGGGTCCAGGGTTCAAGTCCCTGTTCAGGCGTACTTGCTAAAGCAAGCTGTCAAATGCCTTTATTGAGCACATCTTTGATTTTCCACTAAGTCTTTGCTTCTTTATTGTCGTGTTCTACTGTGCAAAACTGAGGGTATAGAAGCAGCTTGAGAAAATCTTTGTTTTTTGCAGAAACAACCCTTCTATGTCTGTTTAGCAAATTTTGAGCACATTTTTGATTTTCCACCAAAGCTTTGTTTCTTTACCTCCATATTTTATGTTAAGACACTTAGAGGAGCTAAGAAGAGCATTTTTCAGAGCCTGGATAGCTCAGTCGGTAGAGCATCAGACTTTTAATCTGAGGATCCAGGGTTCAAGTTTCTGTTCAGGCGTGCTTGCTAAAGCAAGCAGTCAAATGTCTTTATTGAGCACATCTTTGATTTTCCACTGAGTCGTTGCTTCTATATTGTCGTGTACTACTGTGCAAAACTGAGGGCATAGAAGCAGCTTGAGAAAATCTTTGTTTTTTGCAGAAACAACCCTTCTATGTCTGTTTAGCAAATTTTGGACGCATTGTTGATTTTCCAGCAAAGCTTTGTTTCTTTACCTCCATATTTTATGTTAAGACGCTTAGAGGAGCTAAGAAGAGCATTTTTCAGAGCCTGGATAGCTCAGTCGGTAGAGCATCAGACTTTTAATCTGAGGATCCAGGGTTCAAGTTCCTGTTCAGGCGTGCTTGCTAAAGCAAGCTGTCAAATGTCTTCATTGAGCACATCTTTGATTTTCCACTGAGTCTCTGCATCTTCAGTGCCGTGTTCTACTGTGCAAAACCAAGGGTATAGAAGCAGCTTGAGAAAATCTTTGCTTATTGCAGAAACAACCCTTCTATGTCTGTTTAGCAGATTTTGAGCACATTTTTGATTTTCCACCAAAGCTTTGTTTCTTAACCTCCATATTTTATGTTAAGACGCTTAGAGGAGCTAAGAAGAGCATTTTTCAGAGCCTGGATAGCTCAGTCGGTAGAGCATCAGACTTTTAATCTGAGGGTCCAGGGTTCAAGTCCCTGTTCAGGCGTACTTGCTAAAGCAAGCTGTCAAATGCCTTTATTGAGCACATCTTTGATTTTCCACTGAGTCTTTGCTTCTTTATTGTCGTGTTCTACTGTGCAAAACTGAGGGTATAGAAGCAGCTTGAGAAAATCTTTGTTTTTTGCAGAAACAACCCTTCTATGTCTGTTTAGCAAATTTTGAGCACATTTTTGATTTTCCACCAAAGCTTTGTTTCTTTACCTCCATATTTTATGTTAAGACGCTTAGAGGAGCTAAGAAGAGCATTTTTTAGAGCCTGGATAGCTCAGTCGGTAGAGCATCAGACTTTTAATCTGAGGATCCAGGGTTCAAATTTTGGGCACATTGTTGATTTTCCACCAAAGCTTTGTTTCTTTACCTCCATATTTTATGTTAAGACGCTTAGAGGAGCTAAGAAGAGCATTTTTCAGAGCCTGGATAGCTCAGTCGGTAGAGCATCAGACTTTTAATCTGAGGGTCCAGGGTTCAAGTCCCTGTTCAGGCGTACTTGCTAAAGCAAGCTGTCAAATGTCTTTATTGAGCACATCTTTGATTTTCCACTGAGTCTCTGCATCTTCAGTGCCGTGTTCTACTGTGCAAAACCAAGGGTATAGAAGCAGCTTGAGAACATCTTTGCTTATTGCAGAAACAACCCTTCTATGTCTGTTTAGCAGATTTTGAGCACATTTTTGATTTTCCACCAAAGCTTTGTTTCTTTACCTCCATATTTTATGTTAAGACGCTTAGAGGAGCTAAGAAGAGCATTTTTCAGAGCCTGGATAGCTCAGTCGGTAGAGCATCAGACTTTTAATCTGAGGATCCAGGGTTTAAGTTTCTGTTCAGGCGTGCTTGCTAAAGCAAGCAGTCAAATGTCTTTATTGAGCACATCTTTGATTTTCCACTGAGTCGTTGCTTCTATATTGTCGTGTACTACTGTGCAAAACTGAGGGCATAGAAGCAGCTTGAGAAAATCTTTGTTTTTTGCAGAAACAACCCTTCTATGTCTGTTTAGCAAATTTTGGACACATTGTTGATTTTCCAGCAAAGCTTTGTTTCTTTACCTCCATATTTTATGTTAAGACGCTTAGAGGAGCTAAGAAGAGCATTTTTCAGAGCCTGGATAGCTCAGTCGGTAGAGCATCAGACTTTTAATCTGAGGATCCAGGGTTCAAGTTCCTGTTCAGGCGTGCTTGCTAAAGCAAGCTGTCAAATGTCTTCATTGAGCACATCTTTGATTTTCCACTGAGTCTCTGCATCTTCAGTGCCGTGTTCTACTGTGCAAAACCAAGGGTATAGAAGCAGCTTGAGAAAATCTTTGCTTATTGCAGAAACAACCCTTCTATGTCTGTTTAGCAGATTTTGAGCACATTTTTGATTTTCCACCAAAGCTTTGTTTCTTAACCTCCATATTTTATGTTAAGACGCTTAGAGGAGCTAAGAAGAGCATTTTTCAGAGCCTGGATAGCTCAGTCGGTAGAGCATCAGACTTTTAATCTGAGGGTCCAGGGTTCAAGTCCCTGTTCAGGCGTACTTGCTAAAGCAAGCTGTCAAATGCCTTTATTGAGCACATCTTTGATTTTCCACTGAGTCTTTGCTTCTTTATTGTCGTGTTCTACTGTGCAAAACTGAGGGTATAGAAGCAGCTTGAGAAAATCTTTGTTTTTTGCAGAAACAACCCTTCTATGTCTGTTTAGCAAATTTTGAGCACATTTTTGATTTTCCACCAAAGCTTTGTTTCTTTACCTCCATATTTTATGTTAAGACGCTTAGAGGAGCTAAGAAGAGCATTTTTTAGAGCCTGGATAGCTCAGTCGGTAGAGCATCAGACTTTTAATCTGAGGATCCAGGGTTCAAATTTTGGGCACATTGTTGATTTTCCACCAAAGCTTTGTTTCTTTACCTCCATATTTTATGTTAAGACGCTTAGAGGAGCTAAGAAGAGCATTTTTTAGAGCCTGGATAGCTCAGTCGGTAGAGCATCAGACTTTTAATCTGAGGGTCCAGGGTTCAAGTCCCTGTTCAGGCGTACTTGCTAAAGCAAGCTGTCAAATTTCTTTATTGAGCACATCTTTGATTTTCCACTGAGTCTCTGCATCTTCAGTGCCGTGTTCTACTGTGCAAAACCAAGGGTATAGAAGCAACTTGAGAACATCTTTGCTTATTGCAGAAACAACCCTTCTATGTCTGTTTAGCAGATTTTGAGCACATTTTTGATTTTCCACCAAAGCTTTGTTTCTTTACCTCCATATTTTATGTTAAGACGCTTAGAGGAGCTAAGAAGAGCATTTTTCAGAGCCTGGATAGCTCAGTCGGTAGAGCATCAGACTTTTAATCTGAGGGTCCAGGGTTCAAGTCCCTGTTCAGGCGTATTTGCTAAAGCAAGCTGTCAAATGTCTTTACTGAGCACATCTTTGATTTTCCACTGAGTCTCTGCATCTTCAGTGCCGTGTTCTACTGTGCAAAACCAAGGGTATAGAAGCAGCTTGAGAACATCTTTGCTTATTGCAGAAACAACCCTTCTATGTCTGTTTAGCAGATTTTGGGCACATTTTTGATTTTCCACCAAAAATTTGTTTCTTTACCTCCATATTTTATGTTAAGACACTTAGAGGAGCTAAGAAGAGCATTTTTCAGAGCCTGGATAGCTCAGTCGGTAGAGCATCAGACTTTTAATCTGAGGATCCAGGGTTCAAGTTCCTGTTCAGGCATGCTTGCTAAAGCAAGCTGTCAAATGTCTTTATTGAGCACATCTTTGATTTTCCACTGAGTCTCTGCATCTTCAGTGCCGTGTTCTACTGTGCAAAACCAAGGGTATAGAAGTAGCTTGAGAAAATCTTTGTTTTTGCAGAAACAACCCTTCTATGTCTGTTTAGCAAATTTTGAGCACATTTTTGATTTTCCACCAAAGCTTTGTTTCTTTACCTCCATATTTTATGTTAAGACGCTTAGAGGAGCTAAGAAGAGCATTTTTCAGAGCCTGGGTAGCTCAGTCGGTAGAGCATCAGACTTTTAATCTGAGGATCCAGGGTTCAAATTTTGGGCACATTGTTGATTTTCCACCAAAAATTTGTTTCTTTACCTCCATATTTTATGTTAAGACACTTAGAGGAGCTAAGAAGAGCATTTTTCAGTGCCTGGATAGCTCAGTCGGTAGAGCATCAGACTTTTAATCTGAGGGTCCAGGGTTCAAGTCCCTGTTCAGGCGTACTTGCTAAAGCAAGCTGTCAAATGTCTTTATTGAGCACATATTTGATTTTCCACTGAGTCTCTGCATCTTCAGTGCCGTGTTCTACTGTGCAAAACCAAGGGTATAGAAGCAGCTTGAGAAAATCTTTGTTTTTTGCAGAAACAACCCTTCTATGTCTGTTTAGCAAATTTTGGGTACATTGTTGATTTTCCACCAAAGCTTTGTTTCTTTACCTCCATATTTTATGTTAAGACGCTTAGAGGAGCTAAGAAGAGCATTTTTCAGAGCCTGGATAGCTCAGTCGGTAGAGCATCAGACTTTTAATCTGAGGGTCCAGGGATCAAGTCCCTGTTCAGGCGTATTTGCTAAAGCAAGCTGTCAAATGACTTTATTGAGCAAATCTTTGATTTTCCACTGAGTCTCTGCATCTTCAGTGCCGTGTTCTACTGTGCAAAACTGAGGGTATAGAAGCAGCTTGAGAACATCTTTGCTTATTGCAGAAACAACCCTTCTATGTCTGTTTAGCAGATTTTGGGCACATTTTTGATTTTCCACCAAAAATTTGTTTCTTTACCTCCATATTTTATGTTAAGACACTTAGAGGAGCTAAGAAGAGCATTTTTCAGAGCCTGGATAGCTCAGTCGGTAGAGCATCAGACTTTTAATCTGAGGGTCCAGGGTTCAAGTCCCTGTTCAGGTGTACTTGCTAAAGCAAGCTGTCAAATGTCTTTATTGAGCACATCTTTGATTTTCCACTGAGTCTCTGCATCTTCAGTGCCGTGTTCTACTGTGCAAAACCAAGGGTATAGAAGCAACTTGAGAACATCTTTGCTTATTGCAGAAACAACCCTTCTATGTCTGTTTAGCAGATTTTGAGCACATTTTTGATTTTCCACCAAAGCTTTGTTTCTTTACCTCCATATTTTATGTTAAGACACTTAGAGGAGCTAAGAAGAACATTTTTCAGAGCCTGGATAGCTCAGTCGGTAGAGCATCAGACTTTTAATCTGAGGATCCAGGGTTCAAGTTCCTGTTCAGGCGTGCTTGCTAAAGCAAGCTGTCAAATGTCTTTATTGAGCACATCTTTGATTTTCCACTGAGTCTCTGCATCTTCAGTGCCGTGTTCTACTGTGCAAAACCAAGGGTATAGAAGTAGCTTGAGAAAATCTTTGTTTTTGCAGAAACAACCCTTCTATGTCTGTTTAGCAAATTTTGAGCACATTTTTGATTTTCCACCAAAGCTTTGTTTCTTTACCTCCATATTTTATGTTAAGACGCTTAGAGGAGCTAAGAAGAGCATTTTTCAGAGCCTGGATAGCTCAGTCGGTAGAGCATCAGACTTTTAATCTGAGGGTCCAGGGTTCAAGTTCCTGTTCAGGCATGCTTGCTAAAGCAAGCTGTCAAATGTCTTTATTGAGCACATCTTTGATTTTCCACTGAGTCTTTGCTTCTTTATTGTCGTGTTCTACTGTGCAAAACTGAGGGTATAGAAGTAGCTTGAGAAAATCTTTGTTTTTTGCAGAAACAACCCTTCTATGTCTGTTTAGCAAATTTTGGGTACATTGTTGATTTTCCACCAAAGCTTTGTTTATTTACCTCTATATTTTATGTTAAGACGCTTAGAGGAGCTAAGAAGAGCATTTTTCAGAGCCTGGATAGCTCAGTCGGTAGAGCATCAGACTTTTAATCTGAGGGTCCAGGGATCAAGTCCCTGTTCAGGCGTATTTGCTAAAGCAAGCTGTCAAATGACTTTATTGAGCAAATCTTTGATTTTCCACTGAGTCTTTGCTTCTTTATTGTCGTGTTCTACTGTGCAAAACTGAGGGTATAGAAGCAGCTTGAGAAAATCTTTGTTTTTTGCAGAAACAACCCTTCTATGTCTGTTTAGCAAATTTTGGACACATTGTTGATTTTCCACCAAAGCTTTGTTTCTTTACCTCCATATTTTATGTTAAGACGCTTAGAGGAGCTAAGAAGAGCATTTTTTAGAGCCTGGATAGCTCAGTCGGTAGAGCATCAGACTTTTAATCTGAGGATCCAGGGTTCAAATTTTGGGCACATTGTTGATTTTCCACCAAAGCTTTGTTTCTTTACCTCCATATTTTATGTTAAGACGCTTAGAGGAGCTAAGAAGAGCATTTTTCAGAGCCTGGATAGCTCAGTCGGTAGAGCATCAGACTTTTAATCTGAGGATCCAGGGTTCAAGTTGCTGTTCAGGCGTGCTTGCTAAAGCAAGCTGTCAAATGTCTTTATTGAGCACATCTTTGATTTTCCACTGAGTCTCTGCATCTTCAGTGCCGTGTTCTACTGTGCAAAACCAAGGGTATAGAAGTAGCTTGAGAAAATCTTTGTTTTTTGCAGAAACAACCCTTCTATGTCTGTTTAGCAAATTTTGAGCACATTTTTGATTTTCCACCAAAGCTTTGTTTCTTTACCTCCATATTTTATGTTAAGACGCTTAGAGGAGCTAAGAAGAGCTTTTTTCAGAGCCTGGATAGCTCAGTCGGTAGAGCATCAGACTTTTAATCTGAGGGTCTAGGGTTCAAGTTCCTGTTCAGACATGCTTGCTAAAGCAAGCTGTCAAATGTCTTTATTGAGCACATCTTTGATTTTCCACTGAGTCTTTGCTTCTTTATTGTCGTGTTCTACTGTGCAAAACTGAGGGTATAGAAGCAGCTTGAGAAAATCTTTGTTTTTTGCAGAAACAACCCTTCTATGTCTGTTTAGCAAATTTTGGGTACATTGTTGATTTTCCACCAAAGCTTTGTTTCTTTACCTCCATATTTTATGTTAAGACGCTTAGAGGAGCTAAGAAGAGCATTTTTCAGAGCCTGGATAGCTCAGTCGGTAGAGCATCAGACTTTTAATCTGAGGGTCCAGGGATCAAGTCCCTGTTCAGGCGTATTTGCTAAAGCAAGCTGTCAAATGACTTTATTGAGCAAATCTTTGATTTTCCACTGAGTCTCTGCATCTTCAGTGCCGTGTTCTACTGTGCAAAACTAAGGGTATAGAAGCAGCTTGAGAACATCTTTGCTTATTGCAGAAACAACCCTTCTATGTCTGTTTAGCAGATTTTGGGCACATTTTTGATTTTCCACCAAAAATTTGTTTCTTTACCTCCATATTTTATGTTAAGACACTTAGAGGAGCTAAGAAGAGCATTTTTCAGAGCCTGGATAGCTCAGTCGGTAGAGCATCAGACTTTTAATCTGAGGGTCCAGGGTTCAAGTCCCTGTTCAGGCGTACTTGCTAAAGCAAGCTGTCAAATGTCTTTATTGAGCACATCTTTGATTTTCCACTGAGTCTCTGCATCTTCAGTGCCGTGTTCTACTGTGCAAAACCAAGGGTATAGAAGCAACTTGAGAACATCTTTGCTTATTGCAGAAACAACCCTTCTATGTCTGTTTAGCAGATTTTGAGCACATTTTTGATTTTCCACCAAAGCTTTGTTTCTTTACCTCCATATTTTATGTTAAGACACTTAGAGGAGCTAAGAAGAACATTTTTCAGAGCCTGGATAGCTCAGTCGGTAGAGCATCAGACTTTTAATCTGAGGATCCAGGGTTCAAGTTCCTGTTCAGGCGTGCTTGCTAAAGCAAGCTGTCAAATGTCTTTATTGAGCACATCTTTGATTTTCCACTGAGTCTCTGCATCTTCAGTGCCGTGTTCTACTGTGCAAAACCAAGGGTATAGAAGTAGCTTGAGAAAATCTTTGTTTTTGCAGAAACAACCCTTCTATGTCTGTTTAGCAAATTTTGAGCACATTTTTGATTTTCCACCAAAGCTTTGTTTCTTTACCTCCATATTTTATGTTAAGACGCTTAGAGGAGCTAAGAAGAGCATTTTTCAGAGCCTGGATAGCTCAGTCGGTAGAGCATCAGACTTTTAATCTGAGGGTCCAGGGTTCAAGTTCCTGTTCAGGCGTGCTTGCTAAAGCAAGCTGTCAAATGTCTTTATTGAGCACATCTTTGATTTTCCACTGAGTCTTTGCTTCTTTATTGTCGTGTTCTACTGTGCAAAACTGAGGGTATAGAAGTAGCTTGAGAAAATCTTTGTTTTTTGCAGAAACAACCCTTCTATGTCTGTTTAGCAAATTTTGGGTACATTGTTGATTTTCCACCAAAGCTTTGTTTCTTTACCTCTATATTTTATGTTAAGACGCTTAGAGGAGCTAAGAAGAGCATTTTTCAGAGCCTGGATAGCTCAGTCGGTAGAGCATCAGACTTTTAATCTGAGGGTCCAGGGATCAAGTCCCTGTTCAGGCGTATTTGCTAAAGCAAGCTGTCAAATGACTTTATTGAGCAAATCTTTGATTTTCCACTGAGTCTTTGCTTCTTTATTGTCGTGTTCTACTGTGCAAAACTGAGGGTATAGAAGCAGCTTGAGAAAATCTTTGCTTATTGCAGAAACAACCCTTCTATGTCTGTTTAGCAAATTTTGGGTACATTGTTGATTTTCCACCAAAGCTTTGTTTCTTTACCTCCATATTTTATGTTAAGACGCTTAGAGGAGCTAAGAAGAGCATTTTTCAGAGCCTGGATAGCTCAGTCGGTAGAGCATCAGACTTTTAATCTGAGGATCCAGGGTTCAAGTTCCTGTTCAGGCGTGCTTGCTAAAGCAAGCTGTCAAATGTCTTTATTGAGCACATCTTTGATTTTCCACTGAGTCTCTGCATCTTCAGTGCCGTGTTCTACTGTGCAAAACCAAGGGTATAGAAGTAGCTTGAGAAAATCTTTGTTTTTGCAGAAACAACCCTTCTATGTCTGTTTAGCAAATTTTGAGCACATTTTTGATTTTCCACCAAAGCTTTGTTTCTTTACCTCCATATTTTATGTTAAGACGCTTAGAGGAGCTAAGAAGAGCATTTTTCAGAGCCTGGATAGCTCAGTCGGTAGAGCATCAGACTTTTAATCTGAGGGTCTAGGGTTCAAGTTCCTGTTCAGACGTGCTTGCTAAAGCAAGCTGTCAAATGTCTTTATTGAGCACATCTTTGATTTTCCACTGAGTCTTTGCTTCTTTATTGTCGTGTTCTACTGTGCAAAACTGAGGGTATAGAAGTAGCTTGAGAAAATCTTTGTTTTTTGCAGAAACAACCCTTCTATGTCTGTTTAGCAAATTTTGGGTACATTGTTGATTTTCCACCAAAGCTTTGTTTCTTTACCTCCATATTTTATGTTAAGACGCTTAGAGGAGCTAAGAAGAGCATTTTTCAGAGCCTGGATAGCTCAGTCGGTAGAGCATCAGACTTTTAATCTGAGGGTCCAGGGATCAAGTCCCTGTTCAGGCGTATTTGCTAAAGCAAGCTGTCAAATGACTTTATTGAGCAAATCTTTGATTTTCCACTGAGTCTCTGCATCTTCAGTGCCGTGTTCTACTGTGCAAAACTGAGGGTATAGAAGCAGCTTGAGAACATCTTTGCTTATTGCAGAAACAACCCTTCTATGTCTGTTTAGCAGATTTTGGGCACATTTTTGATTTTCCACCAAAAATTTGTTTCTTTACCTCCATATTTTATGTTAAGACACTTAGAGGAGCTAAGAAGAGCATTTTTCAGAGCCTGGATAGCTCAGTCGGTAGAGCATCAGACTTTTAATCTGAGGATCCAGGGTTCAAGTTCCTGTTCAGGCGTGCTTGCTAAAGCAAGCTGTCAAATGTCTTTATTGAGCACATCTTTGATTTTCCACTGAGTCTCTGCATCTTCAGTGCCGTGTTCTACTGTGCAAAACCAAGGGTATAGAAGTAGCTTGAGAAAATCTTTGTTTTTGCAGAAACAACCCTTCTATGTCTGTTTAGCAAATTTTGAGCACATTTTTGATTTTCCACCAAAGCTTTGTTTCTTTACCTCCATATTTTATGTTAAGACGCTTAGAGGAGCTAAGAAGAGCATTTTTCAGAGCCTGGATAGCTCAGTCGGTAGAGCATCAGACTTTTAATCTGAGGATCCAGGGTTCAAATTTTGGGCACATTGTTGATTTTCCACCAAAAATTTGTCTCTTTACCTCCATATTTTATGTTAAGACGCTTAGAGGAGCTAAGAAGAGCATGTTTCAGAGCCTGGATAGCTCAGTCGGTAGAGCATCAGACTTTTAATCTGAGGGTCCAGGGTTCAAGTTCCTGTTTTGGCGTGCTTGCTAAAGCAAGCTGTCAAATGTCTTTATTGAGCACATCTTTGATTTTCCACTGAGTCTTTGCTTCTTTATTGTCGTGTTCTACTGTGCAAAACTGAGGGTATAGAAGTAGCTTGAGAAAATCTTTGTTTTTTGCAGAAACAACCCTTCTATGTCTGTTTAGCAAATTTTGGGTACATTGTTGATTTTCCACCAAAGCTTTGTTTCTTTACCTCCATATTTTATGTTAAGACGCTTAGAGGAGCTAAGAAGAGCATTTTTCAGAGCCTGGATAGCTCAGTCGGTAGAGCATCAGACTTTTAATCTGAGGGTCCAGGGATCAAGTCCCTGTTCAGGCGTATTTGCTAAAGCAAGCTGTCAAATGACTTTATTGAGCAAATCTTTGATTTTCCACTGAGTCTTTGCTTCTTTATTGTCGTGTTCTACTGTGCAAAACTGAGGGTATAGAAGCAGCTTGAGAAAATCTTTGTTTTTTGCAGAAACAACCCTTCTATGTCTGTTTAGCAAATTTTGGACACATTGTTGATTTTCCACCAAAGCTTTGTTTCTTTACCTCCATATTTTATGTTAAGACGCTTAGAGGAGCTAAGAAGAGCATTTTTTAGAGCCTGGATAGCTCAGTCGGTAGAGCATCAGACTTTTAATCTGAGGATCCAGGGTTCAAATTTTGGGCACATTGTTGATTTTCCACCAAAGCTTTGTTTCTTTACCTCCATATTTTATGTTAAGACGCTTAGAGGAGCTAAGAAGAGCATTTTTCAGAGCCTGGATAGCTCAGTCGGTAGAGCATCAGACTTTTAATCTGAGGATCCAGGGTTCAAGTTCCTGTTCAGGCGTGCTTGCTAAAGCAAGCTGTCAAATGTCTTTATTGAGCACATCTTTGATTTTCCACTGAGTCTCTGCATCTTCAGTGCCGTGTTCTACTGTGCAAAACCAAGGGTATAGAAGTAGCTTGAGAAAATCTTTGTTTTTTGCAGAAACAACCCTTCTATGTCTGTTTAGCAAATTTTGGGTACATTGTTGATTTTCCACCAAAGCTTTGTTTCTTTACCTCCATATTTTATGTTAAGACGCTTAGAGGAGCTAAGAAGAGCATTTTTCAGAGCCTGGATAGCTCAGTCGGTAGAGCATCAGACTTTTAATCTGAGGGTCCAGGGATCAAGTCCCTGTTCAGGTGTATTTGCTAAAGCAAGCTGTCAAATGACTTTATTGAGCAAATCTTTGATTTTCCACTGAGTCTCTGCATCTTCAGTGCCGTGTTCTACTGTGCAAAACTGAGGGTATAGAAGCAGCTTGAGAACATCTTTGCTTATTGCAGAAACAACCCTTCTATGTCTGTTTAGCAGATTTTGGGCACATTTTTGATTTTCCACCAAAAATTTGTTTCTTTACCTCCATATTTTATGTTAAGACACTTAGAGGAGCTAAGAAGAGCATTTTTCAGAGCCTGGATAGCTCAGTCGGTAGAGCATCAGACTTTTAATCTGAGGATCCAGGGTTCAAGTTCCTGTTCAGGCGTGCTTGCTAAAGCAAGCTGTCAAATGTCTTTATTGAGCACATCTTTGATTTTCCACTGAGTCTCTGCATCTTCAGTGCCGTGTTCTACTGTGCAAAACCAAGGGTATAGAAGTAGCTTGAGAAAATCTTTGTTTTTGCAGAAACAACCCTTCTATGTCTGTTTAGCAAATTTTGAGCACATTTTTGATTTTCCACCAAAGCTTTGTTTCTTTACCTCCATATTTTATGTTAAGACGCTTAGAGGAGCTAAGAAGAGCATTTTTCAGAGCCTGGATAGCTCAGTCGGTAGAGCATCAGACTTTTAATCTGAGGATCCAGGGTTCAAATTTTGGGCACATTGTTGATTTTCCACCAAAAATTTGTTTCTTTACCTCCATATTTTATGTTAAGACACTTAGAGGAGCTAAGAAGAGCATTTTTCAGAGCCTGGATAGCTCAGTCGGTAGAGCATCAGACTTTTAATCTGAGGGTCCAGGGTTCAAGTCCCTGTTCAGGCGTACTTGCTAAAGCAAGCTGTCAAATGTCTTTATTGAGCACATCTTTGATTTTCCACTGAGTCTCTGCATCTTCAGTGCCGTGTTCTACTGTGCAAAACCAAGGGTATAGAAGCAGCTTGAGAAAATCTTTGTTTTTTGCAGAAACAACCCTTCTATGTCTGTTTAGCAAATTTTGGGTACATTGTTGATTTTCCACCAAAGCTTTGTTTCTTTACCTCCATATTTTATGTTAAGACGCTTAGAGGAGCTAAGAAGAGCATTTTTCAGAGCCTGGATAGCTCAGTCAGTAGAGCATCAGACTTTTAATCTGAGGGTCCAGGGATCAAGTCCCTGTTCAGGCGTATTTGCTAAAGCAAGCTGTCAAATGACTTTATTGAGCAAATCTTTGATTTTCCACTGAGTCTCTGCATCTTCAGTGCCGTGTTCTACTGTGCAAAACTGAGGGTATAGAAGCAGCTTGAGAACATCTTTGCTTATTGCAGAAACAACCCTTCTATGTCTGTTTAGCAGATTTTGGGCACATTTTTGATTTTCCACCAAAAATTTGTTTCTTTACCTCCATATTTTATGTTAAGACACTTAGAGGAGCTAAGAAGAGCATTTTTCAGAGCCTGGATAGCTCAGTCGGTAGAGCATCAGACTTTTAATCTGAGGGTCCAGGGTTCAAGTCCCTGTTCAGGCGTACTTGCTAAAGCAAGCTGTCAAATGTCTTTATTGAGCACATCTTTGATTTTCCACTGAGTCTCTGCATCTTCAGTGCCGTGTTCTACTGTGCAAAACCAAGGGTATAGAAGCAACTTGAGAACATCTTTGCTTATTGCAGAAACAACCCTTCTATGTCTGTTTAGCAGATTTTGAGCACATTGTTGATTTTCCACCAAAGCTTTGTTTCTTTACCTCTATATTTTATGTTAAGACACTTAGAGGAGCTAAGAAGAACATTTTTCAGAGCCTGGATAGCTCAGTCGGTAGAGCATCAGACTTTTAATCTGAGGATCCAGGGTTCAAGTTCCTGTTCAGGCGTGCTTGCTAAAGCAAGCTGTCAAATGTCTTTATTGAGCACATCTTTGATTTTCCACTGAGTCTCTGCATCTTCAGTGCCGTGTTCTACTGTGCAAAACCAAGGGTATAGAAGTAGCTTGAGAAAATCTTTGTTTTTGCAGAAACAACCCTTCTATGTCTGTTTAGCAAATTTTGAGCACATTTTTGATTTTCCACCAAAGCTTTGTTTCTTTACCTCCATATTTTATGTTAAGACGCTTAGAGGAGCTAAGAAGAGCATTTTTCAGAGCCTGGATAGCTCAGTCGGTAGAGCATCAGACTTTTAATCTGAGGATCCAGGGTTCAAGTTCCTGTTCAGGCGTGCTTGCTAAAGCAAGCTGTCAAATGTCTTTATTGAGCACATCTTTGATTTTCCACTGAGTCTCTGCATCTTCAGTGCCGTGTTCTACTGTGCAAAACCAAGGGTATAGAAGCAGCTTGAGAAAATCTTTGTTTTTGCAGAAACAACCCTTCTATGTCTGTTTAACAGATTTTGAGCACATTTTTGATTTTCCACCAAAGCTTTGTTTCTTTACCTCCATATTTTATGTTAAGACGCTTAGAGGAGCTAAGAAGAGCATTTTTCAGAGCCTGGATAGCTCAGTCGGTAGAGCATCAGACTTTTAATCTGAGGGTCCAGGGTTCAAGTCCCTGTTCAGGCGTACTTGCTAAAGCAAGCTGTCAAATGTCTTTATTGAGCACATCTTTGATTTTCCACTGAGTCTCTGCATCTTCAGTGCCGTGTTCTACTGTGCAAAACCAAGGGTATAGAAGCAGCTTGAGAAAATCTTTGTTTTTTGCAGAAACAACCCTTCTATGTCTGTTTAGCAAATTTTGGGTACATTGTTGATTTTCCACCAAAGCTTTGTTTCTTTACCTCCATATTTTATGTTAAGACGCTTAGAGGAGCTAAGAAGAGCATTTTTCAGAGCCTGGATAGCTCAGTCGGTAGAGCATCAGACTTTTAATCTGAGGGTCCAGGGTTCAAGTCCCTGTTCAGGCGTATTTGCTAAAGCAAGCTGTCAAATGACTTTATTGAGCAAATCTTTGATTTTCCACTGAGTCTCTGCATCTTCAGTGCCGTGTTCTACTGTGCAAAACTGAGGGAATAGAAGCAGCTTGGGAACATCTTTGCTTATTGCAGAAACAACCCTTCTATGTCTGTTTAGCAGATTTTGGGCACATTTTTGATTTTCCACCAAAAATTTGTTTCTTTACCTCCATATTTTATGTTAAGACACTTAGAGGAGCTAAGAAGAGCATTTTTCAGAGCCTGGATAGCTCAGTCGGTAGAGCATCAGACTTTTAATCTGAGGATCCAGGGTTCAAGTTCCTGTTCAGGCGTGCTTGCTAAAGCAAGCTGTCAAATGTCTTTATTGAGCACATCTTTGATTTTCCACTGAGTCTCTGCATCTTCAGTGCCGTGTTCTACTGTGCAAAACCAAGGGTATAGAAGTAGCTTGAGAAAATCTTTGTTTTTGCAGAAACAACCCTTCTATGTCTGTTTAGCAAATTTTGAGCACATTTTTGATTTTCCACCAAAGCTTTGTTTCTTTACCTCCATATTTTATGTTAAGACGCTTAGAGGAGCTAAGAAGAGCATTTTTCAGAGCCTGGATAGCTCAGTCAGTAGAGCATCAGACTTTTAATCTGAGGGTCCAGGGTTCAAGTTCCTGTTCAGGCGTGCTTGCTAAAGCAAGCTGTCAAATGTCTTTATTGAGCACATCTTTGATTTTCCACTGAGTCTTTGCTTCTTTATTGTCGTGTTCTACTGTGCAAAACTGAGGGTATAGAAGCAGCTTGAGAAAATCTTTGTTTTTTGCAGAAACAACCCTTCTATGTCTGTTTAGCAAATTTTGGGTACATTGTTGATTTTCCACCAAAGCTTTGTTTCTTTACCTCCATATTTTATGTTAAGACGCTTAGAGGAGCTAAGAAGAGCATTTTTCAGAGCCTGGATAGCTCAGTCGGTAGAGCATCAGACTTTTAATCTGAGGGTCCAGGGATCAAGTCCCTGTTCAGGCGTATTTGCTAAAGCAAGCTGTCAAATGACTTTATTGAGCAAATCTTTGATTTTCCACTGAGTCTTTGCTTCTTTATTGTCGTGTTCTACTGTGCAAAACTGAGGGTATAGAAGCAGCTTGAGAAAATCTTTGCTTATTGCAGAAACAACCCTTCTATGTCTGTTTAGCAAATTTTGGGTACATTGTTGATTTTCCACCAAAGCTTTGTTTCTTTACCTCCATATTTTATGTTAAGACGCTTAGAGGAGCTAAGAAGAGCATTTTTCAGAGCCTGGATAGCTCAGTCGGTAGAGCATCAGACTTTTAATCTGAGGATCCAGGGTTCAAGTTCCTGTTCAGGCGTGCTTGCTAAAGCAAGCTGTCAAATGTCTTTATTGAGCACATCTTTGATTTTCCACTGAGTCTCTGCATCTTCAGTGCCGTGTTCTACTGTGCAAAACCAAGGGTATAGAAGTAGCTTGAGAAAATCTTTGTTTTTGCAGAAACAACCCTTCTATGTCTGTTTAGCAAATTTTGAGCACATTTTTGATTTTCCACCAAAGCTTTGTTTCTTTACCTCCATATTTTATGTTAAGACGCTTAGAGGAGCTAAGAAGCGCATTTTTCAGAGCCTGGATAGCTCAGTCGGTAGAGCATCAGAATTTTAATCTGAGGGTCCGGGGTTCAAGTTCCTGTTCAGGCGTGCTTGCTAAAGCAAGCTGTCAAATGTCTTTATTGAGCACATCTTTGATTTTCCACTGAGTCTTTGCTTCTTTATTGTCGTGTTCTACTGTGCAAAACTGAGGGTATAGAAGTAGCTTGAGAAAATCTTTGTTTTTTGCAGAAACAACCCTTCTATGTCTGTTTAGCAAATTTTGGGTACATTGTTGATTTTCCACCAAAGCTTTGTTTCTTTACCTCCATATTTTATGTTAAGACGCTTAGAGGAGCTAAGAAGAGCATTTTTCAGAGCCTGGATAGCTCAGTCGGTAGAGCATCAGACTTTTAATCTGAGGGTCCAGGGATCAAGTCCCTGTTCAGGCGTATTTGCTAAAGCAAGCTGTCAAATGACTTTATTGAGCAAATCTTTGATTTTCCACTGAGTCTTTGCTTCTTTATTGTCGTGTTCTACTGTGCAAAACTGAGGGTATAGAAGCAGCTTGAGAAAATCTTTGCTTATTGCAGAAACAACCCTTCTATGTCTGTTTAGCAAATTTTGGGTACATTGTTGATTTTCCACCAAAGCTTTGTTTCTTTACCTCCATATTTTATGTTAAGACGCTTAGAGGAGCTAAGAAGAGCATTTTTCAGAGCCTGGATAGCTCAGTCGGTAGAGCATCAGACTTTTAATCTGAGGGTCCAGGGTTCAAGTCCCTGTTCAGGCGTACTTGCTAAAGCAAGCTGTCAAATGTCTTTATTGAGCACATCTTTGATTTTCCACTGAGTCTCTGCATCTTCAGTGCCGTGTTCTACTGTGCAAAACCAAGGGTATAGAAGCAGCTTGAGAACATCTTTGCTTATTGCAGAAACAAACCTTCTATGTCTGTTTAGCAGATTTTGAGCACATTTTTGATTTTCCACCAAAGCTTTGTTTCTTTACCTCCATATTTTATGTTAAGACGCTTAGAGGAGCTAAGAAGAGCATTTTTCAGAGCCTGGATAGCTCAGTCGGTAGAGCATCAGACTTTTAATCTGAGGGTCCAGGGTTCAAGTCCCTGTTCAGGCGTACTTGCTAAAGCAAGCTGTCAAATGTGTTTATTGAACAAATCTTTGATTTTCCACTGAGTCTTTGCTTCTTTATTGTCGTGCTCTACTGTGCAAAACTGACGGTATAGTAGCAGCTTGAGAACATCTTTGGTTATTGCAGAAACAACCCTTCTATGTCTGTTTAGCAGATTTTGAGCACATTTTTGATTTTCCACCAAAGCTTTGTTTCTTTACCGCCATATTTTATCTTAAGACACTTAGAGGAGCTAAAAAGCGCATTTTTCAGAGGTTGGATAGCTCAGTCGGTAGAGCAACAGACTTTTAATTTGAGGGTTCAGGGTTCAAGTCCCTGTTCAGGCGTGCTTGCTAGAGCAAGCTGTCAAATGTCTTTATTGAGCATATCTTTGATTTTCCACTGAGTCTTTGCTTCTTTATTGTCGTGTTCTACTGTGCAAAACTGAGGGTATAGAAGCAGCTTGAGAAAATTTTTTTTTTTTGCAGAAACAACCCTTCTATGTCTGTTTAGCAAATTTTGGGTACATTGTTGATTTTCCACCAAAGCTTTGTTTCTTTACCTCCATATTTTATGTTAAGACGCTTAGAGGAGCTAAGAAGAGCATTTTTCAGAGCCTGGATAGCTCAGTCGGTAGAGCATCAGACTTTTAATCTGAGGGTCCAGGGTTCAAGTCCCTGTTCAGGCGTACTTGCTAAAGCAAGCTGTCAAATGTCTTTATTGAGCACATCTTTGATTTTCCACTGAGTCTCTGCATCTTCAGTGCCGTGTTCTACTGTGCAAAACCAAGGGTATAGAAGCAGCTTGAGAAAATCTTTGTTTTTTGCAGAAACAACCCTTCTATGTCTGTTTAGCAAATTTTGGGTACATTGTTGATTTTCCACCAAAGCTTTGTTTCTTTACCTCCATATTTTATGTTAAGACGCTTAGAGGAGCTAAGAAGAGCATTTTTCAGAGCCTGGATAGCTCAGTCGGTAGAGCATCAGACTTTTAATCTGAGGATCCAGGGTTCAAATTTTGGGCACATTGTTGATTTTCCACCAAAAATTTGTTTCTTTACCTCCATATTTTATGTTAAGACACTTAGAGGAGCTAAGAAGAGCATTTTTCAGAGCCTGGATAGCTCAGTCGGTAGAGCATCAGACTTTTAATCTGAGGGTCCAGGGTTCAAGTCCCTGTTCAGGCGTACTTGCTAAAGCAAGCTGTCAAATGTCTTTATTGAGCACATCTTTGATTTTCCACTGAGTCTCTGCATCTTCAGTGCCGTGTTCTACTGTGCAAAACCAAGGGTATAGAAGCAGCTTGAGAAAATCTTTGTTTTTTGCAGAAACAACCCTTCTATGTCTGTTTAGCAAATTTTGGGTACATTGTTGATTTTCCACCAAAGCTTTGTTTCTTTACCTCCATATTTTATGTTAAGACGCTTAGAGGAGCTAAGAAGAGCATTTTTCAGAGCCTGGATAGCTCAGTCGGTAGAGCATCAGACTTTTAATCTGAGGATCCAGGGTTCAAGTTCCTGTTCAGGCGTGCTTGCTAAAGCAAGCTGTCAAATGTCTTTATTGAGCACATCTTTGATTTTCCACTGAGTCTCTGCATCTTCAGTGCCGTGTTCTACTGTGCAAAACCAAGGGTATAGAAGTAGCTTGAGAAAATCTTTGTTTTTGCAGAAACAACCCTTCTATGTCTGTTTAGCAAATTTTGAGCACATTTTTGATTTTCCACCAAAGCTTTGTTTCTTTACCTCCATATTTTATGTTAAGACGCTTAGAGGAGCTAAGAAGAGCATTTTTCAGAGCCTGGATAGCTCAGTCGGTAGAGCATCAGACTTTTAATCTGAGGATCCAGGGTTCAAATTTTGGGCACATTGTTGATTTTCCACCAAAAATTTGTTTCTTTACCTCCATATTTTATGTTAAGACACTTAGAGGAGCTAAGAAGAGCATTTTTCAGAGCCTGGATAGCTCAGTCGGTAGAGCATCAGACTTTTAATCTGAGGGTCCAGGGTTCAAGTCCCTGTTCAGGCGTACTTGCTAAAGCAAGCTGTCAAATGTCTTTATTGAGCACATCTTTGATTTTCCACTGAGTCTCTGCATCTTCAGTGCCGTGTTCTACTGTGCAAAACCAAGGGTATAGAAGCAGCTTGAGAAAATCTTTGTTTTTTGCAGAAACAACCCTTCTATGTCTGTTTAGCAAATTTTGGGTACATTGTTGATTTTCCACCAAAGCTTTGTTTCTTTACCTCCATATTTTATGTTAAGACGCTTAGAGGAGCTAAGAAGAGCATTTTTCAGAGCCTGGATAGCTCAGTCGGTAGAGCATCAGACTTTTAATCTGAGGGTCCAGGGATCAAGTCCCTGTTCAGGCGTATTTGCTAAAGCAAGCTGTCAAATGACTTTATTGAGCAAATCTTTGATTTTCCACTGAGTCTCTGCATCTTCAGTGCCGTGTTCTACTGTGCAAAACTGAGGGTATAGAAGCAGCTTGAGAACATCTTTGCTTATTGCAGAAACAACCCTTCTATGTCTGTTTAGCAGATTTTGGGCACATTTTTGATTTTCCACCAAAAATTTGTTTCTTTACCTCCATATTTTATGTTAAGACACTTAGAGGAGCTAAGAAGAGCATTTTTCAGAGCCTGGATAGCTCAGTCGGTAGAGCATCAGACTTTTAATCTGAGGGTCCAGGGTTCAAGTCCCTGTTCAGGCGTACTTGCTAAAGCAAGCTGTCAAATGTCTTTATTGAGCACATCTTTGATTTTCCACTGAGTCTCTGCATCTTCAGTGCCGTGTTCTACTGTGCAAAACCAAGGGTATAGAAGCAACTTGAGAACATCTTTGCTTATTGCAGAAACAACCCTTCTATGTCTGTTTAGCAGATTTTGAGCACATTTTTGATTTTCCACCAAAGCTTTGTTTCTTTACCTCCATATTTTATGTTAAGACACTTAGAGGAGCTAAGAAGAACATTTTTCAGAGCCTGGATAGCTCAGTCGGTAGAGCATCAGACTTTTAATCTGAGGATCCAGGGTTCAAGTTCCTGTTCAGGCGTGCTTGCTAAAGCAAGCTGTCAAATGTCTTTATTGAGCACATCTTTGATTTTCCACTGAGTCTCTGCATCTTCAGTGCCGTGTTCTACTGTGCAAAACCAAGGGTATAGAAGTAGCTTGAGAAAATCTTTGTTTTTGCAGAAACAACCCTTCTATGTCTGTTTAGCAAATTTTGAGCACATTTTTGATTTTCCACCAAAGCTTTGTTTCTTTACCTCCATATTTTATGTTAAGACGCTTAGAGGAGCTAAGAAGAGCATTTTTCAGAGCCTGGATAGCTCAGTCAGTAGAGCATCAGACTTTTAATCTGAGGGTCCAGGGTTCAAGTTCCTGTTCAGGCGTGCTTGCTAAAGCAAGCTGTCAAATGTCTTTATTGAGCACATCTTTGATTTTCCACTGAGTCTTTGCTTCTTTATTGTCGTGTTCTACTGTGCAAAACTGAGGGTATAGAAGCAGCTTGAGAAAATCTTTGTTTTTTGCAGAAACAACCCTTCTATGTCTGTTTAGCAAATTTTGGGTACATTGTTGATTTTCCACCAAAGCTTTGTTTCTTTACCTCCATATTTTATGTTAAGACGCTTAGAGGAGCTAAGAAGAGCATTTTTCAGAGCCTGGATAGCTCAGTCGGTAGAGCATCAGACTTTTAATCTGAGGGTCCAGGGATCAAGTCCCTGTTCAGGCGTATTTGCTAAAGCAAGCTGTCAAATGACTTTATTGAGCAAATCTTTGATTTTCCACTGAGTCTTTGCTTCTTTATTGTCGTGTTCTACTGTGCAAAACTGAGGGTATAGAAGCAGCTTGAGAAAATCTTTGCTTATTGCAGAAACAACCCTTCTATGTCTGTTTAGCAAATTTTGGGTACATTGTTGATTTTCCACCAAAGCTTTGTTTCTTTACCTCCATATTTTATGTTAAGACGCTTAGAGGAGCTAAGAAGAGCATTTTTCAGAGCCTGGATAGCTCAGTCGGTAGAGCATCAGACTTTTAATCTGAGGATCCAGGGTTCAAGTTCCTGTTCAGGCGTGCTTGCTAAAGCAAGCTGTCAAATGTCTTTATTGAGCACATCTTTGATTTTCCACTGAGTCTCTGCATCTTCAGTGCCGTGTTCTACTGTGCAAAACCAAGGGTATAGAAGTAGCTTGAGAAAATCTTTGTTTTTGCAGAAACAACCCTTCTATGTCTGTTTAGCAAATTTTGAGCACATTTTTGATTTTCCACCAAAGCTTTGTTTCTTTACCTCCATATTTTATGTTAAGACGCTTAGAGGAGCTAAGAAGAGCATTTTTCAGAGCCTGGATAGCTCAGTCGGTAGAGCATCAGACTTTTAATCTGAGGGTCCAGGGATCAAGTCCCTGTTCAGGCGTATTTGCTAAAGCAAGCTGTCAAATGACTTTATTGAGCAAATCTTTGATTTTCCACTGAGTCTTTGCTTCTTTATTGTCGTGTTCTACTGTGCAAAACTGAGGGTATAGAAGCAGCTTGAGAAAATCTTTGCTTATTGCAGAAACAACCCTTCTATGTCTGTTTAGCAAATTTTGGGTACATTGTTGATTTTCCACCAAAGCTTTGTTTCTTTACCTCCATATTTTATGTTAAGACGCTTAGAGGAGCTAAGAAGAGCATTTTTCAGAGCCTGGATAGCTCAGTCGGTAGAGCATCAGACTTTTAATCTGAGGGTCCAGGGTTCAAGTCCCTGTTCAGGCGTACTTGCTAAAGCAAGCTGTCAAATGTGTTTATTGAACAAATCTTTGATTTTCCACTGAGTCTTTGCTTCTTTATTGTCGTGCTCTACTGTGCAAAACTGACGGTATAGTAGCAGCTTGAGAACATCTTTGGTTATTGCAGAAACAACCCTTCTATGTCTGTTTAGCAGATTTTGAGCACATTTTTGATTTTCCACCAAAGCTTTGTTTCTTTACCGCCATATTTTATCTTAAGACACTTAGAGGAGCTAAAAAGCGCATTTTTCAGAGGTTGGATAGCTCAGTCGGTAGAGCAACAGACTTTTAATTTGAGGGTTCAGGGTTCAAGTCCCTGTTCAGGCGTGCTTGCTAGAGCAAGCTGTCAAATGTCTTTATTGAGCATATCTTTGATTTTCCACTGAGTCTTTGCTTCTTTATTGTCGTGTTCTACTGTGCAAAACTGAGGGTATAGAAGCAGCTTGAGAAAATTTTTTTTTTTTGCAGAAACAACCCTTCTATGTCTGTTTAGCAAATTTTGGGTACATTGTTGATTTTCCACCAAAGCTTTGTTTCTTTACCTCCATATTTTATGTTAAGACGCTTAGAGGAGCTAAGAAGAGCATTTTTCAGAGCCTGGATAGCTCAGTCGGTAGAGCATCAGACTTTTAATCTGAGGGTCCAGGGTTCAAGTCCCTGTTCAGGCGTACTTGCTAAAGCAAGCTGTCAAATGTCTTTATTGAGCAAATCTTTGATTTTCCACTTAGTCTTTGCTTCTTTATTGTCGTGTTCTACTGTGCAAAACTGAGGGTATAGAAGCAGCTTGAGAAAATCTTTGTTTTTTGCAGAAACAACCCTTCTATGTCTGTTTAGCAAATTTTGGGCACATTGTTGATTTTCCACCAAAGCTTTGTTTCTTTACCTCCATATTTTATGTTAAGACGCTTAGAGGAGCTAAGAAGAGCATTTTTCAGAGCCTGGATAGCTCAGTCGGTAGAGCATCAGACTTTTAATCTGAGGATCCAGGGTTCAAATTTTGGGCACATTGTTGATTTTCCACCAAAAATTTGTTTCTTTACCTCCATATTTTATGTTAAGACACTTAGAGGAGCTAAGAAGAGCATTTTTCAGAGCCTGGATAGCTCAGTCGGTAGAGCATCAGACTTTTAATCTGAGGGTCCAGGGTTCAAGTCCCTGTTCAGGCGTACTTGCTAAAGCAAGCTGTCAAATGTCTTTATTGAGCACATCTTTGATTTTCCACTGAGTCTCTGCATCTTCAGTGCCGTGTTCTACTGTGCAAAACCAAGGGTATAGAAGCAGCTTGAGAAAATCTTTGTTTTTTGCAGAAACAACCCTTCTATGTCTGTTTAGCAAATTTTGGGTACATTGTTGATTTTCCACCAAAGCTTTGTTTCTTTACCTCCATATTTTATGTTAAGACGCTTAGAGGAGCTAAGAAGAGCATTTTTCAGAGCCTGGATAGCTCAGTCGGTAGAGCATCAGACTTTTAATCTGAGGATCCAGGGTTCAAGTTCCTGTTCAGGCGTGCTTGCTAAAGCAAGCTGTCAAATGTCTTTATTGAGCACATCTTTGATTTTCCACTGAGTCTCTGCATCTTCAGTGCCGTGTTCTACTGTGCAAAACCAAGGGTATAGAAGTAGCTTGAGAAAATCTTTGTTTTTGCAGAAACAACCCTTCTATGTCTGTTTAGCAAATTTTGAGCACATTTTTGATTTTCCACCAAAGCTTTGTTTCTTTACCTCCATATTTTATGTTAAGACGCTTAGAGGAGCTAAGAAGAGCATTTTTCAGAGCCTGGATAGCTCAGTCGGTAGAGCATCAGACTTTTAATCTGAGGATCCAGGGTTCAAATTTTGGGCACATTGTTGATTTTCCACCAAAAATTTGTTTCTTTACCTCCATATTTTATGTTAAGACACTTAGAGGAGCTAAGAAGAGCATTTTTCAGAGCCTGGATAGCTCAGTCGGTAGAGCATCAGACTTTTAATCTGAGGGTCCAGGGTTCAAGTCCCTGTTCAGGCGTACTTGCTAAAGCAAGCTGTCAAATGTCTTTATTGAGCACATCTTTGATTTTCCACTGAGTCTCTGCATCTTCAGTGCCGTGTTCTACTGTGCAAAACCAAGGGTATAGAAGCAGCTTGAGAAAATCTTTGTTTTTTGCAGAAACAACCCTTCTATGTCTGTTTAGCAAATTTTGGGTACATTGTTGATTTTCCACCAAAGCTTTGTTTCTTTACCTCCATATTTTATGTTAAGACGCTTAGAGGAGCTAAGAAGAGCATTTTTCAGAGCCTGGATAGCTCAGTCGGTAGAGCATCAGACTTTTAATCTGAGGGTCCAGGGATCAAGTCCCTGTTCAGGCGTATTTGCTAAAGCAAGCTGTCAAATGACTTTATTGAGCAAATCTTTGATTTTCCACTGAGTCTCTGCATCTTCAGTGCCGTGTTCTACTGTGCAAAACTGAGGGTATAGAAGCAGCTTGAGAACATCTTTGCTTATTGCAGAAACAACCCTTCTATGTCTGTTTAGCAGATTTTGGGCACATTTTTGATTTTCCACCAAAAATTTGTTTCTTTACCTCCATATTTTATGTTAAGACACTTAGAGGAGCTAAGAAGAGCATTTTTCAGAGCCTGGATAGCTCAGTCGGTAGAGCATCAGACTTTTAATCTGAGGGTCCAGGGTTCAAGTCCCTGTTCAGGCGTACTTGCTAAAGCAAGCTGTCAAATGTCTTTATTGAGCACATCTTTGATTTTCCACTGAGTCTCTGCATCTTCAGTGCCGTGTTCTACTGTGCAAAACCAAGGGTATAGAAGCAACTTGAGAACATCTTTGCTTATTGCAGAAACAACCCTTCTATGTCTGTTTAGCAGATTTTGAGCACATTTTTGATTTTCCACCAAAGCTTTGTTTCTTTACCTCCATATTTTATGTTAAGACACTTAGAGGAGCTAAGAAGAACATTTTTCAGAGCCTGGATAGCTCAGTCGGTAGAGCATCAGACTTTTAATCTGAGGATCCAGGGTTCAAGTTCCTGTTCAGGCGTGCTTGCTAAAGCAAGCTGTCAAATGTCTTTATTGAGCACATCTTTGATTTTCCACTGAGTCTCTGCATCTTCAGTGCCGTGTTCTACTGTGCAAAACCAAGGGTATAGAAGTAGCTTGAGAAAATCTTTGTTTTTGCAGAAACAACCCTTCTATGTCTGTTTAGCAAATTTTGAGCACATTTTTGATTTTCCACCAAAGCTTTGTTTCTTTACCTCCATATTTTATGTTAAGACGCTTAGAGGAGCTAAGAAGAGCATTTTTCAGAGCCTGGATAGCTCAGTCAGTAGAGCATCAGACTTTTAATCTGAGGGTCCAGGGTTCAAGTTCCTGTTCAGGCGTGCTTGCTAAAGCAAGCTGTCAAATGTCTTTATTGAGCACATCTTTGATTTTCCACTGAGTCTTTGCTTCTTTATTGTCGTGTTCTACTGTGCAAAACTGAGGGTATAGAAGTAGCTTGAGAAAATCTTTGTTTTTTGCAGAAACAACCCTTCTATGTCTGTTTAGCAAATTTTGGGTACATTGTTGATTTTCCACCAAAGCTTTGTTTCTTTACCTCCATATTTTATGTTAAGACGCTTAGAGGAGCTAAGAAGAGCATTTTTCAGAGCCTGGATAGCTCAGTCGGTAGAGCATCAGACTTTTAATCTGAGGGTCCAGGGATCAAGTCCCTGTTCAGGCGTATTTGCTAAAGCAAGCTGTCAAATGACTTTATTGAGCAAATCTTTGATTTTCCACTGAGTCTTTGCTTCTTTATTGTCGTGTTCTACTGTGCAAAACTGAGGGTATAGAAGCAGCTTGAGAAAATCTTTGCTTATTGCAGAAACAACCCTTCTATGTCTGTTTAGCAAATTTTGGGTACATTGTTGATTTTCCACCAAAGCTTTGTTTCTTTACCTCCATATTTTATGTTAAGACGCTTAGAGGAGCTAAGAAGAGCATTTTTCAGAGCCTGGATAGCTCAGTCGGTAGAGCATCAGACTTTTAATCTGAGGGTCCAGGGATCAAGTCCCTGTTCAGGCGTATTTGCTAAAGCAAGCTGTCAAATGACTTTATTGAGCAAATCTTTGATTTTCCACTGAGTCTTTGCTTCTTTATTGTCGTGTTCTACTGTGCAAAACTGAGGGTATAGAAGCAGCTTGAGAAAATCTTTGCTTATTGCAGAAACAACCCTTCTATGTCTGTTTAGCAAATTTTGGGTACATTGTTGATTTTCCACCAAAGCTTTGTTTCTTTACCTCCATATTTTATGTTAAGACGCTTAGAGGAGCTAAGAAGAGCATTTTTCAGAGCCTGGATAGCTCAGTCGGTAGAGCATCAGACTTTTAATCTGAGGGTCCAGGGTTCAAGTCCCTGTTCAGGCGTGCTTGCTAAAGCAAGCTGTCAAATGTCTTTATTGAGCACATCTTTGATTTTCCACTGAGTCTTTGCTTCTTTATTGTCGTGTTCTACTGTGCAAAACTGAGGGTATAGAAGTAGCTTGAGAAAATCTTTGTTTTTTGCAGAAACAACCCTTCTATGTCTGTTTAGCAAATTTTGGGTACATTGTTGATTTTCCACCAAAGCTTTGTTTCTTTACCTCCATATTTTATGTTAAGACGCTTAGAGGAGCTAAGAAGAGCATTTTTCAGAGCCTGGATAGCTCAGTCGGTAGAGCATCAGACTTTTAATCTGAGGGTCCAGGGATCAAGTCCCTGTTCAGGCGTATTTGCTAAAGCAAGCTGTCAAATGACTTTATTGAGCAAATCTTTGATTTTCCACTGAGTCTTTGCTTCTTTATTGTCGTGTTCTACTGTGCAAAACTGAGGGTATAGAAGCAGCTTGAGAAAATCTTTGCTTATTGCAGAAACAACCCTTCTATGTCTGTTTAGCAAATTTTGGGTACATTGTTGATTTTCCACCAAAGCTTTGTTTCTTTACCTCCATATTTTATGTTAAGACGCTTAGAGGAGCTAAGAAGAGCATTTTTCAGAGCCTGGATAGCTCAGTCGGTAGAGCATCAGACTTTTAATCTGAGGGTCCAGGGATCAAGTCCCTGTTCAGGCGTATTTGCTAAAGCAAGCTGTCAAATGACTTTATTGAGCAAATCTTTGATTTTCCACTGAGTCTTTGCTTCTTTATTGTCGTGTTCTACTGTGCAAAACTGAGGGTATAGAAGCAGCTTGAGAAAATCTTTGCTTATTGCAGAAACAACCCTTCTATGTCTGTTTAGCAAATTTTGGGTACATTGTTGATTTTCCACCAAAGCTTTGTTTCTTTACCTCCATATTTTATGTTAAGACGCTTAGAGGAGCTAAGAAGAGCATTTTTCAGAGCCTGGATAGCTCAGTCGGTAGAGCATCAGACTTTTAATCTGAGGGTCCAGGGTTCAAGTCCCTGTTCAGGCGTACTTGCTAAAGCAAGCTGTCAAATGTCTTTATTGAGCACATCTTTGATTTTCCACTGAGTCTCTGCATCTTCAGTGCCGTGTTCTACTGTGCAAAACCAAGGGTATAGAAGCAGCTTGAGAACATCTTTGCTTATTGCAGAAACAAACCTTCTATGTCTGTTTAGCAGATTTTGAGCACATTTTTGATTTTCCACCAAAGCTTTGTTTCTTTACCTCCATATTTTATGTTAAGACGCTTAGAGGAGCTAAGAAGAGCATTTTTCAGAGCCTGGATAGCTCAGTCGGTAGAGCATCAGACTTTTAATCTGAGGGTCCAGGGTTCAAGTCCCTGTTCAGGCGTACTTGCTAAAGCAAGCTGTCAAATGTGTTTATTGAACAAATCTTTGATTTTCCACTGAGTCTTTGCTTCTTTATTGTCGTGCTCTACTGTGCAAAACTGACGGTATAGTAGCAGCTTGAGAACATCTTTGGTTATTGCAGAAACAACCCTTCTATGTCTGTTTAGCAGATTTTGAGCACATTTTTGATTTTCCACCAAAGCTTTGTTTCTTTACCGCCATATTTTATCTTAAGACACTTAGAGGAGCTAAAAAGCGCATTTTTCAGAGGTTGGATAGCTCAGTCGGTAGAGCAACAGACTTTTAATTTGAGGGTTCAGGGTTCAAGTCCCTGTTCAGGCGTGCTTGCTAGAGCAAGCTGTCAAATGTCTTTATTGAGCATATCTTTGATTTTCCACTGAGTCTTTGCTTCTTTATTGTCGTGTTCTACTGTGCAAAACTGAGGGTATAGAAGCAGCTTGAGAAAATTTTTTTTTTTTGCAGAAACAACCCTTCTATGTCTGTTTAGCAAATTTTGGGTACATTGTTGATTTTCCACCAAAGCTTTGTTTCTTTACCTCCATATTTTATGTTAAGACGCTTAGAGGAGCTAAGAAGAGCATTTTTCAGAGCCTGGATAGCTCAGTCGGTAGAGCATCAGACTTTTAATCTGAGGGTCCAGGGTTCAAGTCCCTGTTCAGGCGTACTTGCTAAAGCAAGCTGTCAAATGTCTTTATTGAGCAAATCTTTGATTTTCCACTTAGTCTTTGCTTCTTTATTGTCGTGTTCTACTGTGCAAAACTGAGGGCATAGAAGCAGCTTGAGAAAATCTTTGTTTTTTGCAGAAACAACCCTTCTATGTCTGTTTAGCAAATTTTGGGCACATTGTTGATTTTCCACCAAAGCTTTGTTTCTTTACCTCCATATTTTATGTTAAGACGCTTAGAGGAGCTAAGAAGAGCATTTTTCAGAGCCTGGATAGCTCAGTCGGTAGAGCATCAGACTTTTAATCTGAGGATCCAGGGTTCAAGTTCCTGTTCAGGCGTGCTTGCTAAAGCAAGCTGTCAAATGTCTTTATTGAGCACATCTTTGATTTTCCACTGAGTCTCTGCATCTTCAGTGCCGTGTTCTACTGTGCAAAACCAAGGGTATAGAAGTAGCTTGAGAAAATCTTTGTTTTTGCAGAAACAACCCTTCTATGTCTGTTTAGCAAATTTTGAGCACATTTTTGATTTTCCACCAAAGCTTTGTTTCTTTACCTCCATATTTTATGTTAAGACGCTTAGAGGAGCTAAGAAGAGCATTTTTCAGAGCCTGGATAGCTCAGTCGGTAGCGCATCAGACTTTTAATCTGATGATCCAGCGTTCAAATTTTGGGCACATTGTTGATTTTCCACCAAAAATTTGTTTCTTTACCTCCATATTTTATGTTAAGACACTTAGAGGAGCTAAGAAGAGCATTTTTCAGAGCCTGGATAGCTCAGTCGGTAGAGCATCAGACTTTTAATCTGAGGGTCCAGGGTTCAAGTCCCTGTTCAGGCGTACTTGCTAAAGCAAGCTGTCAAATGTCTTTATTGAGCACATCTTTGATTTTCCACTGAGTCTCTGCATCTTCAGTGCCGTGTTCTACTGTGCAAAACCAAGGGTATAGAAGCAGCTTGAGAAAATCTTTGTTTTTTGCAGAAACAACCCTTCTATGTCTGTTTAGCAAATTTTGGGTACATTGTTGATTTTCCACCAAAGCTTTGTTTCTTTACCTCCATATTTTATGTTAAGACGCTTAGAGGAGCTAAGAAGAGCATTTTTCAGAGCCTGGATAGCTCAGTCGGTAGAGCATCAGACTTTTAATCTGAGGGTCCAGGGATCAAGTCCCTGTTCAGGCGTATTTGCTAAAGCAAGCTGTCAAATGACTTTATTGAGCAAATCTTTGATTTTCCACTGAGTCTCTGCATCTTCAGTGCCGTGTTCTACTGTGCAAAACTGAGGGAATAGAAGCAGCTTGAGAACATCTTTGCTTATTGCAGAAACAACCCTTCTATGTCTGTTTAGCAGATTTTGGGCACATTTTTGATTTTCCACCAAAAATTTGTTTCTTTACCTCCATATTTTATGTTAAGACACTTAGAGGAGCTAAGAAGAGCATTTTTCAGAGCCTGGATAGCTCAGTCGGTAGAGCATCAGACTTTTAATCTGAGGGTCCAGGGTTCAAGTCCCTGTTCAGGCGTACTTGCTAAAGCAAGCTGTCAAATGTCTTTATTGAGCACATCTTTGATTTTCCACTGAGTCTCTGCATCTTCAGTGCCGTGTTCTACTGTGCAAAACCAAGGGTATAGAAGCAGCTTGAGAAAATCTTTGTTTTTTGCAGAAACAACCCTTCTATGTCTGTTTAGCAAATTTTGGGTACATTGTTGATTTTCCACCAAAGCTTTGTTTCTTTACCTCCATATTTTATGTTAAGACGCTTAGAGGAGCTAAGAAGAGCATTTTTCAGAGCCTGGATAGCTAAGTCGGTAGAGCATCAGACTTTTAATCTGAGGGTCCAGGGTTCAAGTCCCTGTTCAGGCGTACTTGCTAAAGCAAGCTGTCAAATGTCTTTATTGAGCACATCTTTGATTTTCCACTGAGTCTCTGCATCTTCAGTGCCGTGTTCTACTGTGCAAAACCAAGGGTATAGAAGCAGCTTGAGAAAATCTTTGTTTTTTGCAGAAACAACCCTTCTATGTCTGTTTAGCAAATTTTGGGTACATTGTTGATTTTCCACCAAAGCTTTGTTTCTTTACCTCCATATTTTATGTTAAGACGCTTAGAGGAGCTAAGAAGAGCATTTTTCAGAGCCTGGATAGCTCAGTCAGTAGAGCATCAGACTTTTAATCTGAGGGTCCAGGGATCAAGTCCCTGTTCAGGCGTATTTGCTAAAGCAAGCTGTCAAATGACTTTATTGAGCAAATCTTTGATTTTCCACTGAGTCTCTGCATCTTCAGTGCCGTGTTCTACTGTGCAAAACTGAGGGTATAGAAGCAGCTTGAGAACATCTTTGCTTATTGCAGAAACAACCCTTCTATGTCTGTTTAGCAGATTTTGGGCACATTTTTGATTTTCCACCAAAAATTTGTTTCTTTACCTCCATATTTTATGTTAAGACACTTAGAGGAGCTAAGAAGAGCATTTTTCAGAGCCTGGATAGCTCAGTCGGTAGAGCATCAGACTTTTAATCTGAGGGTCCAGGGTTCAAGTCCCTGTGCAGGCGTACTTGCTAAAGCAAGCTGTCAAATGTCTTTATTGAGCACATCTTTGATTTTCCACTGAGTCTCTGCATCTTCAGTGCCGTGTTCTACTGTGCAAAACCAAGGGTATAGAAGCAACTTGAGAACATCTTTGCTTATTGCAGAAACAACCCTTCTATGTCTGTTTAGCAGATTTTGAGCACATTTTTGATTTTCCACCAAAGCTTTGTTTCTTTACCTCCATATTTTATGTTAAGACACTTAGAGGAGCTAAGAAGAACATTTTTCAGAGCCTGGATAGCTCAGTCGGTAGAGCATCAGACTTTTAATCTGAGGATCCAGGGTTCAAGTTCCTGTTCAGGCGTGCTTGCTAAAGCAAGCTGTCAAATGTCTTTATTGAGCACATCTTTGATTTTCCACTGAGTCTCTGCATCTTCAGTGCCGTGTTCTACTGTGCAAAACCAAGGGTATAGAAGTAGCTTGAGAAAATCTTTGTTTTTGCAGAAACAACCCTTCTATGTCTGTTTAGCAAATTTTGAGCACATTTTTGATTTTCCACCAAAGCTTTGTTTCTTTACCTCCATATTTTATGTTAAGACGCTTAGAGGAGCTAAGAAGAGCATTTTTCAGAGCCTGGATAGCTCAGTCAGTAGAGCATCAGACTTTTAATCTGAGGGTCCAGGGTTCAAGTTCCTGTTCAGGCGTGCTTGCTAAAGCAAGCTGTCAAATGTCTTTATTGAGCACATCTTTGATTTTCCACTGAGTCTTTGCTTCTTTATTGTCGTGTTCTACTGTGCAAAACTGAGGGTATAGAAGCAGCTTGAGAAAATCTTTGTTTTTTGCAGAAACAACCCTTCTATGTCTGTTTAGCAAATTTTGGGTACATTGTTGATTTTCCACCAAAGCTTTGTTTCTTTACCTCCATATTTTATGTTAAGACGCTTAGAGGAGCTAAGAAGAGCATTTTTCAGAGCCTGGATAGCTCAGTCGGTAGAGCATCAGACTTTTAATCTGAGGATCCAGGGTTCAAATTTTGGGCACATTGTTGATTTTCCACCAAAAATTTGTTTCTTTACCTCCATATTTTATGTTAAGACACTTAGAGGAGCTAAGAAGAGCATTTTTCAGAGCCTGGATAGCTCAGTCGGTAGAGCATCAGACTTTTAATCTGAGGGTCCAGGGTTCAAGTCCCTGTTCAGGCGTACTTGCTAAAGCAAGCTGTCAAATGTCTTTATTGAGCACATCTTTGATTTTCCACTGAGTCTCTGCATCTTCAGTGCCGTGTTCTACTGTGCAAAACCAAGGGTATAGAAGCAGCTTGAGAAAATCTTTGTTTTTTGCAGAAACAACCCTTCTATGTCTGTTTAGCAAATTTTGGGTACATTGTTGATTTTCCACCAAAGCTTTGTTTCTTTACCTCCATATTTTATGTTAAGACGCTTAGAGGAGCTAAGAAGAGCATTTTTCAGAGCCTGGATAGCTCAGTCGGTAGAGCATCAGACTTTTAATCTGAGGATCCAGGGTTCAAGTTCCTGTTCAGGCGTGCTTGCTAAAGCAAGCTGTCAAATGTCTTTATTGAGCACATCTTTGATTTTCCACTGAGTCTCTGCATCTTCAGTGCCGTGTTCTACTGTGCAAAACCAAGGGTATAGAAGTAGCTTGAGAAAATCTTTGTTTTTGCAGAAACAACCCTTCTATGTCTGTTTAGCAAATTTTGAGCACATTTTTGATTTTCCACCAAAGCTTTGTTTCTTTACCTCCATATTTTATGTTAAGACGCTTAGAGGAGCTAAGAAGAGCATTTTTCAGAGCCTGGATAGCTAAGTCGGTAGAGCATCAGACTTTTAATCTGAGGGTCCAGGGTTCAAGTCCCTGTTCAGGCGTACTTGCTAAAGCAAGCTGTCAAATGTCTTTATTGAGCACATCTTTGATTTTCCACTGAGTCTCTGCATCTTCAGTGCCGTGTTCTACTGTGCAAAACCAAGGGTATAGAAGCAGCTTGAGAAAATCTTTGTTTTTTGCAGAAACAACCCTTCTATGTCTGTTTAGCAAATTTTGGGTACATTGTTGATTTTCCACCAAAGCTTTGTTTCTTTACCTCCATATTTTATGTTAAGACGCTTAGAGGAGCTAAGAAGAGCATTTTTCAGAGCCTGGATAGCTCAGTCAGTAGAGCATCAGACTTTTAATCTGAGGGTCCAGGGATCAAGTCCCTGTTCAGGCGTATTTGCTAAAGCAAGCTGTCAAATGACTTTATTGAGCAAATCTTTGATTTTCCACTGAGTCTCTGCATCTTCAGTGCCGTGTTCTACTGTGCAAAACTGAGGGTATAGAAGCAGCTTGAGAACATCTTTGCTTATTGCAGAAACAACCCTTCTATGTCTGTTTAGCAGATTTTGAGCACATTTTTGATTTTCCACCAAAGCTTTGTTTCTTTACCTCCATATTTTATGTTAAGACACTTAGAGGAGCTAAGAAGAACATTTTTCAGAGCCTGGATAGCTCAGTCGGTAGAGCATCAGACTTTTAATCTGAGGATCCAGGGTTCAAGTTCCTGTTCAGGCGTGCTTGCTAAAGCAAGCTGTCAAATGTCTTTATTGAGCACATCTTTGATTTTCCACTGAGTCTCTGCATCTTCAGTGCCGTGTTCTACTGTGCAAAACCAAGGGTATAGAAGTAGCTTGAGAAAATCTTTGTTTTTGCAGAAACAACCCTTCTATGTCTGTTTAGCAAATTTTGAGCACATTTTTGATTTTCCACCAAAGCTTTGTTTCTTTACCTCCATATTTTATGTTAAGACGCTTAGAGGAGCTAAGAAGAGCATTTTTCAGAGCCTGGATAGCTCAGTCAGTAGAGCATCAGACTTTTAATCTGAGGGTCCAGGGTTCAAGTTCCTGTTCAGGCGTGCTTGCTAAAGCAAGCTGTCAAATGTCTTTATTGAGCACATCTTTGATTTTCCACTGAGTCTTTGCTTCTTTATTGTCGTGTTCTACTGTGCAAAACTGAGGGTATAGAAGCAGCTTGAGAAAATCTTTGTTTTTTGCAGAAACAACCCTTCTATGTCTGTTTAGCAAATTTTGGGTACATTGTTGATTTTCCACCAAAGCTTTGTTTCTTTACCTCCATATTTTATGTTAAGACGCTTAGAGGAGCTAAGAAGAGCATTTTTCAGAGCCTGGATAGCTCAGTCGGTAGAGCATCAGACTTTTAATCTGAGGATCCAGGGTTCAAATTTTGGGCACATTGTTGATTTTCCACCAAAAATTTGTTTCTTTACCTCCATATTTTATGTTAAGACACTTAGAGGAGCTAAGAAGAGCATTTTTCAGAGCCTGGATAGCTCAGTCGGTAGAGCATCAGACTTTTAATCTGAGGGTCCAGGGTTCAAGTCCCTGTTCAGGCGTACTTGCTAAAGCAAGCTGTCAAATGTCTTTATTGAGCACATCTTTGATTTTCCACTGAGTCTCTGCATCTTCAGTGCCGTGTTCTACTGTGCAAAACCAAGGGTATAGAAGCAGCTTGAGAAAATCTTTGTTTTTTGCAGAAACAACCCTTCTATGTCTGTTTAGCAAATTTTGGGTACATTGTTGATTTTCCACCAAAGCTTTGTTTCTTTACCTCCATATTTTATGTTAAGACGCTTAGAGGAGCTAAGAAGAGCATTTTTCAGAGCCTGGATAGCTCAGTCGGTAGAGCATCAGACTTTTAATCTGAGGATCCAGGGTTCAAGTTCCTGTTCAGGCGTGCTTGCTAAAGCAAGCTGTCAAATGTCTTTATTGAGCACATCTTTGATTTTCCACTGAGTCTCTGCATCTTCAGTGCCGTGTTCTACTGTGCAAAACCAAGGGTATAGAAGTAGCTTGAGAAAATCTTTGTTTTTGCAGAAACAACCCTTCTATGTCTGTTTAGCAAATTTTGAGCACATTTTTGATTTTCCACCAAAGCTTTGTTTCTTTACCTCCATATTTTATGTTAAGACGCTTAGAGGAGCTAAGAAGAGCATTTTTCAGAGCCTGGATAGCTCAGTCGGTAGCGCATCAGACTTTTAATCTGATGATCCAGGGTTCAAATTTTGGGCACATTGTTGATTTTCCACCAAAAATTTGTTTCTTTACCTCCATATTTTATGTTAAGACACTTAGAGGAGCTAAGAAGAGCATTTTTCAGAGCCTGGATAGCTCAGTCGGTAGAGCATCAGACTTTTAATCTGAGGGTCCAGGGATCAAGTCCCTGTTCAGGCGTATTTGCTAAAGCAAGCTGTCAAATGACTTTATTGAGCAAATCTTTGATTTTCCACTGAGTCTCTGCATCTTCAGTGCCGTGTTCTACTGTGCAAAACTGAGGGAATAGAAGCAGCTTGAGAACATCTTTGCTTATTGCAGAAACAACCCTTCTATGTCTGTTTAGCAGATTTTGGGCACATTTTTGATTTTCCACCAAAAATTTGTTTCTTTACCTCCATATTTTATGTTAAGACACTTAGAGGAGCTAAGAAGAGCATTTTTCAGAGCCTGGATAGCTCAGTCGGTAGAGCATCAGACTTTTAATCTGAGGGTCCAGGGTTCAAGTCCCTGTTCAGGCGTACTTGCTAAAGCAAGCTGTCAAATGTCTTTATTGAGCACATCTTTGATTTTCCACTGAGTCTCTGCATCTTCAGTGCCGTGTTCTACTGTGCAAAACCAAGGGTATAGAAGCAGCTTGAGAAAATCTTTGTTTTTTGCAGAAACAACCCTTCTATGTCTGTTTAGCAAATTTTGGGTACATTGTTGATTTTCCACCAAAGCTTTGTTTCTTTACCTCCATATTTTATGTTAAGACGCTTAGAGGAGCTAAGAAGAGCATTTTTCAGAGCCTGGATAGCTAAGTCGGTAGAGCATCAGACTTTTAATCTGAGGGTCCAGGGTTCAAGTACCTGTTCAGGCGTACTTGCTAAAGCAAGCTGTCAAATGTCTTTATTGAGCACATCTTTGATTTTCCACTGAGTCTCTGCATCTTCAGTGCCGTGTTCTACTGTGCAAAACCAAGGGTATAGAAGCAGCTTGAGAAAATCTTTGTTTTTTGCAGAAACAACCCTTCTATGTCTGTTTAGCAAATTTTGGGTACATTGTTGATTTTCCACCAAAGCTTTGTTTCTTTACCTCCATATTTTATGTTAAGACGCTTAGAGGAGCTAAGAAGAGCATTTTTCAGAGCCTGGATAGCTCAGTCAGTAGAGCATCAGACTTTTAATCTGAGGGTCCAGGGATCAAGTCCCTGTTCAGGCGTATTTGCTAAAGCAAGCTGTCAAATGACTTTATTGAGCAAATCTTTGATTTTCCACTGAGTCTCTGCATCTTCAGTGCCGTGTTCTACTGTGCAAAACTGAGGGTATAGAAGCAGCTTGAGAACATCTTTGCTTATTGCAGAAACAACCCTTCTATGTCTGTTTAGCAGATTTTGGGCACATTTTTGATTTTCCACCAAAAATTTGTTTCTTTACCTCCATATTTTATGTTAAGACACTTAGAGGAGCTAAGAAGAGCATTTTTCAGAGCCTGGATAGCTCAGTCGGTAGAGCATCAGACTTTTAATCTGAGGGTCCAGGGTTCAAGTCCCTGTGCAGGCGTACTTGCTAAAGCAAGCTGTCAAATGTCTTTATTGAGCACATCTTTGATTTTCCACTGAGTCTCTGCATCTTCAGTGCCGTGTTCTACTGTGCAAAACCAAGGGTATAGAAGCAACTTGAGAACATCTTTGCTTATTGCAGAAACAACCCTTCTATGTCTGTTTAGCAGATTTTGAGCACATTTTTGATTTTCCACCAAAGCTTTGTTTCTTTACCTCCATATTTTATGTTAAGACACTTAGAGGAGCTAAGAAGAACATTTTTCAGAGCCTGGATAGCTCAGTCGGTAGAGCATCAGACTTTTAATCTGAGGATCCAGGGTTCAAGTTCCTGTTCAGGCGTGCTTGCTAAAGCAAGCTGTCAAATGTCTTTATTGAGCACATCTTTGATTTTCCACTGAGTCTCTGCATCTTCAGTGCCGTGTTCTACTGTGCAAAACCAAGGGTATAGAAGTAGCTTGAGAAAATCTTTGTTTTTGCAGAAACAACCCTTCTATGTCTGTTTAGCAAATTTTGAGCACATTTTTGATTTTCCACCAAAGCTTTGTTTCTTTACCTCCATATTTTATGTTAAGACGCTTAGAGGAGCTAAGAAGAGCATTTTTCAGAGCCTGGATAGCTCAGTCAGTAGAGCATCAGACTTTTAATCTGAGGGTCCAGGGTTCAAGTTCCTGTTCAGGCGTGCTTGCTAAAGCAAGCTGTCAAATGTCTTTATTGAGCACATCTTTGATTTTCCACTGAGTCTTTGCTTCTTTATTGTCGTGTTCTACTGTGCAAAACTGAGGGTATAGAAGCAGCTTGAGAAAATCTTTGTTTTTTGCAGAAACAACCCTTCTATGTCTGTTTAGCAAATTTTGGGTACATTGTTGATTTTCCACCAAAGCTTTGTTTCTTTACCTCCATATTTTATGTTAAGACGCTTAGAGGAGCTAAGAAGAGCATTTTTCAGAGCCTGGATAGCTCAGTCGGTAGAGCATCAGACTTTTAATCTGAGGATCCAGGGTTCAAATTTTGGGCACATTGTTGATTTTCCACCAAAAATTTGTTTCTTTACCTCCATATTTTATGTTAAGACACTTAGAGGAGCTAAGAAGAGCATTTTTCAGAGCCTGGATAGCTCAGTCGGTAGAGCATCAGACTTTTAATCTGAGGGTCCAGGGTTCAAGTCCCTGTTCAGGCGTACTTGCTAAAGCAAGCTGTCAAATGTCTTTATTGAGCACATCTTTGATTTTCCACTGAGTCTCTGCATCTTCAGTGCCGTGTTCTACTGTGCAAAACCAAGGGTATAGAAGCAGCTTGAGAAAATCTTTGTTTTTTGCAGAAACAACCCTTCTATGTCTGTTTAGCAAATTTTGGGTACATTGTTGATTTTCCACCAAAGCTTTGTTTCTTTACCTCCATATTTTATGTTAAGACGCTTAGAGGAGCTAAGAAGAGCATTTTTCAGAGCCTGGATAGCTCAGTCGGTAGAGCATCAGACTTTTAATCTGAGGATCCAGGGTTCAAGTTCCTGTTCAGGCGTGCTTGCTAAAGCAAGCTGTCAAATGTCTTTATTGAGCACATCTTTGATTTTCCACTGAGTCTCTGCATCTTCAGTGCCGTGTTCTACTGTGCAAAACCAAGGGTATAGAAGTAGCTTCAGAAAATCTTTGTTTTTGCAGAAACAACCCTTCTATGTCTGTTTAGCAAATTTTGAGCACATTTTTGATTTTCCACCAAAGCTTTGTTTCTTTACCTCCATATTTTATGTTAAGACGCTTAGAGGAGCTAAGAAGAGCATTTTTCAGAGCCTGGATAGCTCAGTCGGTAGCGCATCAGACTTTTAATCTGATGATCCAGGGTTCAAATTTTGGGCACATTGTTGATTTTCCACCAAAAATTTGTTTCTTTACCTCCATATTTTATGTTAAGACACTTAGAGGAGCTAAGAAGAGCATTTTTCAGAGCCTGGATAGCTCAGTCGGTAGAGCATCAGACTTTTAATCTGAGGGTCCAGGGTTCAAGTCCCTGTTCAGGCGTACTTGCTAAAGCAAGCTGTCAAATGTCTTTATTGAGCACATCTTTGATTTTCCACTGAGTCTCTGCATCTTCAGTGCCGTGTTCTACTGTGCAAAACCAAGGGTATAGAAGCAGCTTGAGAAAATCTTTGTTTTTTGCAGAAACAACCCTTCTATGTCTGTTTAGCAAATTTTGGGTACATTGTTGATTTTCCACCAAAGCTTTGTTTCTTTACCTCCATATTTTATGTTAAGACGCTTAGAGGAGCTAAGAAGAGCATTTTTCAGAGCCTGGATAGCTCAGTCGGTAGAGCATCAGACTTTTAATCTGAGGGTCCAGGGATCAAGTCCCTGTTCAGGCGTATTTGCTAAAGCAAGCTGTCAAATGACTTTATTGAGCAAATCTTTGATTTTCCACTGAGTCTCTGCATCTTCAGTGCCGTGTTCTACTGTGCAAAACTGAGGGAATAGAAGCAGCTTGAGAACATCTTTGCTTATTGCAGAAACAACCCTTCTATGTCTGTTTAGCAGATTTTGGGCACATTTTTGATTTTCCACCAAAAATTTGTTTCTTTACCTCCATATTTTATGTTAAGACACTTAGAGGAGCTAAGAAGAGCATTTTTCAGAGCCTGGATAGCTCAGTCGGTAGAGCATCAGACTTTTAATCTGAGGATCCAGGGTTCAAGTTCCTGTTCAGGCGTGCTTGCTAAAGCAAGCTGTCAAATGTCTTTATTGAGCACATCTTTGATTTTCCACTGAGTCTCTGCATCTTCAGTGCCGTGTTCTACTGTGCAAAACCAAGGGTATAGAAGTAGCTTGAGAAAATCTTTGTTTTTGCAGAAACAACCCTTCTATGTCTGTTTAGCAAATTTTGAGCACATTTTTGATTTTCCACCAAAGCTTTGTTTCTTTACCTCCATATTTTATGTTAAAACGCTTAGAGGAGCTAAGAAGAGCATTTTTCAGAGCCTGGATAGCTCAGTCGGTAGAGCCTCAGACTTTTAATCTGAGGATCCAGGGTTCAAATTTTGGGCACATTGTTGATTTTCCACCAAAAATTTGTTTCTTTACCTCCATATTTTATGTTAAGACACTTAGAGGAGCTAAGAAGAGCATTTTTCAGAGCCTGGATAGCTAAGTCGGTAGAGCATCAGACTTTTAATCTGAGGGTCCAGGGTTCAAGTTCCTGTTCAGGCGTACTTGCTAAAGCAAGCTGTCAAATGTCTTTATTGAGCACATCTTTGATTTTCCACTGAGTCTCTGCATCTTCAGTGCCGTGTTCTACTGTGCAAAACCAAGGGTATAGAAGCAGCTTGAGAAAATCTTTGTTTTTTGCAGAAACAACCCTTCTATGTCTGTTTAGCAAATTTTGGGTACATTGTTGATTTTCCACCAAAGCTTTGTTTCTTTACCTCCATATTTTATGTTAAGACGCTTAGAGGAGCTAAGAAGAGCATTTTTCAGAGCCTGGATAGCTCAGTCAGTAGAGCATCAGACTTTTAATCTGAGGGTCCAGGGATCAAGTCCCTGTTCAGGCGTATTTGCTAAAGCAAGCTGTCAAATGACTTTATTGAGCAAATCTTTGATTTTCCACTGAGTCTCTGCATCTTCAGTGCCGTGTTCTACTGTGCAAAACTGAGGGTATAGAAGCAGCTTGAGAACATCTTTGCTTATTGCAGAAACAACCCTTCTATGTCTGTTTAGCAGATTTTGGGCACATTTTTGATTTTCCACCAAAAATTTGTTTCTTTACCTCCATATTTTATGTTAAGACACTTAGAGGAGCTAAGAAGAACATTTTTCAGAGCCTGGATAGCTCAGTCGGTAGAGCATCAGACTTTTAATCTGAGGATCCAGGGTTCAAGTTCCTGTTCAGGCGTGCTTGCTAAAGCAAGCTGTCAAATGTCTTTATTGAGCACATCTTTGATTTTCCACTGAGTCTCTGCATCTTCAGTGCCGTGTTCTACTGTGCAAAACCAAGGGTATAGAAGTAGCTTGAGAAAATCTTTGTTTTTGCAGAAACAACCCTTCTATGTCTGTTTAGCAAATTTTGAGCACATTTTTGATTTTCCACCAAAGCTTTGTTTCTTTACCTCCATATTTTATGTTAAGACGCTTAGAGGAGCTAAGAAGAGCATTTTTCAGAGCCTGGATAGCTCAGTCAGTAGAGCATCAGACTTTTAATCTGAGGGTCCAGGGTTCAAGTTCCTGTTCAGGCGTGCTTGCTAAAGCAAGCTGTCAAATGTCTTTATTGAGCACATCTTTGATTTTCCACTGAGTCTTTGCTTCTTTATTGTCGTGTTCTACTGTGCAAAACTGAGGGTATAGAAGCAGCTTGAGAAAATCTTTGTTTTTTGCAGAAACAACCCTTCTATGTCTGTTTAGCAAATTTTGGGTACATTGTTGATTTTCCACCAAAGCTTTGTTTCTTTACCTCCATATTTTATGTTAAGACGCTTAGAGGAGCTAAGAAGAGCATTTTTCAGAGCCTGGATAGCTCAGTCGGTAGAGCATCAGACTTTTAATCTGAGGGTCCAGGGATCAAGTCCCTGTTCAGGCGTATTTGCTAGAGCAAGCTGTCAAATGACTTTATTGAGCAAATCTTTGATTTTCCACTGAGTCTTTGCTTCTTTATTGTCGTGTTCTACTGTGCAAAACTGAGGGTATAGAAGCAGCTTGAGAAAATCTTTGCTTATTGCAGAAACAACCCTTCTATGTCTGTTTAGCAGATTTTGAGCACATTTTTGATTTTCCACCAAAGCTTTGTTTCTTTACCTCCATATTTTATGTTAAGACGCTTAGAGGAGCTAAGAAGAACATTTTTCAGAGCCTGGATAGCTCAGTCGGTAGAGCATCAGACTTTTAATCTGAGGATCCAGGGTTCAAGTTCCTGTTCAGGCGTGCTTGCTAAAGCAAGCTGTCAAATGTCTTTATTGAGCACATCTTTGATTTTCCACTGAGTCTCTGCATCTTCAGTGCCGTGTTCTACTGTGCAAAACCAAGGGTATAGAAGTAGCTTGAGAAAATCTTTGTTTTTGCAGAAACAACCCTTCTATGTCTGTTTAGCAAATTTTGAGCACATTTTTGATTTTCCACCAAAGCTTTGTTTCTTTACCTCCATATTTTATGTTAAGACGCTTAGAGGAGCTAAGAAGAGCATTTTTCAGAGCCTGGATAGCTCAGTCGGTAGAGCATCAGACTTTTAATCTGAGGGTCCAGGGTTCAAGTTCCTGTTCAGGCGTGCTTGCTAAAGCATGCTGTCAAATGTCTTTATTGAGCACATCTTTGATTTTCCACTGAGTCTTTGCTTCTTTATTGTCGTGTTCTACTGTGCAAAACTGAGGGTATAGAAGTAGCTTGAGAAAATCTTTGTTTTTTGCAGAAACAACCCTTCTATGTCTGTTTAGCAAATTTTGGGTACATTGTTGATTTTCCACCAAAGCTTTGTTTCTTTACCTCCATATTTTATGTTAAGACGCTTAGAGGAGCTAAGAAGAGCATTTTTCAGAGCCTGGATAGCTCAGTCGGTAGAGCATCAGACTTTTAATCTGAGGGTCCAGGGATCAAGTCCCTGTTCAGGCGTATTTGCTAAAGCAAGCTGTCAAATGACTTTATTGAGCAAATCTTTGATTTTCCACTGAGTCTTTGCTTCTTTATTGTCGTGTTCTACTGTGCAAAACTGAGGGTATAGAAGCAGCTTGAGAAAATCTTTGCTTATTGCAGAAACAACCCTTCTATGTCTGTTTAGCAAATTTTGGGTACATTGTTGATTTTCCACCAAAGCTTTGTTTCTTTACCTCCATAGTTTATGTTAAGACGCTTAGAGGAGCTAAGAAGAGCATTTTTCAGAGCCTGGATAGCTCAGTCGGTAGAGCATCAGACTTTTAATCTGAGGGTCCAGGGTTCAAGTCCCTGTTCAGGCGTACTTGATAAAGCAAGCTGTCAAATGTCTTTATTGAGCAAATCTTTGATTTTCCACTTAGTCTTTGCTTCTTTATTGTCGTGTTCTACTGTGCAAAACTGAGGGTATAGAAGCAGCTTGAGAAAATCTTTGTTTTTTGCAGAAACAACCCTTCTATGTCTGTTTAGCAAATTTTGGGCACATTGTTGATTTTCCACCAAAGCTTTGTTTCTTTACCTCCATATTTTATGTTAAGACGCTTAGAGGAGCTAAGAAGAGCATTTTTCAGAGCCTGGATAGCTCAGTCGGTAGAGCATCAGACTTTTAATCTGAGGGTCCAGGGTTCAAGTCCCTGTTCAGGCGTACTTGCTAAAGCAAGCTGTCAAATGTCTTTATTGAGCACATCTTTGATTTTCCACTGAGTCTCTGCATCTTCAGTGCCGTGTTCTACTGTGCAAAACTGAGGGTATAGAAGCAGCTTGAGAACATCTTTGCTTATTGCAGAAACAACCCTTCTATGTCTGTTTAGCAAATTTTGAGCACATTTTTGATTTTCCACCAAAGCTTTGTTTCTTTACCTCCATATTTTATGTTAAGACGCTTAGAGGAGCTAAGAAGAGCATTTTTCAGAGCCTGGATAGCTCAGTTGGTAGAGCATCAGACTTTTAATCTGAGGGTCCAGGGTTCAAGTCCCTGTTCAGGCGTACTTGCTAAAGCAAGCTGTCAAATGTCTTTATTGAGCACATCTTTGATTTTCCACTGAGTCTCTGCATCTTCAGTGCCGTGTTCTACTGTGCAAAACTGAGGGTATAGAAGCAGCTTGAGAACATCTTTGCTTATTGCAGAAACAACCCTTCTATGTCTGTTTAGCAGATTTTGGGCACATTTTTGATTTTCCACCAAAAATTTGTTTCTTTACCTCCATATTTTATGTTAAGACACTTAGAGGAGCTAAGAAGAGCATTTTTCAGAGCCTGGATAGCTCAGTCGGTAGAGCATCAGACTTTTAATCTGAGGGTCCAGGGTTCAAGTCCCTGTTCAGGCGTACTTGCTAAAGCAAGCTGTCAAATGTCTTTATTGAGCACATCTTTGATTTTCCACTGAGTCTCTGCATCTTCAGTGCCGTGTTCTACTGTGCAAAACTGAGGGTATAGAAGCAGCTTGAGAACATCTTTGCTTATTGCAGAAACAACCCTTCTATGTCTGTTTAGCAGATTTTGGGCACATTTTTGATTTTCCACCAAAAATTTGTTTCTTTACCTCCATATTTTATGTTAAGACACTTAGAGGAGCTAAGAAGAGCATTTTTCAGAGCCTGGATAGCTCAGTCGGTAGAGCATCAGACTTTTAATCTGAGGATCCAGGGTTCAAGTTCCTGTGCAGGCGTGCTTGCTAAAGCAAGCTGTCAAATGTCTTTATTGAGCACATCTTTGATTTTCCACTGAGTCTCTGCATCTTCAGTGCCGTGTTCTACTGTGCAAAACCAAGGGTATAGAAGTAGCTTGAGAAAATCTTTGTTTTTGCAGAAACAACCCTTCTATGTCTGTTTAGCAAATTTTGAGCACATTTTTGATTTTCCACCAAAGCTTTGTTTCTTTACCTCCATATTTTATGTTAAGACGCTTAGAGGAGCTAAGAAGAGCATTTTTCAGAGCCTGGATAGCTCAGTCGGTAGAGCATCAGACTTTTAATCTGAGGATCCAGGGTTCAAATTTTGGGCACATTGTTGATTTTCCACCAAAAATTTGTTTCTTTACCTCCATATTTTATGTTAAGACACTTAGAGGAGCTAAGAAGAGCATTTTTCAGAGCCTGGATAGCTCAGTCGGTAGAGCATCAGACTTTTAATCTGAGGGTCCAGGGTTCAAGTCCCTGTTCAGGCGTACTTGCTAAAGCAAGCTGTCAAATGTCTTTATTGAGCACATCTTTGATTTTCCACTGAGTCTCTGCATCTTCAGTGCCGTGTTCTACTGTGCAAAACTGAGGGTATAGAAGCAGCTTGAGAACATCTTTGCTTATTGCAGAAACAACCCTTCTATGTCTGTTTAGCAGATTTTGGGCACATTTTTGATTTTCCACCAAAAATTTGTTTCTTTACCTCCATATTTTATGTTAAGACACTTAGAGGAGCTAAGAAGAGCATTTTTCAGAGCCTGGATAGCTCAGTCGGTAGAGCATCAGACTTTTAATCTGAGGATCCAGGGTTCAAGTTCCTGTTCAGGCGTGCTTGCTAAAGCAAGCTGTCAAATGTCTTTATTGAGCACATCTTTGATTTTCCACTGAGTCTCTGCATCTTCAGTGCCGTGTTCTACTGTGCAAAACCAAGGGTATAGAAGTAGCTTGAGAAAATCTTTGTTTTTGCAGAAACAACCCTTCTATGTCTGTTTAGCAAATTTTGAGCACATTTTTGATTTTCCACCAAAGCTTTGTTTCTTTACCTCCATATTTTATGTTAAGACGCTTAGAGGAGCTAAGAAGAGCATTTTTCAGAGCCTGGATAGCTCAGTCGGTAGAGCATCAGACTTTTAATCTGAGGGTCCAGGGTTCAAGTGCCTGTTCAGGCGTACTTGCTAAAGCAAGCTGTCAAATGTCTTTATTGAGCACATCTTTGATTTTCCACTGAGTCTCTGCATCTTCAGTGCCGTGTTCTACTGTGCAAAACCAAGGGTATAGAAGCAGCTTGAGAAAATCTTTGTTTTTTGCAGAAACAACCCTTCTATGTCTGTTTAGCAAATTTTGGGTACATTGTTGATTTTCCACCAAAGCTTTGTTTCTTTACCTCCATATTTTATGTTAAGACGCTTAGAGGAGCTAAGAAGAGCATTTTTCAGAGCCTGGATAGCTCAGTCGGTAGAGCATCAGACTTTTAATCTGAGGGTCCAGGGTTCAAGTCCCTGTTCAGGCGTACTTGCTAAAGCAAGCTGTCAAATGTCTTTATTGAGCACATCTTTGATTTTCCACTGAGTCTCTGCATCTTCAGTGCCGTGTTCTACTGTGCAAAACCAAGGGTATAGAAGCAGCTTGAGAACATCTTTGCTTATTGCAGAAACAAACCTTCTATGTCTGTTTAGCAGATTTTGAGCACATTTTTGATTTTCCACCAAAGCTTTGTTTCTTTACCTCCATATTTTATGTTAAGACGCTTAGAGGAGCTAAGAAGAGCATTTTTCAGAGCCTGGATAGCTCAGTCGGTAGAGCATCAGACTTTTAATCTGAGGGTCCAGGGTTCAAGTCCCTGTTCAGGCGTACTTGCTAAAGCAAGCTGTCAAATGTGTTTATTGAACAAATCTTTGATTTTCCACTGAGTCTTTGCTTCTTTATTGTCGTGTTCTACTGTGCAAAACTGACGGTATAGTAGCAGCTTGAGAACATCTTTGGTTATTGCAGAAACAACCCTTCTATGTCTGTTTAGCAGATTTTGAGCACATTTTTGATTTTCCACCAAAGCTTTGTTTCTTTACCTCCATATTTTATCTTAAGACACTTAGAGGAGCTAAAAAGCGCATTTTTCAGAGGTTGGATAGCTCAGTCGGTAGAGCAACAGACTTTTAATCTGAGGGTTCAGGGTTCAAGTCCCTGTTCAGGCGTGCTTGCTAGAGCAAGCTGTGAAATGTCTTTATTGAGCATATCTTTGATTTTCCACTGAGTCTTTGCTTCTTTATTGTCGTGTTCTACTGTGCAAAACTGAGGGTATAGAAGCAGCTTGAGAAAATTTTTTTTTTTTGCAGAAACAACCCTTCTATGTCTGTTTAGCAAATTTTGGGTACATTGTTGATTTTCCACCAAAGCTTTGTTTCTTTTCCTCCATATTTTATGTTAAGACGCTTAGAGGAGCTAAGAAGAGCATTTTTCAGAGCCTGGATAGCTCAGTCGGTAGAGCATCAGACTTTTAATCTGAGGGTCCAGGGTTCAAGTCCCTGTTCAGGCGTACTTGCTAAAGCAAGCTGTCAAATGTCTTTATTGAGCAAATCTTTGATTTTCCACTTAGTCTTTGCTTCTTTATTGTCGTGTTCTACTGTGCAAAACTGAGGGTATAGAAGCAGCTTGAGAAAATCTTTGTTTTTTGCAGAAACAACCCTTCTATGTCTGTTTAGCAAATTTTGGGCACATTGTTGATTTTCCACCAAAGCTTTGTTTCTTTACCTCCATATTTTATGTTAAGACGCTTAGAGGAGCTAAGAAGAGCATTTTTCAGAGCCTGGATAGCTCAGTCGGTAGAGCATCAGACTTTTAATCTGAGGGTCCAGGGTTCAAGTCCCTGTTCAGGCGTACTTGCTAAAGCAAGCTGTCAAATGTCTTTATTGAGCACATCTTTGATTTTCCACTGAGTCTCTGCATCTTCAGTGCCGTGTTCTACTGTGCAAAACTGAGGGTATAGAAGCAGCTTGAGAACATCTTTGCTTATTGCAGAAACAACCCTTCTATGTCTGTTTAGCAGATTTTGGGCACATTTTTGATTTTCCACCAAAAATTTGTTTCTTTACCTCCATATTTTATGTTAAGACGCTTAGAGGAGCTAAGAAGAGCATTTTTCAGAGCCTGGATAGCTCAGTCGGTAGAGCATCAGACTTTTAATCTGAGGGTCCAGGGTTCAAGTCCCTGTTCAGGCGTACTTGATAAAGCAAGCTGTCAAATGTCTTTATTGAGCAAATCTTTGATTTTCCACTTAGTCTTTGCTTCTTTATTGTCGTGTTCTACTGTGCAAAACTGAGGGTATAGAAGCAGCTTGAGAAAATCTTTGTTTTTTGCAGAAACAACCCTTCTATGTCTGTTTAGCAAATTTTGGGCACATTGTTGATTTTCCACCAAAGCTTTGTTTCTTTACCTCCATATTTTATGTTAAGACGCTTAGAGGAGCTAAGAAGAGCATTTTTCAGAGCCTGGATAGCTCAGTCGGTAGAGCATCAGACTTTTAATCTGAGGGTCCAGGGTTCAAGTCCCTGTTCAGGCGTACTTGCTAAAGCAAGCTGTCAAATGTCTTTATTGAGCACATCTTTGATTTTCCACTGAGTCTCTGCATCTTCAGTGCCGTGTTCTACTGTGCAAAACCAAGGGTATAGAAGTAGCTTGAGAAAATCTTTGTTTTTGCAGAAACAACCCTTCTATGTCTGTTTAGCAAATTTTGAGCACATTTTTGATTTTCCACCAAAGCTTTGTTTCTTTACCTCCATATTTTATGTTAAGACGCTTAGAGGAGCTAAGAAGAGCATTTTTCAGAGCCTGGATAGCTCAGTCGGTAGAGCATCAGACTTTTAATCTGAGGGTCCAGGGTTCAAGTGCCTGTTCAGGCGTACTTGCTAAAGCAAGCTGTCAAATGTCTTTATTGAGCACATCTTTGATTTTCCACTGAGTCTCTGCATCTTCAGTGCCGTGTTCTACTGTGCAAAACCAAGGGTATAGAAGCAGCTTGAGAAAATCTTTGTTTTTTGCAAAAGCAAGCTGTCAAATGTCTTTATTGAGCACATCTTTGATTTTCCACTGAGTCTCTGCATCTTCAGTGCCGTGTTCTACTGTGCAAAACTGAGGGTATAGAAGCAGCTTGAGAACATCTTTGCTTATTGCAGAAACAACCCTTCTATGTCTGTTTAGCAAATTTTGAGCACATTTTTGATTTTCCACCAAAGCTTTGTTTCTTTACCTCCATATTTTATGTTAAGACGCTTAGAGGAGCTAAGAAGAGCATTTTTCAGAGCCTGGATAGCTCAGTTGGTAGAGCATCAGACTTTTAATCTGAGGGTCCAGGGTTCAAGTCCCTGTTCAGGCGTACTTGCTAAAGCAAGCTGTCAAATGTCTTTATTGAGCACATCTTTGATTTTCCACTGAGTCTCTGCATCTTCAGTGCCGTGTTCTACTGTGCAAAACTGAGGGTATAGAAGCAGCTTGAGAAAATCTTTGTTTTTTGCAGAAACAACCCTTCTATGTCTGTTTAGCAAATTTTGAGCACATTTTTGATTTTCCACCAAAGCTTTGTTTCTTTACCTCCATATTTTATGTTAAGACGCTTAGAGGAGCTAAGAAGAGCATTTTTCAGAGCCTGGATAGCTCAGTTGGTAGAGCATCAGACTTTTAATCTGAGGGTCCAGGGTTCAAGTCCCTGTTCAGGCGTACTTGCTAAAGCAAGCTGTCAAATGTCTTTATTGAGCACATCTTTGATTTTCCACTGAGTCTCTGCATCTTCAGTGCCGTGTTCTACTGTGCAAAACCAAGGGTATAGAAGCAGCTTGAGAACATCTTTGCTTATTGCAGAAACAACCCTTCTATGTCTGTTTAGCAGATTTTGAGCACATTTTTGATTTTCCACCAAAGCTTTGTTTCTTTACCTCCATATTTTATGTTAAGACGCTTAGAGGAGCTAAGAAGTGCATTTTTCAGAGCCTGGATAGCTCAGTCGGTAGAGCATCAGACTTTTAATCTGAGGGTCCAGGGTTCAAGTCCCTGTTCAGGCGTACTTGCTAAAGCAAGCTGTCAAATGTCTTTATTGAGCACATCTTTGATTTTCCACTGAGTCTTTGCTTCTTTATTGTCGTGTTCTACTGTGCAAAACTGAGGGTATAGAAGCAGCTTGAGAAAATCTTTGTTTTTTGCAGAAACAACCCTTCTATGTCTGTTTAGCAAATTTTGGGTACATTGTTGATTTTCCACCAAAGCTTTGTTTCTTTACCTCCATATTTTATGTTAAGACGCTTAGAGGAGCTAAGAAGAGCATTTTTCAGAGCCTGGATCGCTCAGTCGGTAGAGCATCAGACTTTTAATCTGAGGGTCCAGGGTTCAAGTCCCTGTTCAGGCGTATTTGCTAAAGCAAGCTGTCAAATGTCTTTATTGAGCACATCTTTGATTTTCCACTGAGTCTCTGCATCTTCAGGGCCGTGTTCTACTGTGCAAAACCAAGGGTATAGAAGCAGCTTGAGAACATCTTTGCTTATTGCAGAAACAAACCTTCTATGTCTGTTTAGCAGATGTTGAGCACATTGTTGATTTTCCACCAAAGCTTTGTTTCTTTACCTCCATATTTTATGTTAAGACGCTTAGAGGAGCTAAGAAGAGCATTTTTCAGAGCCTGGATAGCTCAGGCGGTAGAGCATCAGACTTTTAATCTGAGGGTCCAGGGATCAAGTCCCTGTTCAGGCATACTTGCTAAAGCAAGCTGTCAAATGTCTTTATTGAGCACATCTTTGATTTTCCACTGAGTCTCTGCATCTTCAGTGCCGTGTTCTACTGTGCAAAACTGAGGGTATAGAAGCAGCTTGAGAACATCTTTGCTTATTGCAGAAACAACCCTTCTATGTCTGTTTAGCAGATTTTGGGCACATTTTTGATTTTCCACCAAAAATTTGTTTCTTTACCTCCATATTTTATGTTAAGACACTTAGAGGAGCTAAGAAGAGCATTTTTCAGAGCCTGGATAGCTCAGTCGGTAGAGCATCAGACTTTTAATCTGAGGGTCCAGAGTTCAAGTGCCTGTTCAGGCGTACTTGCTAAAGCAAGCTGTCAAATGTCTTTATTGAGCACATCTTTGATTTTCCACTGAGTCTTTGCTTCTTTATTGTCGTGTTCTACTGTGCAAAACTGAGGGTATAGAAGCAGCTTGAGAAAATCTTTGTTTTTTGCAGAAACAACCCTTCTATGTCTGTTTAGCAAATTTTGGGTACATTGTTGATTTTCCACCAAAGCTTTGTTTCTTTACCTCCATATTTTATGTTAAGACGCTTAGAGGAGCTAAGAAGAGCATTTTGCAGAGCCTGGATAGCTCAGTCGGTAGAGCATCAGACTTTTAATCTGAGGGTCCAGGGATCAAGTCCCTGTTCAGGCGTATTTGCTAAAGCAAGCTGTCAAATGACTTTATTGAGCAAATCTTTGATTTTCCACTGAGTCTTTGCTTCTTTATTGTCGTGTTCTACTGTGCAAAACTGAGGGTATAGAAGCAGCTTGAGAAAATCTTTGCTTATTGCAGAAACAACCCTTCTATGTCTGTTTAGCAAATTTTGGGTACATTGTTGATTTTCCACCAAAGCTTTGTTTCTTTACCTCCATATTTTATGTTAAGACGCTTAGAGGAGCTAAGAAGAGCATTTTTCAGAGCCTGGATAGCTCAGTCGGTAGAGCATCAGACTTTTAATCTGAGGATCCAGGGTTCAAGTTCCTGTTCAGGCGTGCTTGCTAAAGCAAGCTGTCAAATGTCTTTATTGAGCACATCTTTGATTTTCCACTGAGTCTCTGCATCTTCAGTGCCGTGTTCTACTGTGCAAAACCAAGGGTATAGAAGTAGCTTGAGAAAATCTTTGTTTTTGCAGAAACAACCCTTCTATGTCTGTTTAGCAAATTTTGAGCACATTTTTGATTTTCCACCAAAGCTTTGTTTCTTTACCTCCATATTTTATGTTAAGACGCTTAGAGGAGCTAAGAAGCGCATTTTTCAGAGCCTGGATAGCTCAGTCGGTAGAGCATCAGAATTTTAATCTGAGGGTCCAGGGTTCAAGTCCCTGTTCAGGCGTATTTGCTAAAGCAAGCTGTCAAATGTCTTTATTGAGCACATCTTTGATTTTCCACTGAGTCTCTGCATCTTCAGTGCCGTGTTCTACTGTGCAAAACCAAGGGTATAGAAGCAGCTTGAGAACATCTTTGCTTATTGCAGAAACAAACCTTCTATGTCTGTTTAGCAGATTTTGAGCACATTGTTGATTTTCCACCAAAGCTTTGTTTCTTTACCTCCATATTTTATGTTAAGACACTTAGAGGAGCTAAGAAGAGCATTTTTCAGAGCCTGGATAGCTCAGTCGGTAGAGCATCAGACTTTTAATCTGAGGGTCCAGGGTTCAAGTCCCTGTTCAGGCGTATTTGCTAAAGCAAGCTGTCAAATGACTTTATTGAGCAAATCTTTGATTTTCCACTGAGTCTCTGCATCTTCAGTGCCGTGTTCTACTGTGCAAAACTGAGGGTATAGAAGCAGCTTGAGAACATCTTTGCTTATTGCAGAAACAACCCTTCTATGTCTGTTTAGCAGATTTTGGGCACATTTTTGATTTTCCACCAAAAATTTGTTTCTTTACCTCCATATTTTATGTTAAGACACTTAGAGGAGCTAAGAAGAGCATTTTTCAGAGCCTGGATAGCTCAGTCGGTAGAGCATCAGACTTTTAATCTGAGGGTCCAGAGTTCAAGTGCCTGTTCAGGCGTACTTGCTAAAGCAAGCTGTCAAATGTCTTTATTGAGCACATCTTTGATTTTCCACTGAGTCTTTGCTTCTTTATTGTCGTGTTCTACTGTGCAAAACTGAGGGTATAGAAGCAGCTTGAGAAAATCTTTGTTTTTTGCAGAAACAACCCTTCTATGTCTGTTTAGCAAATTTTGGGTACATTGTTGATTTTCCACCAAAGCTTTGTTTCTTTACCTCCATATTTTATGTTAAGACGCTTAGAGGAGCTAAGAAGAGCATTTTGCAGAGCCTGGATAGCTCAGTCGGTAGAGCATCAGACTTTTAATCTGAGGGTCCAGGGATCAAGTCCCTGTTCAGGCGTATTTGCTAAAGCAAGCTGTCAAATGACTTTATTGAGCAAATCTTTGATTTTCCACTGAGTCTTTGCTTCTTTATTGTCGTGTTCTACTGTGCAAAACTGAGGGTATAGAAGCAGCTTGAGAAAATCTTTGCTTATTGCAGAAACAACCCTTCTATGTCTGTTTAGCAAATTTTGGGTACATTGTTGATTTTCCACCAAAGCTTTGTTTCTTTACCTCCATATTTTATGTTAAGACGCTTAGAGGAGCTAAGAAGAGCATTTTTCAGAGCCTGGATAGCTCAGTCGGTAGAGCATCAGACTTTTAATCTGAGGATCCAGGGTTCAAGTTCCTGTTCAGGCGTGCTTGCTAAAGCAAGCTGTCAAATGTCTTTATTGAGCACATCTTTGATTTTCCACTGAGTCTCTGCATCTTCAGTGCCGTGTTCTACTGTGCAAAACCAAGGGTATAGAAGTAGCTTGAGAAAATCTTTGTTTTTGCAGAAACAACCCTTCTATGTCTGTTTAGCAAATTTTGAGCACATTTTTGATTTTCCACCAAAGCTTTGTTTCTTTACCTCCATATTTTATGTTAAGACGCTTAGAGGAGCTAAGAAGCGCATTTTTCAGAGCCTGGATAGCTCAGTCGGTAGAGCATCAGAATTTTAATCTGAGGGTCCAGGGTTCAAGTCCCTGTTCAGGCGTATTTGCTAAAGCAAGCTGTCAAATGTCTTTATTGAGCACATCTTTGATTTTCCACTGAGTCTCTGCATCTTCAGTGCCGTGTTCTACTGTGCAAAACCAAGGGTATAGAAGCAGCTTGAGAACATCTTTGCTTATTGCAGAAACAAACCTTCTATGTCTGTTTAGCAGATTTTGAGCACATTGTTGATTTTCCACCAAAGCTTTGTTTCTTTACCTCCATATTTTATGTTAAGACACTTAGAGGAGCTAAGAAGAGCATTTTTCAGAGCCTGGATAGCTCAGTCGGTAGAGCATCAGACTTTTAATCTGAGGGTCCAGGGTTCAAGTCCCTGTTCAGGCGTATTTGCTAAAGCAAGCTGTCAAATGACTTTATTGAGCAAATCTTTGATTTTCCACTGAGTCTCTGCATCTTCAGTGCCGTGTTCTACTGTGCAAAACTGAGGGTATAGAAGCAGCTTGAGAACATCTTTGCTTATTGCAGAAACAACCCTTCTATGTCTGTTTAGCAGATTTTGGGCACATTTTTGATTTTCCACCAAAAATTTGTTTCTTTACCTCCATATTTTATGTTAAGACACTTAGAGGAGCTAAGAAGAGCATTTTTCAGAGCCTGGATAGCTCAGTCGGTAGAGCATCAGACTTTTAATCTGAGGGTCCAGGGTTCAAGTCCCTGTTCAGGCGTACTTGCTAAAGCAAGCTGTCAAATGTCTTTATTGAGCACATCTTTGATTTTCCACTGAGTCTCTGCATCTTCAGTGCCGTGTTCTACTGTGCAAAACTGAGGGTTTAGAAGCAGCTTGAGAACATCTTTGCTTATTGCAGAAACAACCCTTCTATGTCTGTTTAGCAGATTTTGGGCACATTTTTGATTTTCCACCAAAAATTTGTTTCTTTACCTCCATATTTTATGTTAAGACACTTAGAGGAGCTAAGAAGAGCATTTTTCAGAGCCTGGATAGCTCAGTCGGTAGAGCATCAGACTTTTAATCTGAGGATCCAGGGTTCAAGTTCCTGTTCAGGCGTGCTTGCTAAAGCAAGCTGTCAAATGTCTTTATTGAGCACATCTTTGATTTTCCACTGAGTCTCTGCATCTTCAGTGCCGTGTTCTACTGTGCAAAACCAAGGGTATAGAAGTAGCTTGAGAAAATCTTTGTTTTTGCAGAAACAACCCTTCTATGTCTGTTTAGCAAATTTTGAGCACATTTTTGATTTTCCACCAAAGCTTTGTTTCTTTACCTCCATATTTTATGTTAAGACGCTTAGAGGAGCTAAGAAGAGCATTTTTCAGAGCCTGGATAGCTCAGTCGGTAGAGCATCAGACTTTTAATCTGAGGATCCAGGGTTCAAATTTTGGGCACATTGTTGATTTTCCACCAAAAATTTGTTTCTTTACCTCCATATTTTATGTTAAGACACTTAGAGGAGCTAAGAAGAGCATTTTTCAGAGCCTGGATAGCTCAGTCGGTAGAGCATCAGACTTTTAATCTGAGGGTCCAGGGTTCAAGTGCCTGTTCAGGCGTACTTGCTAAAGCAAGCTGTCAAATGTCTTTATTGAGCACATCTTTGATTTTCCACTGAGTCTCTGCATCTTCAGTGCCGTGTTCTACTGTGCAAAACCAAGGGTATAGAAGCAGCTTGAGAAAATCTTTGTTTTTTGCAGAAACAACCCTTCTATGTCTGTTTAGCAAATTTTGGGTACATTGTTGATTTTCCACCAAAGCTTTGTTTCTTTACCTCCATATTTTATGTTAAGACGCTTAGAGGAGCTAAGAAGAGCATTTTTCAGAGCCTGGATAGCTCAGTCGGTAGAGCATCAGACTTTTAATCTGAGGGTCCAGGGTTCAAGTCCCTGTTCAGGCGTACTTGCTAAAGCAAGCTGTCAAATGTCTTTATTGAGCACATCTTTGATTTTCCACTGAGTCTCTGCATCTTCAGTGCCGTGTTCTACTGTGCAAAACCAAGGGTATAGAAGCAACTTGAGAACATCTTTGCTTATTGCAGAAACAACCCTTCTATGTCTGTTTAGCAGATTTTGAGCACATTTTTGATTTTCCACCAAAGCTTTGTTTCTTTACCTCCATATTTTATGTTAAGACACTTAGAGGAGCTAAGAAGAGCATTTTTCAGAGCCTGGATAGCTCAGTCGGTAGAGCATCAGACTTTTAATCTGAGGGTCCAGGGTTCAAGTCCCTGTTCAGGCGTACTTGCTAAAGCAAGCTGTCAAATGTCTTTATTGAGCACATCTTTGATTTTCCACTGAGTCTTTGCTTCTTTATTGTCGTGTTCTACTGTGCAAAACTGAGGGTATAGAAGCAGCTTGAGAAAATCTTTGTTTTTTGCAGAAACAACCCTTCTATGTCTGTTTAGCAAATTTTGGGTACATTGTTGATTTTCCACCAAAGCTTTGTTTCTTTACCTCCATATTTTATGTTAAGACGCTTAGAGGAGCTAAGAAGAGCATTTTTCAGAGCCTGGATAGCTCAGTCGGTAGAGCATCAGACTTTTAATCTGAGGGTCCAGGGTTCAAGTCCCTGTTCAGGCGTATTTGCTAAAGCAAGCTGTCAAATGTCTTTATTGAGCACATCTTTGATTTTCCACTGAGTCTCTGCATCTTCAGGGCCGTGTTCTACTGTGCAAAACCAAGGGTATAGAAGCAGCTTGAGAACATCTTTGCTTATTGCAGAAACAAACCTTCTATGTCTGTTTAGCAGATTTTGAGCACATTTTTGATTTTCCACCAAAGCTTTGTTTCTTTACCTCCATATTTTATGTTAAGACGCTTAGAGGAGCTAAGAAGAGCATTTTTCAGAGCCTGGATAGCTCAGTTGGTAGAGCATCAGACTTTTAATCTGAGGGTCCAGGGTTCAAGTCCCTGTTCAGGCGTACTTGCTAAAGCAAGCTGTCAAATGTCTTTATTGAGCACATCTTTGATTTTCCACTGAGTCTCTGCATCTTCAGTGCCGTGTTCTACTGTGCAAAACTGAGGGTATAGAAGCAGCTTGAGAACATCTTTGCTTATTGCAGAAACAACCCTTCTATGTCTGTTTAGCAGATTTTGGGCACATTTTTGATTTTCCACCAAAAATTTGTTTCTTTACCTCCATATTTTATGTTAAGACACTTAGAGGAGCTAAGAAGAGCATTTTTCAGAGCCTGGATAGCTTAGTCGGTAGAGCATCAGACTTTTAATCTGAGGGTCCAGAGTTCAAGTCCCTGTTCAGGCGTACTTGCTAAAGCAAGCTGTCAAATGTCTTTATTGAGCACATCTTTGATTTTCCACTGAGTCTTTGCTTCTTTATTGTCGTGTTCTACTGTGCAAAACTGAGGGTATAGAAGCAGCTTGAGAAAATCTTTGTTTTTTCCAGAAACAACCCTTCTATGTCTGTTTAGCAAATTTTGGGTACATTGTTGATTTTCCACCAAAGCTTTGTTTCTTTACCTCCATATTTTATGTTAAGACGCTTAAAGGAGCTAAGAAGAGCATTTTTCAGAGCCTGGATAGCTCAGTCGGTAGAGCATCAGACTTTTAATCTGAGGATCCAGGGTTCAAGTTCCTGTTCAGGCGTACTTGCTAAAGCAAGCTGTCAAATGTCTTTATTGAGCACATCTTTGATTTTCCACTGAGTCTCTGCATCTTCAGTGCCGTGTTCTACTGTGCAAAACCAAGGGTATAGAAGCAGCTTGAGAACATCTTTGCTTATTGCAGAAACAAACCTTCTATGTCTGTTTAGCAGATTTTGAGCACATTGTTGATTTTCCACCAAAGCTTTGTTTCTTTACCTCCATATTTTATGTTAAAACACTTAGAGGAGCTAAGAAGAGCATTTTTCAGAGCCTGGATAGCTCAGTCGGTAGAGCATCAGACTTTTAATCTGAGGGTCCAGGGTTCAAGTCCCTGTTCAGGCGTATTTGCTAAAGCAAGCTGTCAAATGTCTTTATTGAGCACATCTTTGATTTTCCACTGAGTCTCTGCATCTTCAGTGCCGTGTTCTACTGTGCAAAACCAAGGGTATAGAAGCAGCTTGAGAACATCTTTGCTTATTGCAGAAACAAACCTTCTATGTCTGTTTAGCAGATTTTGAGCACATTGTTGATTTTCCACCAAAGCTTTGTTTCTTTACCTCCATATTTTATGTTAAGACACTTAGAGGAGCTAAGAAGAGCATTTTTCAGAGCCTGGATAGCTCAGTCGGTAGAGCATGAGACTTTTAATCTGAGGGTCCAGGGATCAAGTCCCTGTTCAGGCGTATTTGCTAAAGCAAGCTGTCAAATGACTTTATTGAGCAAATCTTTGATTTTCCACTGAGTCTCTGCATCTTCAGTGCCGTGTTCTACTGTGCAAAACTGAGGGTATAGAAGCAGCTTGAGAACATCTTTGCTTATTGCAGAAACAACCCTTCTATGTCTGTTTAGCAGATTTTGGGCACATTTTTGATTTTCCACCAAAAATTTGTTTCTTTACCTCCATATTTTATGTTAAGACACTTAGAGGAGCTAAGAAGAGCATTTTTCAGAGCCTGGATAGCTCAGTCGGTAGAGCATCAGACTTTTAATCTGAGGGTCCAGGGTTCAAGTCCCTGTTCAGGCGTACTTGCTAAAGCAAGCTGTCAAATGTCTTTATTGAGCACATCTTTGATTTTCCACTGAGTCTCTGCATCTTCAGTGCCGTGTTCTACTGTGCAAAACTGAGGGTATAGAAGCAGCTTGAGAACATCTTTGCTTATTGCAGAAACAACCGTTCTATGTCTGTTTAGCAGATTTTGGGCACATTTTTGATTTTCCACCAAAAATTTGTTTCTTTACCTCCATATTTTGTGTTAAGACACTTAGAGGAGCTAAGAAGAGCATTTTTCAGAGCCTGGATAGCTCAGTCGGTAGAGCATCAGACTTTTAATCTGAGGGTCCAGAGTTCAAGTGCCTGTTCAGGCGTACTTGCTAAAGCAAGCTGTCAAATGTCTTTATTGAGCACATCTTTGATTTTCCACTGAGTCTTTGCTTCTTTATTGTCGTGTTCTACTGTGCAAAACTGAGGGTATAGAAGCAGCTTGAGAAAATCTTTGTTTTTTGCAGAAACAACCCTTCTATGTCTGTTTAGCAAATTTTGGGTACATTGTTGATTTTCCACCAAAGCTTTGTTTCTTTACCTCCATATTTTATGTTAAGACGCTTAGAGGAACTAAGAAGAGCATTTTTCAGAGCCTGGATAGCTCAGTCGGTAGAGCATCAGACTTTTAATCTGAGGGTCCAGGGATCAAGTCCCTGTTCAGGCGTATTTGCTAAAGCAAGCTGTCAAATGACTTTATTGAGCAAATCTTTGATTTTCCACTGAGTCTTTGCTTCTTTATTGTCGTGTTCTACTGTGCAAAACTGAGGGTATAGAAGCAGCTTGAGAAAATCTTTGCTTATTGCAGAAACAACCCTTCTATGTCTGTTTAGCAAATTTTGGGTACATTGTTGATTTTCCACCAAAGCTTTGTTTCTTTACCTCCATATTTTATGTTAAGACGCTTAGAGGAGCTAAGAAGAGCATTTTTCAGAGCCTGGATAGCTCAGTCGGTAGAGCATCAGACTTTTAATCTGAGGATCCAGGGTTCAAGTTCCTGTTCAGGCGTGCTTGCTAAAGCAAGCTGTCAAATGTCTTTATTGAGCACATCTTTGATTTTCCACTGAGTCTCTGCATCTTCAGTGCCGTGTTCTACTGTGCAAAACCAAGGGTATAGAAGTAGCTTGAGAAAATCTTTGTTTTTGCAGAAACAACCCTTCTATGTCTGTTTAGCAAATTTTGAGCACATTTTTGATTTTCCACCAAAGCTTTGTTTCTTTACCTCCATATTTTATGTTAAGACACTTAGAGGAGCTAAGAAGCGCATTTTTCAGAGCCTGGATAGCTCAGTCGGTAGAGCATCAGAATTTTAATCTGAGGGTCCAGGGTTCAAGTCCCTGTTCAGGCGTATTTGCTAAAGCAAGCTGTCAAATGTCTTTATTGAGCACATCTTTGATTTTCCACTGAGTCTCTGCATCTTCAGTGCCGTGTTCTACTGTGCAAAACCAAGGGTATAGAAGCAGCTTGAGAACATCTTTGCTTATTGCAGAAACAAACCTTCTATGTCTGTTTAGCAGATTTTGAGCACATTGTTGATTTTCCACCAAAGCTTTGTTTCTTTACCTCCATATTTTATGTTAAGACACTTAGAGGAGCTAAGAAGAGCATTTTTCAGAGCCTGGATAGCTCAGTCGGTAGAGCATCAGACTTTTAATCTGAGGGTCCAGGGATCAAGTCCCTGTTCAGGCGTATTTGCTAAAGCAAGCTGTCAAATGACTTTATTGAGCAAATCTTTGATTTTCCACTGAGTCTCTGCATCTTCAGTGCCGTGTTCTACTGTGCAAAACTGAGGGTATAGAAGCAGCTTGAGAACATCTTTGCTTATTGCAGAAACAACCCTTCTATGTCTGTTTAGCAGATTTTGGGCACATTTTTGATTTTCCACCAAAAATTTGTTTCTTTACCTCCATATTTTATGTTAAGACACTTAGAGGAGCTAAGAAGAGCATTTTTCAGAGCCTGGATAGCTCAGTCGGTAGAGCATCAGACTTTTAATCTGAGGGTCCAGGGTTCAAGTCCCTGTTCAGGCGTACTTGCTAAAGCAAGCTGTCAAATGTCTTTATTGAGCACATCTTTGATTTTCCACTGAGTCTCTGCATCTTCAGTGCCGTGTTCTACTGTGCAAAACTGAGGGTATAGAAGCAGCTTGAGAACATCTTTGCTTATTGCAGAAACAACCCTTCTATGTCTGTTTAGCAGATTTTGGGCACATTTTTGATTTTCCACCAAAAATTTGTTTCTTTACCTCCATATTTTATGTTAAGACACTTAGAGGAGCTAAGAAGAGCATTTTTCAGAGCCTGGATAGCTCAGTCGGTAGAGCATCAGACTTTTAATCTGAGGATCCAGGGTTCAAGTTCCTGTTCAGGCGTGCTTGCTAAAGCAAGCTGTCAAATGTCTTTATTGAGCACATCTTTGATTTTCCACTGAGTCTCTGCATCTTCAGTGCCGTGTTCTACTGTGCAAAACCAAGGGTATAGAAGTAGCTTGAGAAAATCTTTGTTTTTGCAGAAACAACCCTTCTATGTCTGTTTAGCAAATTTTGAGCACATTTTTGATTTTCCACCAAAGCTTTGTTTCTTTACCTCCATATTTTATGTTAAGACGCTTAGAGGAGCTAAGAAGAGCATTTTTCAGAGCCTGGATAGCTCAGTCGGTAGAGCATCAGACTTTTAATCTGAGGATCCAGGGTTCAAATTTTGGGCACATTGTTGATTTTCCACCAAAAATTTGTTTCTTTACCTCCATATTTTATGTTAAGACACTTAGAGGAGCTAAGAAGAGCATTTTTCAGAGCCTGGATAGCTCAGTCGGTAGAGCATCAGACTTTTAATCTGAGGGTCCAGGGTTCAAGTGCCTGTTCAGGCGTACTTGCTAAAGCAAGCTGTCAAATGTCTTTATTGAGCACATCTTTGATTTTCCACTGAGTCTTTGCTTCTTTATTGTCGTGTTCTACTGTGCAAAACTGAGGGTATAGAAGCAGCTTGAGAAAATCTTTGTTTTTTGCAGAAACAACCCTTCTATGTCTGTTTAGCAAATTTTGGGTACATTGTTGATTTTCCACCAAAGCTTTGTTTCTTTACCTCCATATTTTATGTTAAGACGCTTAGAGGAGCTAAGAAGAGCATTTTTCAGAGCCTGGATAGCTCAGTCGGTAGAGCATCAGACTTTTAATCTGAGGGTCCAGGGTTCAAGTCCCTGTTCAGGCGTATTTGCTAAAGCAAGCTGTCAAATGTCTTTATTGAGCACATCTTTGATTTTCCACTGAGTCTCTGCATCTTCAGGGCCGTGTTCTACTGTGCAAAACCAAGGGTATAGAAGCAGCTTGAGAACATCTTTGCTTATTGCAGAAACAAACCTTCTATGTCTGTTTAGCAGATTTTGAGCACATTTTTGATTTTCCACCAAAGCTTTGTTTCTTTACCTCCATATTTTATGTTAAGACGCTTAGAGGAGCTAAGAAGAGCATTTTTCAGAGCCTGGATAGCTCAGTTGGTAGAGCATCAGACTTTTAATCTGAGGGTCCAGGGTTCAAGTCCCTGTTCAGGCGTACTTGCTAAAGCAAGCTGTCAAATGTCTTTATTGAGCACATCTTTGATTTTCCACTGAGTCTCTGCATCTTCAGTGCCGTGTTCTACTGTGCAAAACTGAGGGTATAGAAGCAGCTTGAGAACATCTTTGCTTATTGCAGAAACAACCCTTCTATGTCTGTTTAGCAGATTTTGGGCACATTTTTGATTTTCCACCAAAAATTTGTTTCTTTACCTCCATATTTTATGTTAAGACACTTAGAGGAGCTAAGAAGAGCATTTTTCAGAGCCTGGATAGCTTAGTCGGTAGAGCATCAGACTTTTAATCTGAGGGTCCAGAGTTCAAGTCCCTGTTCAGGCGTACTTGCTAAAGCAAGCTGTCAAATGTCTTTATTGAGCACATCTTTGATTTTCCACTGAGTCTTTGCTTCTTTATTGTCGTGTTCTACTGTGCAAAACTGAGGGTATAGAAGCAGCTTGAGAAAATCTTTGTTTTTTCCAGAAACAACCCTTCTATGTCTGTTTAGCAAATTTTGGGTACATTGTTGATTTTCCACCAAAGCTTTGTTTCTTTACCTCCATATTTTATGTTAAGACGCTTAAAGGAGCTAAGAAGAGCATTTTTCAGAGCCTGGATAGCTCAGTCGGTAGAGCATCAGACTTTTAATCTGAGGATCCAGGGTTCAAGTTCCTGTTCAGGCGTACTTGCTAAAGCAAGCTGTCAAATGTCTTTATTGAGCACATCTTTGATTTTCCACTGAGTCTCTGCATCTTCAGTGCCGTGTTCTACTGTGCAAAACCAAGGGTATAGAAGCAGCTTGAGAACATCTTTGCTTATTGCAGAAACAAACCTTCTATGTCTGTTTAGCAGATTTTGAGCACATTGTTGATTTTCCACCAAAGCTTTGTTTCTTTACCTCCATATTTTATGTTAAAACACTTAGAGGAGCTAAGAAGAGCATTTTTCAGAGCCTGGATAGCTCAGTCGGTAGAGCATCAGACTTTTAATCTGAGGGTCCAGGGTTCAAGTCCCTGTTCAGGCGTATTTGCTAAAGCAAGCTGTCAAATGTCTTTATTGAGCACATCTTTGATTTTCCACTGAGTCTCTGCATCTTCAGTGCCGTGTTCTACTGTGCAAAACCAAGGGTATAGAAGCAGCTTGAGAACATCTTTGCTTATTGCAGAAACAAACCTTCTATGTCTGTTTAGCAGATTTTGAGCACATTGTTGATTTTCCACCAAAGCTTTGTTTCTTTACCTCCATATTTTATGTTAAGACACTTAGAGGAGCTAAGAAGAGCATTTTTCAGAGCCTGGATAGCTCAGTCGGTAGAGCATGAGACTTTTAATCTGAGGGTCCAGGGATCAAGTCCCTGTTCAGGCGTATTTGCTAAAGCAAGCTGTCAAATGACTTTATTGAGCAAATCTTTGATTTTCCACTGAGTCTCTGCATCTTCAGTGCCGTGTTCTACTGTGCAAAACTGAGGGTATAGAAGCAGCTTGAGAACATCTTTGCTTATTGCAGAAACAACCCTTCTATGTCTGTTTAGCAGATTTTGGGCACATTTTTGATTTTCCACCAAAAATTTGTTTCTTTACCTCCATATTTTATGTTAAGACACTTAGAGGAGCTAAGAAGAGCATTTTTCAGAGCCTGGATAGCTCAGTCGGTAGAGCATCAGACTTTTAATCTGAGGGTCCAGGGTTCAAGTCCCTGTTCAGGCGTACTTGCTAAAGCAAGCTGTCAAATGTCTTTATTGAGCACATCTTTGATTTTCCACTGAGTCTCTGCATCTTCAGTGCCGTGTTCTACTGTGCAAAACTGAGGGTATAGAAGCAGCTTGAGAACATCTTTGCTTATTGCAGAAACAACCGTTCTATGTCTGTTTAGCAGATTTTGGGCACATTTTTGATTTTCCACCAAAAATTTGTTTCTTTACCTCCATATTTTGTGTTAAGACACTTAGAGGAGCTAAGAAGAGCATTTTTCAGAGCCTGGATAGCTCAGTCGGTAGAGCATCAGACTTTTAATCTGAGGGTCCAGAGTTCAAGTGCCTGTTCAGGCGTACTTGCTAAAGCAAGCTGTCAAATGTCTTTATTGAGCACATCTTTGATTTTCCACTGAGTCTTTGCTTCTTTATTGTCGTGTTCTACTGTGCAAAACTGAGGGTATAGAAGCAGCTTGAGAAAATCTTTGTTTTTTGCAGAAACAACCCTTCTATGTCTGTTTAGCAAATTTTGGGTACATTGTTGATTTTCCACCAAAGCTTTGTTTCTTTACCTCCATATTTTATGTTAAGACGCTTAGAGGAACTAAGAAGAGCATTTTTCAGAGCCTGGATAGCTCAGTCGGTAGAGCATCAGACTTTTAATCTGAGGGTCCAGGGATCAAGTCCCTGTTCAGGCGTATTTGCTAAAGCAAGCTGTCAAATGACTTTATTGAGCAAATCTTTGATTTTCCACTGAGTCTTTGCTTCTTTATTGTCGTGTTCTACTGTGCAAAACTGAGGGTATAGAAGCAGCTTGAGAAAATCTTTGCTTATTGCAGAAACAACCCTTCTATGTCTGTTTAGCAAATTTTGGGTACATTGTTGATTTTCCACCAAAGCTTTGTTTCTTTACCTCCATATTTTATGTTAAGACGCTTAGAGGAGCTAAGAAGAGCATTTTTCAGAGCCTGGATAGCTCAGTCGGTAGAGCATCAGACTTTTAATCTGAGGATCCAGGGTTCAAGTTCCTGTTCAGGCGTGCTTGCTAAAGCAAGCTGTCAAATGTCTTTATTGAGCACATCTTTGATTTTCCACTGAGTCTCTGCATCTTCAGTGCCGTGTTCTACTGTGCAAAACCAAGGGTATAGAAGTAGCTTGAGAAAATCTTTGTTTTTGCAGAAACAACCCTTCTATGTCTGTTTAGCAAATTTTGAGCACATTTTTGATTTTCCACCAAAGCTTTGTTTCTTTACCTCCATATTTTATGTTAAGACACTTAGAGGAGCTAAGAAGCGCATTTTTCAGAGCCTGGATAGCTCAGTCGGTAGAGCATCAGAATTTTAATCTGAGGGTCCAGGGTTCAAGTCCCTGTTCAGGCGTATTTGCTAAAGCAAGCTGTCAAATGTCTTTATTGAGCACATCTTTGATTTTCCACTGAGTCTCTGCATCTTCAGTGCCGTGTTCTACTGTGCAAAACCAAGGGTATAGAAGCAGCTTGAGAACATCTTTGCTTATTGCAGAAACAAACCTTCTATGTCTGTTTAGCAGATTTTGAGCACATTGTTGATTTTCCACCAAAGCTTTGTTTCTTTACCTCCATATTTTATGTTAAGACACTTAGAGGAGCTAAGAAGAGCATTTTTCAGAGCCTGGATAGCTCAGTCGGTAGAGCATCAGACTTTTAATCTGAGGGTCCAGGGATCAAGTCCCTGTTCAGGCGTATTTGCTAAAGCAAGCTGTCAAATGACTTTATTGAGCAAATCTTTGATTTTCCACTGAGTCTCTGCATCTTCAGTGCCGTGTTCTACTGTGCAAAACTGAGGGTATAGAAGCAGCTTGAGAACATCTTTGCTTATTGCAGAAACAACCCTTCTATGTCTGTTTAGCAGATTTTGGGCACATTTTTGATTTTCCACCAAAAATTTGTTTCTTTACCTCCATATTTTATGTTAAGACACTTAGAGGAGCTAAGAAGAGCATTTTTCAGAGCCTGGATAGCTCAGTCGGTAGAGCATCAGACTTTTAATCTGAGGGTCCAGGGTTCAAGTCCCTGTTCAGGCGTACTTGCTAAAGCAAGCTGTCAAATGTCTTTATTGAGCACATCTTTGATTTTCCACTGAGTCTCTGCATCTTCAGTGCCGTGTTCTACTGTGCAAAACTGAGGGTATAGAAGCAGCTTGAGAACATCTTTGCTTATTGCAGAAACAACCCTTCTATGTCTGTTTAGCAGATTTTGGGCACATTTTTGATTTTCCACCAAAAATTTGTTTCTTTACCTCCATATTTTATGTTAAGACACTTAGAGGAGCTAAGAAGAGCATTTTTCAGAGCCTGGATAGCTCAGTCGGTAGAGCATCAGACTTTTAATCTGAGGATCCAGGGTTCAAGTTCCTGTTCAGGCGTGCTTGCTAAAGCAAGCTGTCAAATGTCTTTATTGAGCACATCTTTGATTTTCCACTGAGTCTCTGCATCTTCAGTGCCGTGTTCTACTGTGCAAAACCAAGGGTATAGAAGTAGCTTGAGAAAATCTTTGTTTTTGCAGAAACAACCCTTCTATGTCTGTTTAGCAAATTTTGAGCACATTTTTGATTTTCCACCAAAGCTTTGTTTCTTTACCTCCATATTTTATGTTAAGACGCTTAGAGGAGCTAAGAAGAGCATTTTTCAGAGCCTGGATAGCTCAGTCGGTAGAGCATCAGACTTTTAATCTGAGGATCCAGGGTTCAAATTTTGGGCACATTGTTGATTTTCCACCAAAAATTTGTTTCTTTACCTCCATATTTTATGTTAAGACACTTAGAGGAGCTAAGAAGAGCATTTTTCAGAGCCTGGATAGCTCAGTCGGTAGAGCATCAGACTTTTAATCTGAGGGTCCAGGGTTCAAGTGCCTGTTCAGGCGTACTTGCTAAAGCAAGCTGTCAAATGTCTTTATTGAGCACATCTTTGATTTTCCACTGAGTCTCTGCATCTTCAGTGCCGTGTTCTACTGTGCAAAACCAAGGGTATAGAAGCAGCTTGAGAAAATCTTTGTTTTTTGCAGAAACAACCCTTCTATGTCTGTTTAGCAAATTTTGGGTACATTGTTGATTTTCCACCAAAGCTTTGTTTCTTTACCTCCATATTTTATGTTAAGACGCTTAGAGGAGCTAAGAAGAGCATTTTTCAGAGCCTGGATAGCTCAGTCGGTAGAGCATCAGACTTTTAATCTGAGGGTCCAGGGTTCAAGTCCCTGTTCAGGCGTACTTGCTAAAGCAAGCTGTCAAATGTCTTTATTGAGCACATCTTTGATTTTCCACTGAGTCTCTGCATCTTCAGTGCCGTGTTCTACTGTGCAAAACCAAGGGTATAGAAGCAACTTGAGAACATCTTTGCTTATTGCAGAAACAACCCTTCTATGTCTGTTTAGCAGATTTTGAGCACATTTTTGATTTTCCACCAAAGCTTTGTTTCTTTACCTCCATATTTTATGTTAAGACGCTTAGAGGAGCTAAGAAGAGCATTTTTCAGAGCCTGGATAGCTCAGTCGGTAGAGCATCAGACTTTTAATCTGAGGGTCCAGGGTTCAAGTCCCTGTTCAGGCGTACTTGCTAAAGCAAGCTGTCAAATGTCTTTATTGAGCACATCTTTGATTTTCCACTGAGTCTTTGCTTCTTTATTGTCGTGTTCTACTGTGCAAAACTGAGGGTATAGAAGCAGCTTGAGAAAATCTTTGTTTTTTGCAGAAACAACCCTTCTATGTCTGTTTAGCAAATTTTGGGTACATTGTTGATTTTCCACCAAAGCTTTGTTTCTTTACCTCCATATTTTATGTTAAGACGCTTAGAGGAGCTAAGAAGAGCATTTTTCAGAGCCTGGATAGCTCAGTCGGTAGAGCATCAGACTTTTAATCTGAGGGTCCAGGGTTCAAGTCCCTGTTCAGGCGTATTTGCTAAAGCAAGCTGTCAAATGTCTTTATTGAGCACATCTTTGATTTTCCACTGAGTCTCTGCATCTTCAGGGCCGTGTTCTACTGTGCAAAACCAAGGGTATAGAAGCAGCTTGAGAACATCTTTGCTTATTGCAGAAACAAACCTTCTATGTCTGTTTAGCAGATTTTGAGCACATTTTTGATTTTCCACCAAAGCTTTGTTTCTTTACCTCCATATTTTATGTTAAGACGCTTAGAGGAGCTAAGAAGAGCATTTTTCAGAGCCTGGATAGCTCAGTTGGTAGAGCATCAGACTTTTAATCTGAGGGTCCAGGGTTCAAGTCCCTGTTCAGGCGTACTTGCTAAAGCAAGCTGTCAAATGTCTTTATTGAGCACATCTTTGATTTTCCACTGAGTCTCTGCATCTTCAGTGCCGTGTTCTACTGTGCAAAACTGAGGGTATAGAAGCAGCTTGAGAACATCTTTGCTTATTGCAGAAACAACCCTTCTATGTCTGTTTAGCAGATTTTGGGCACATTTTTGATTTTCCACCAAAAATTTGTTTCTTTACCTCCATATTTTATGTTAAGACACTTAGAGGAGCTAAGAAGAGCATTTTTCAGAGCCTGGATAGCTTAGTCGGTAGAGCATCAGACTTTTAATCTGAGGGTCCAGAGTTCAAGTCCCTGTTCAGGCGTACTTGCTAAAGCAAGCTGTCAAATGTCTTTATTGAGCACATCTTTGATTTTCCACTGAGTCTTTGCTTCTTTATTGTCGTGTTCTACTGTGCAAAACTGAGGGTATAGAAGCAGCTTGAGAAAATCTTTGTTTTTTCCAGAAACAACCCTTCTATGTCTGTTTAGCAAATTTTGGGTACATTGTTGATTTTCCACCAAAGCTTTGTTTCTTTACCTCCATATTTTATGTTAAGACGCTTAGAGGAGCTAAGAAGAGCATTTTTCAGAGCCTGGATAGCTCAGTCGGTAGAGCATCAGACTTTTAATCTGAGGGTCCAGGGTTCAAGTCCCTGTTCAGGCGTATTTGCTAAAGCAAGCTGTCAAATGTCTTTATTGAGCACATCTTTGATTTTCCACTGAGTCTCTGCATCTTCAGTGCCGTGTTCTACTGTGCAAAACCAAGGGTATAGAAGCAGCTTGAGAACATCTTTGCTTATTGCAGAAACAAACCTTCTATGTCTGTTTAGCAGATTTTGAGCACATTGTTGATTTTCCACCAAAGCTTTGTTTCTTTACCTCCATATTTTATGTTAAAACACTTAGAGGAGCTAAGAAGAGCATTTTTCAGAGCCTGGATAGCTCAGTCGGTAGAGCATCAGACTTTTAATCTGAGGGTCCAGGGTTCAAGTCCCTGTTCAGGCGTATTTGCTAAAGCAAGCTGTCAAATGTCTTTATTGAGCACATCTTTGATTTTCCACTGAGTCTCTGCATCTTCAGTGCCGTGTTCTACTGTGCAAAACCAAGGGTATAGAAGCAGCTTGAGAACATCTTTGCTTATTGCAGAAACAAACCTTCTATGTCTGTTTAGCAGATTTTGAGCACATTGTTGATTTTCCACCAAAGCTTTGTTTCTTTACCTCCATATTTTATGTTAAGACACTTAGAGGAGCTAAGAAGAGCATTTTTCAGAGCCTGGATAGCTCAGTCGGTAGAGCATGAGACTTTTAATCTGAGGGTCCAGGGATCAAGTCCCTGTTCAGGCGTATTTGCTAAAGCAAGCTGTCAAATGACTTTATTGAGCAAATCTTTGATTTTCCACTGAGTCTCTGCATCTTCAGTGCCGTGTTCTACTGTGCAAAACTGAGGGTATAGAAGCAGCTTGAGAACATCTTTGCTTATTGCAGAAACAACCCTTCTATGTCTGTTTAGCAGATTTTGGGCACATTTTTGATTTTCCACCAAAAATTTGTTTCTTTACCTCCATATTTTATGTTAAGACACTTAGAGGAGCTAAGAAGAGCATTTTTCAGAGCCTGGATAGCTCAGTCGGTAGAGCATCAGACTTTTAATCTGAGGGTCCAGGGTTCAAGTCCCTGTTCAGGCGTACTTGCTAAAGCAAGCTGTCAAATGTCTTTATTGAGCACATCTTTGATTTTCCACTGAGTCTCTGCATCTTCAGTGCCGTGTTCTACTGTGCAAAACTGAGGGTGTAGAAGCAGCTTGAGAACATCTTTGCTTATTGCAGAAACAACCCTTCTATGTCTGTTTAGCAGATTTTGGGCACATTTTTGATTTTCCACCAAAAATTTGTTTCTTTACCTCCATATTTTATGTTAAGACACTTAGAGGAGCTAAGAAGAGCATTTTTCAGAGCCTGGATAGCTCAGTCGGTAGAGCATCAGACTTTTAATCTGAGGGTCCAGAGTTCAAGTGCCTGTTCAGGCGTACTTGCTAAAGCAAGCTGTCAAATGTCTTTATTGAGCACATCTTTGATTTTCCACTGAGTCTTTGCTTCTTTATTGTCGTGTTCTACTGTGCAAAACTGAGGGTATAGAAGCAGCTTGAGAAAATCTTTGTTTTTTGCAGAAACAACCCTTCTATGTCTGTTTAGCAAATTTTGGGTACATTGTTGATTTTCCACCAAAGCTTTGTTTCTTTACCTCCATATTTTATGTTAAGACGCTTAGAGGAGCTAAGAAGAGCATTTTTCAGAGCCTGGATAGCTCAGTCGGTAGAGCATCAGACTTTTAATCTGAGGGTCCAGGGTTCAAGTCCCTGTTCAGGCGTATTTGCTAAAGCAAGCTGTCAAATGTCTTTATTGAGCACATCTTTGATTTTCCACTGAGTCTCTGCATCTTCAGTGCCGTGTTCTACTGTGCAAAACCAAGGGTATAGAAGCAGCTTGAGAACATCTTTGCTTATTGCAGAAACAAACCTTCTATGTCTGTTTAGCAGATTTTGAGCACATTGTTGATTTTCCACCAAAGCTTTGTTTCTTTACCTCCATATTTTATGTTAAGACACTTAGAGGAGCTAAGAAGAGCATTTTTCAGAGCCTGGATAGCTCAGTCGGTAGAGCATCAGACTTTTAATCTGAGGGTCCAGGGATCAAGTCCCTGTTCAGGCGTATTTGCTAAAGCAAGCTGTCAAATGACTTTATTGAGCAAATCTTTGATTTTCCACTGAGTCTCTGCATCTTCAGTGCCGTGTTCTACTGTGCAAAACTGAGGGTATAGAAGCAGCTTGAGAACATCTTTGCTTATTGCAGAAACAACCCTTCTATGTCTGTTTAGCAGATTTTGGGCACATTTTTGATTTTCCACCAAAAATTTGTTTCTTTACCTCCATATTTTGTGTTAAGACACTTAGAGGAGCTAAGAAGAGCATTTTTCAGAGCCTGGATAGCTCAGTCGGTAGAGCATCAGACTTTTAATCTGAGGGTCCAGAGTTCAAGTGCCTGTTCAGGCGTACTTGCTAAAGCAAGCTGTCAAATGTCTTTATTGAGCACATCTTTGATTTTCCACTGAGTCTTTGCTTCTTTATTGTCGTGTTCTACTGTGCAAAACTGAGGGTGTAGAAGCAGCTTGAGAACATCTTTGCTTATTGCAGAAACAACCGTTCTATGTCTGTTTAGCAGATTTTGGGCACATTTTTGATTTTCCACCAAAAATTTGTTTCTTTACCTCCATATTTTGTGTTAAGACACTTAGAGGAGCTAAGAAGAGCATTTTTCAGAGCCTGGATAGCTCAGTCGGTAGAGCATCAGACTTTTAATCTGAGGGTCCAGAGTTCAAGTGCCTGTTCAGGCGTACTTGCTAAAGCAAGCTGTCAAATGTCTTTATTGAGCACATCTTTGATTTTCCACTGAGTCTTTGCTTCTTTATTGTCGTGTTCTACTGTGCAAAACTGAGGGTATAGAAGCAGCTTGAGAAAATCTTTGTTTTTTGCAGAAACAACCCTTCTATGTCTGTTTAGCAAATTTTGGGTACATTGTTGATTTTCCACCAAAGCTTTGTTTCTTTACCTCCATATTTTATGTTAAGACGCTTAGAGGAGCTAAGAAGAGCATTTTTCAGAGCCTGGATAGCTCAGTCGGTAGAGCATCAGACTTTTAATCTGAGGGTCCAGGGTTCAAGTCCCTGTTCAGGCGTATTTGCTAAAGCAAGCTGTCAAATGTCTTTATTGAGCACATCTTTGATTTTCCACTGAGTCTCTGCATCTTCAGTGCCGTGTTCTACTGTGCAAAACCAAGGGTATAGAAGCAGCTTGAGAACATCTTTGCTTATTGCAGAAACAAACCTTCTATGTCTGTTTAGCAGATTTTGAGCACATTGTTGATTTTCCACCAAAGCTTTGTTTCTTTACCTCCATATTTTATGTTAAGACACTTAGAGGAGCTAAGAAGAGCATTTTTCAGAGCCTGGATAGCTCAGTCGGTAGAGCATCAGACTTTTAATCTGAGGGTCCAGGGATCAAGTCCCTGTTCAGGCGTATTTGCTAAAGCAAGCTGTCAAATGACTTTATTGAGCAAATCTTTGATTTTCCACTGAGTCTCTGCATCTTCAGTGCCGTGTTCTACTGTGCAAAACTGAGGGTATAGAAGCAGCTTGAGAACATCTTTGCTTATTGCAGAAACAACCCTTCTATGTCTGTTTAGCAGATTTTGGGCACATTTTTGATTTTCCACCAAAAATTTGTTTCTTTACCTCCATATTTTGTGTTAAGACACTTAGAGGAGCTAAGAAGAGCATTTTTCAGAGCCTGGATAGCTCAGTCGGTAGAGCATCAGACTTTTAATCTGAGGGTCCAGAGTTCAAGTGCCTGTTCAGGCGTACTTGCTAAAGCAAGCTGTCAAATGTCTTTATTGAGCACATCTTTGATTTTCCACTGAGTCTTTGCTTCTTTATTGTCGTGTTCTACTGTGCAAAACTGAGGGTATAGAAGCAGCTTGAGAAAATCTTTGTTTTTTGCAGAAACAACCCTTCTATGTCTGTTTAGCAAATTTTGGGTACATTGTTGATTTTCCACCAAAGCTTTGTTTCTTTACCTCCATATTTTATGTTAAGACGCTTAGAGGAGCTAAGAAGAGCATTTTTCAGAGCCTGGATAGCTCAGTCGGTAGAGCATCAGACTTTTAATCTGAGGGTCCAGGGTTCAAGTCCCTGTTCAGGCGTATTTGCTAAAGCAAGCTGTCAAATGTCTTTATTGAGCACATCTTTGATTTTCCACTGAGTCTCTGCATCTTCAGTGCCGTGTTCTACTGTGCAAAACCAAGGGTATAGAAGCAGCTTGAGAACATCTTTGCTTATTGCAGAAACAAACCTTCTATGTCTGTTTAGCAGATTTTGAGCACATTGTTGATTTTCCACCAAAGCTTTGTTTCTTTACCTCCATATTTTATGTTAAGACACTTAGAGGAGCTAAGAAGAGCATTTTTCAGAGCCTGGATAGCTCAGTCGGTAGAGCATCAGACTTTTAATCTGAGGGTCCAGGGATCAAGTCCCTGTTCAGGCGTATTTGCTAAAGCAAGCTGTCAAATGACTTTATTGAGCAAATCTTTGATTTTCCACTGAGTCTCTGCATCTTCAGTGCCGTGTTCTACTGTGCAAAACTGAGGGTATAGAAGCAGCTTGAGAACATCTTTGCTTATTGCAGAAACAACCCTTCTATGTCTGTTTAGCAGATTTTGGGCACATTTTTGATTTTCCACCAAAAATTTGTTTCTTTACCTCCATATTTTATGTTAAGACACTTAGAGGAGCTAAGAAGAGCTTTTTTCAGAGCCTGGATAGCTCAGTCGGTAGAGCATCAGACTTTTAATCTGAGGGTCCAGGGTTCAAGTCCCTGTTCAGGCGTACTTGCTAAAGCAAGCTGTCAAATGTCTTTATTGAGCACATCTTTGATTTTCCACTGAGTCTCTGCATCTTCAGTGCCGTGTTCTACTGTGCAAAACTGAGGGTATAGAAGCAGCTTGAGAACATCTTTGCTTATTGCAGAAACAACCCTTCTATGTCTGTTTAGCAGATTTTGGGCACATTTTTGATTTTCCACCAAAAATTTGTTTCTTTACCTCCATATTTTATGTTAAGACACTTAGAGGAGCTAAGAAGAGCATTTTTCAGAGCCTGGATAGCTCAGTCGGTAGAGCATCAGACTTTTAATCTGAGGATCCAGGGTTCAAGTTCCTGTTCAGGCGTGCTTGCTAAAGCAAGCTGTCAAATGTCTTTATTGAGCACATCTTTGATTTTCCACTGAGTCTCTGCATCTTCAGTGCCGTGTTCTACTGTGCAAAACCAAGGGTATAGAAGTAGCTTGAGAAAATCTTTGTTTTTGCAGAAACAACCCTTCTATGTCTGTTTAGCAAATTTTGAGCACATTTTTGATTTTCCACCAAAGCTTTGTTTCTTTACCTCCATATTTTATGTTAAGACGCTTAGAGGAGCTAAGAAGAGCATTTTTCAGAGCCTGGATAGCTCAGTCGGTAGAGCATCAGACTTTTAATCTGAGGGTCCAGGGTTCAAGTCCCTGTTCAGGCGTATTTGCTAAAGCAAGCTGTCAAATGTCTTTATTGAGCACATCTTTGATTTTCCACTGAGTCTCTGCATCTTCAGTGCCGTGTTCTACTGTGCAAAACCAAGGGTATAGAAGCAGCTTGAGAACATCTTTGCTTATTGCAGAAACAAACCTTCTATGTCTGTTTAGCAGATTTTGAGCACATTGTTGATTTTCCACCAAAGCTTTGTTTCTTTACCTCCATATTTTATGTTAAGACACTTAGAGGAGCTAAGAAGGGCATTTTTCAGAGCCTGGATAGCTCAGTCGGTAGAGCATCAGACTTTTAATCTGAGGGTCCAGGGTTCAAGTCACTGTTCAGGCGTACTTGCTAAAGCAAGCTGTCAAATGTCTTTATTGAGCACATCTTTGATTTTCCACTGAGTCTTTGCTTCTGTATTGTCGTGTTGTACTGTGCAAAACCAAGGGTATAGAAGCAGCTTGAGAACATCTTTGCTTATTGCAGAAACAAACCTTCTATGTCTGTTTAGCAGATTTTGGGCACATTGTTGATTTTCCACCAAAAATTTGTTTCTTTACCTCCATATTTTATGTTAAGACACTTAGAGGAGCTAAGAAGAGCATTTTTCAGAGCCTGGATAGCTCAGTCGGTAGAGCATGAGACTTTTAATCTGAGGGTCCAGGGATCAAGTCCCTGTTCAGGCGTATTTGCTAAAGCAAGCTGTCAAATGACTTTATTGAGCAAATCTTTGATTTTCCACTGAGTCTCTGCATCTTCAGTGCCGTGTTCTACTGTGCAAAACTGAGGGTATAGAAGCAGCTTGAGAACATCTTTGCTTATTGCAGAAACAACCCTTCTATGTCTGTTTAGCAGATTTTGGGCACATTTTTGATTTTCCACCAAAAATTTGTTTCTTTACCTCCATATTTTATGTTAAGACACTTAGAGGAGCTAAGAAGAGCATTTTTCAGAGCCTGGATAGCTCAGTCGGTAGAGCATCAGACTTTTAATCTGAGGGTCCAGGGTTCAAGTCCCTGTTCAGGCGTACTTGCTAAAGCAAGCTGTCAAATGTCTTTATTGAGCACATCTTTGATTTTCCACTGAGTCTCTGCATCTTCAGTGCCGTGTTCTACTGTGCAAAACTGAGGGTGTAGAAGCAGCTTGAGAACATCTTTGCTTATTGCAGAAACAACCGTTCTATGTCTGTTTAGCAGATTTTGGGCACATTTTTGATTTTCCACCAAAAATTTGTTTCTTTACCTCCATATTTTGTGTTAAGACACTTAGAGGAGCTAAGAAGAGCATTTTTCAGAGCCTGGATAGCTCAGTCGGTAGAGCATCAGACTTTTAATCTGAGGGTCCAGAGTTCAAGTGCCTGTTCAGGCGTACTTGCTAAAGCAAGCTGTCAAATGTCTTTATTGAGCACATCTTTGATTTTCCACTGAGTCTTTGCTTCTTTATTGTCGTGTTCTACTGTGCAAAACTGAGGGTATAGAAGCAGCTTGAGAAAATCTTTGTTTTTTGCAGAAACAACCCTTCTATGTCTGTTTAGCAAATTTTGGGTACATTGTTGATTTTCCACCAAAGCTTTGTTTCTTTACCTCCATATTTTATGTTAAGACGCTTAGAGGAGCTAAGAAGAGCATTTTTCAGAGCCTGGATAGCTCAGTCGGTAGAGCATCAGACTTTTAATCTGAGGGTCCAGGGTTCAAGTCCCTGTTCAGGCGTATTTGCTAAAGCAAGCTGTCAAATGTCTTTATTGAGCACATCTTTGATTTTCCACTGAGTCTCTGCATCTTCAGTGCCGTGTTCTACTGTGCAAAACCAAGGGTATAGAAGCAGCTTGAGAACATCTTTGCTTATTGCAGAAACAAACCTTCTATGTCTGTTTAGCAGATTTTGAGCACATTGTTGATTTTCCACCAAAGCTTTGTTTCTTTACCTCCATATTTTATGTTAAGACACTTAGAGGAGCTAAGAAGAGCATTTTTCAGAGCCTGGATAGCTCAGTCGGTAGAGCATCAGACTTTTAATCTGAGGGTCCAGGGATCAAGTCCCTGTTCAGGCGTATTTGCTAAAGCAAGCTGTCAAATGACTTTATTGAGCAAATCTTTGATTTTCCACTGAGTCTCTGCATCTTCAGTGCCGTGTTCTACTGTGCAAAACTGAGGGTATAGAAGCAGCTTGAGAACATCTTTGCTTATTGCAGAAACAACCCTTCTATGTCTGTTTAGCAGATTTTGGGCACATTTTTGATTTTCCACCAAAAATTTGTTTCTTTACCTCCATATTTTGTGTTAAGACACTTAGAGGAGCTAAGAAGAGCATTTTTCAGAGCCTGGATAGCTCAGTCGGTAGAGCATCAGACTTTTAATCTGAGGGTCCAGAGTTCAAGTGCCTGTTCAGGCGTACTTGCTAAAGCAAGCTGTCAAATGTCTTTATTGAGCACATCTTTGATTTTCCACTGAGTCTTTGCTTCTTTATTGTCGTGTTCTACTGTGCAAAACTGAGGGTATAGAAGCAGCTTGAGAAAATCTTTGTTTTTTGCAGAAACAACCCTTCTATGTCTGTTTAGCAAATTTTGGGTACATTGTTGATTTTCCACCAAAGCTTTGTTTCTTTACCTCCATATTTTATGTTAAGACGCTTAGAGGAGCTAAGAAGAGCATTTTTCAGAGCCTGGATAGCTCAGTCGGTAGAGCATCAGACTTTTAATCTGAGGGTCCAGGGTTCAAGTCCCTGTTCAGGCGTATTTGCTAAAGCAAGCTGTCAAATGTCTTTATTGAGCACATCTTTGATTTTCCACTGAGTCTCTGCATCTTCAGTGCCGTGTTCTACTGTGCAAAACCAAGGGTATAGAAGCAGCTTGAGAACATCTTTGCTTATTGCAGAAACAAACCTTCTATGTCTGTTTAGCAGATTTTGAGCACATTGTTGATTTTCCACCAAAGCTTTGTTTCTTTACCTCCATATTTTATGTTAAGACACTTAGAGGAGCTAAGAAGAGCATTTTTCAGAGCCTGGATAGCTCAGTCGGTAGAGCATCAGACTTTTAATCTGAGGGTCCAGGGATCAAGTCCCTGTTCAGGCGTATTTGCTAAAGCAAGCTGTCAAATGACTTTATTGAGCAAATCTTTGATTTTCCACTGAGTCTCTGCATCTTCAGTGCCGTGTTCTACTGTGCAAAACTGAGGGTATAGAAGCAGCTTGAGAACATCTTTGCTTATTGCAGAAACAACCCTTCTATGTCTGTTTAGCAGATTTTGGGCACATTTTTGATTTTCCACCAAAAATTTGTTTCTTTACCTCCATATTTTATGTTAAGACACTTAGAGGAGCTAAGAAGAGCTTTTTTCAGAGCCTGGATAGCTCAGTCGGTAGAGCATCAGACTTTTAATCTGAGGGTCCAGGGTTCAAGTCCCTGTTCAGGCGTACTTGCTAAAGCAAGCTGTCAAATGTCTTTATTGAGCACATCTTTGATTTTCCACTGAGTCTCTGCATCTTCAGTGCCGTGTTCTACTGTGCAAAACTGAGGGTATAGAAGCAGCTTGAGAACATCTTTGCTTATTGCAGAAACAACCCTTCTATGTCTGTTTAGCAGATTTTGGGCACATTTTTGATTTTCCACCAAAAATTTGTTTCTTTACCTCCATATTTTATGTTAAGACACTTAGAGGAGCTAAGAAGAGCATTTTTCAGAGCCTGGATAGCTCAGTCGGTAGAGCATCAGACTTTTAATCTGAGGATCCAGGGTTCAAGTTCCTGTTCAGGCGTGCTTGCTAAAGCAAGCTGTCAAATGTCTTTATTGAGCACATCTTTGATTTTCCACTGAGTCTCTGCATCTTCAGTGCCGTGTTCTACTGTGCAAAACCAAGGGTATAGAAGTAGCTTGAGAAAATCTTTGTTTTTGCAGAAACAACCCTTCTATGTCTGTTTAGCAAATTTTGAGCACATTTTTGATTTTCCACCAAAGCTTTGTTTCTTTACCTCCATATTTTATGTTAAGACGCTTAGAGGAGCTAAGAAGAGCATTTTTCAGAGCCTGGATAGCTCAGTCGGTAGAGCATCAGACTTTTAATCTGAGGGTCCAGGGTTCAAGTCCCTGTTCAGGCGTATTTGCTAAAGCAAGCTGTCAAATGTCTTTATTGAGCACATCTTTGATTTTCCACTGAGTCTCTGCATCTTCAGTGCCGTGTTCTACTGTGCAAAACCAAGGGTATAGAAGCAGCTTGAGAACATCTTTGCTTATTGCAGAAACAAACCTTCTATGTCTGTTTAGCAGATTTTGAGCACATTGTTGATTTTCCACCAAAGCTTTGTTTCTTTACCTCCATATTTTATGTTAAGACACTTAGAGGAGCTAAGAAGGGCATTTTTCAGAGCCTGGATAGCTCAGTCGGTAGAGCATCAGACTTTTAATCTGAGGGTCCAGGGTTCAAGTCACTGTTCAGGCGTACTTGCTAAAGCAAGCTGTCAAATGTCTTTATTGAGCACATCTTTGATTTTCCACTGAGTCTTTGCTTCTGTATTGTCGTGTTGTACTGTGCAAAACCAAGGGTATAGAAGCAGCTTGAGAACATCTTTGCTTATTGCAGAAACAAACCTTCTATGTCTGTTTAGCAGATTTTGGGCACATTGTTGATTTTCCACCAAAAATTTGTTTCTTTACCTCCATATTTTATGTTAAGACACTTAGAGGAGCTAAGAAGAGCATTTTTCAGAGCCTGGATAGCTCAGTCGGTAGAGCATCAGACTTTTAATCTGAGGGTCCAGGGTTCAAGTCCCTGTTCAGGCGTTATTGCTAAAGCAAGCTGTCAAATGTCTTTATTGAGCACATCTTTGATTTTCCACTGAGTCTCTGCATCTTCAGTGCCGTGTTCTACTGTGCAAAACCAAGGGTATAGAAGCAGCTTGAGAAAATCTTTGTTTTTTGCAGAAACAACCCTTCTATGTCTGTTTAGCAAATTTTGGGTACTTTGTTGATTTTCCACCAAAGCTTTGTTTCTTTACCTCCATATTTTATGTTAAGACGCTTAGAGGAGCTAAGAAGAGCATTTTTCAGAGCCTGGATAGCTCAGTCGGTAGAGCATCAGACTTTTAATCTGAGGGTCCAGGGTTCAAGTCCCTGTTCAGGCGTACTTGCTAAAGCAAGCTGTCAAATGTCTTTATTGAGCACATCTTTGATTTTCCACTGAGTCTCTGCATCTTCAGTGCCGTGTTCTACTGTGCAAAACCAAGGGTATAGAAGCAACTTGAGAACATCTTTGCTTATTGCAGAAACAACCCTTCTATGTCTGTTTAGCAGATTTTGAGCACATTTTTGATTTTCCACCAAAGCTTTGTTTCTTTACCTCCATATTTTATGTTAAGACACTTAGAGGAGCTAAGAAGAGCATTTTTCAGAGCCTGGATAGCTCAGTCGGTAGAGCATCAGACTTTTAATCTGAGGGTCCAGGGATCAAGTCCCTGTTCAGGCGTATTTGCTAAAGCAAGCTGTCAAATGACTTTATTGAGCAAATCTTTGATTTTCCACTGAGTCTCTGCATCTTCAGTGCCGTGTTTTACTGTGCAAAACTGAGGGTATAGAAGCAGCTTGAGAACATCTTTGCTTATTGCAGAAACAACCCTTCTATGTCTGTTTAGCAGATTTTGGGCACATTTTTGATTTTCCACCAAAAATTTGTTTCTTTACCTCCATATTTTATGTTAAGACACTTAGAGGAGCTAAGAAGAGCATTTTTCAGAGCCTGGATAGCTCAGTCGGTAGAGCATCAGACTTTTAATCTGAGGATCCAGGGTTCAAGTTCCTGTTCAGGCGTGCTTGCTAAAGCAAGCTGTCAAATGTCTTTATTGAGCACATCTTTGATTTTCCACTGAGTCTCTGCATCTTCAGTGCCGTGTTCTACTGTGCAAAACCAAGGGTATAGAAGTAGCTTGAGAAAATCTTTGTTTTTGCAGAAACAACCCTTCTATGTCTGTTTAGCAAATTTTGAGCACATTTTTGATTTTCCACCAAAGCTTTGTTTCTTTACCTCCATATTTTATGTTAAGACGCTTAGAGGAGCTAAGAAGAGTGTTTTTCAGAGCCTGGATAGCTCAGTCGGTAGAGCATCAGACTTTTAATCTGAGGATCCAGGGTTCAAATTTTGGGCACATTGTTGATTTTCCACCAAAAATTTGTTTCTTTACCTCCATATTTTATGTTAAGACACTTAGAGGAGCTAAGAAGAGCATTTTTCAGAGCCTGGATAGCTCAGTCGGTAGAGCATCAGACTTTTAATCTGAGGGTCCAGGGTTCAAGTCCCTGTTCAGGCGTACTTGCTAAAGCAAGCTGTCAAATGTCTTTATTGAGCACATCTTTGATTTTCCACTGAGTCTCTGCATCTTCAGTGCCGTGTTCTACTGTGCAAAACCAAGGGTATAGAAGCAGCTTGAGAAAATCTTTGTTTTTTGCAGAAACAACCCTTCTATGTCTGTTTAGCAAATTTTGGGTACATTGTTGATTTTCCACCAAAGCTTTGTTTCTTTACCTCCATATTTTATGTTAAGACGCTTAGAGGAGCTAAGAAGAGCAATTTTCAGAGCCTGGATAGCTCAGTCGGTAGAGCATCAGACTTTTAATCTGAGGGTCCAGGGTTCAAGTCCCTGTTCAGGCGTACTTGCTAAAGCAAGCTGTCAAATGTCTTTATTGAGCACATCTTTGATTTTCCACTGAGTCTCTGCATCTTCAGTGCCGTGTTCTACTGTGCAAAACCAAGGGTATAGAAGCAACTTGAGAACATCTTTGCTTATTGCAGAAACAACCCTTCTATGTCTGTTTAGCAGATTTTGAGCACATTTTTGATTTTCCACCAAAGCTTTGTTTCTTTACCTCCATATTTTATGTTAAGACACTTAGAGGAGCTAAGAAGGGCATTTTTCAGAGCCTGGATAGCTCAGTCGGTAGAGCATCAGACTTTTAATCTGAGGGTCCAGGGTTCAAGTCCCTGTTCAGGCGTACTTGCTAAAGCAAGCTGTCAAATGTCTTTATTGAGCACATCTTTGATTTTCCACTGAGTCTTTGCTTCTTTATTGTCATGTTCTACTGTGCAAAACTGAGGGTATAGAAGCAGCTTGAGAAAATCTTTGTTTTTTGCAGAAACAACCCTTCTATGTCTGTTTAGCAAATTTTGAGCACATTTTTGATTTTCCACCAAAGCTTTGTTTCTTTACCTCCATATTTTATGTTAAGACGCTTAGAGGAGCTAAGAAGAGCATTTTTCAGAGCCTGGATAGCTCAGTCGGTAGAGCATCAGACTTTTAATCTGAGGATCCAGGGTTCAAGTTCCTGTTCAGGCGTGCTTGCTAAAGCAAGCTGTCAAATGTCTTTATTGAGCACATCTTTGATTTTCCACTGAGTCTTTGCTTCTTTATTGTCGTGTTCTACTGTGCAAAACTGAGGGTATAGAAGCAGCTTGAGAACATCTTTGCTTATTGCAGAAACAACCCTTCTATGTCTGTTTAGCAAATTTTGAGCACATTTTTGATTTTCCACCAAAGCTTTGTTTCTTTACCTCCATATTTTATGTTAAGACGCTTAGAGGAGCTAAGAAGAGCATTTTTCAGAGCCTGGATAGCTCAGTCGGTAGAGCATCAGACTTTTAATCTGTGGGTCCAGGGTTCAAGTCCCTGTTCAGGCATATTTGCTAAAGCAAGCTGTCAAATGTCTTTATTGAGCACATCTTTGATTTTCCACTGAGTCTTTGCTTCTTTATTGTTGTGTTCTACTGTGCAAAACTGAGGGCATAGAAGCAGCTTGAGAAAATCTTTGTTTTTTGCAGAAACAACCCTTCTATGTCTGTTTAGCAAATTTTGGGCACATTGTTGATTTTCCACCAAAGCTTTGTTTCTTTACCTCCATATTTTATGTTAAGACGCTTAGAGGAGCTAAGAAGAGCATTTTTCAGAGCCTGGATAGCTCAGTCGGTAGAGCATCAGACTTTTAATCTGAGGGTCCAGGGTTCAAGTCCCTGTTCAGGTGTGCTTGCTAAAGCAAGCTGTCAAATGTCTTTATTGAGCACATCTTTGATTTTCCACTGAGTCTTTGCTTCTGTATTGTCGTGTTGTACTGTGCAAAACCAAGGGTATAGAAGCAGCTTGAGAACATCTTTGCTTATTGCAGAAACAACCCTTCTATGTCTGTTTAGCAGATTTTGAGCACATTTTTGATTTTCCACCAAAGCTTTGTTTCTTTACCTCCATATTTTATGTTAAGACGCTTAGAGGAGCTAAGAAGAGCATTTTTCAGAGCCTGGATAGCTCAGTCGGTAGAGCATCAGACTTTTAATCTGAGGGTCCAGGGTTCAAGTCCCTGTTCAGGCGTATTTGCTAAAGCAAGCTGTCAAATGTCTTTATTGAGCACATCTTTGATTTTCCACTGAGTCTCTGCATCTTCAGTGCCGTGTTCTACTGTGCAAAACCAAGGGTATAGAAGCAGCTTGAGAACATCTTTGCTTATTGCAGAAACAAACCTTCTATGTCTGTTTAGCAGATTTTGAGCACATTGTTGATTTTCCACCAAAGCTTTGTTTCTTTACCTCCATATTTTATGTTAAGACACTTAGAGGAGCTAAGAAGGGCATTTTTCAGAGCCTGGATAGCTCAGTCGGTAGAGCATCAGACTTTTAATCTGAGGGTCCAGGGTTCAAGTCCCTGTTCAGGCGTACTTGCTAAAGCAAGCTGTCAAATGTCTTTATTGAGCACATCTTTGATTTTCCACTGAGTCTCTGCATCTTCAGTGCCGTGTTCTACTGTGCAAAACTGAGGGTATAGAAGCAGCTTGAGAACATCTTTGCTTATTGCAGAAACAACCCTTCTATGTCTGTTTAGCAGATTTTGAGCACATTTTTGATTTTCCACCAAAGCTTTGTTTCTTTACCTCCATATTTTATGTTAAGACGCTTAGAGGAGCTAAGAAGAGCATTTTTCAGAGCCTGGATAGCTCAGTCGGTAGAGCATCAGCCTTTTAATCTGAGGGTCCAGGGTTCAAGTCCCTGTTCAGGTGTACTTGCTAAAGCAAGCTGTCAAATGTCTTTATTGAGCACATCTTTGATTTTCCACTGAGTCTTTGCTTTTTTATTGTCGTGTTCTAGTGTGCAAAACTGAGGGTATAGAAGCAGCTTGAGAAAATCTTTGTTTTTTGCAGAAACAACCCTTCTATGTCTGTTTAGCAAATTTTGGGTACATTGTTGATTTTCCACCAAAGCTTTGTTTCTTTACCTCCATATTTTATGTTAAGACGCTTAGAGGAGCTAAGAAGAGCATTTTTCAGAGCCTGGATAGCTCAGTCGGTAGAGCATCAGACTTTTAATCTGAGGGTCCAGGGTTCAAGTCCCTGTTCAGGCGTATTTGCTAAAGCAAGCTGTCAAATGTCTTTATTGAGCACGTCTTTGATTTTCCACTGAGTCTCTGCATCTTCAGTGCCGTGTTCTACTGTGCAAAACCAAGGGTATAGAAGCAGCTTGAGAACATCTTTGCTTATTGCAGAAACAACCCTTCTATGTCTGTTTAGCAGATTTATTTTTTTTTTTTTTTCAAATCCATTTTTATTGGAATTTTCATGTATTTATAAAGACAGACAGGTGAAGTCAAAAGATTAGCAGGTTGTCAAGCTTATTACAAACATATGAAACATTATGAACCGAAGTGCTCACCCCGGGGGGGGTGTTAATGAGGGCCAAGCTGCCACATCCGGGTGAAAGCCAGCCAAGGCCCCCCCTGGGGAGCATAACCGCTGGTCCGTAACAGGGTGACGGACCGCCAACAAAGACAGGGCAGTGGGGGGTGGGGGAGATGGGGTGGAGGGAGCGGGGGTAGGGATGAAGGACTTGGGTAGGGAGCGAGGTGGTCACCGTGGTTGTTGGTAGTTTTGCACGAAGTCTAGGAGCCCTGCTTGGTCGCAGTGGCTCACAGGGGTCAGAGTAGGAGCCGACCTCCACGCCCCCGCCCGGCCCACCACACCCAACCGAACCAGGACACCCCAGTCTGAAGGATTAGAATTTGTCTCTCAGCACTCGCCAGGGGGACCAAATTTTATGGTATTTATGGTGGGTTCCATTTGACCAACTGACCAGTTCCTCCAAGCTAGCAATAAGGTCAACCCTGTCCCTCCACTGCAGCAGCGAGGGAGAGGTTTGTTGGCGCCAATGTAGTGGGATAAGAGCCTTGGCTGCGTCAATGAGGAAGGCCAGAAGTTGGTGTTTAAGTGGGTGGAAGGCAGAGGAGGGCTTCCACAGGAGAACCAATTCCGGGGAAAGTTTCAAAGATGGGGATAGCATCTTCAAGATTACCTCAACGTCATTCCAAAAAGGGGAAACCAGCGGACAGCTCCACCACAGGTGTAGGTAGGAGCCGGTATCTCCGTCACATCTCCAGCACCTTCCATGCGGGGCCAGTGCGTGGTCAAACATCCATTGCGGGGTCCTGTACCACCTCGCCAGGAGCTTATAGTGGCTCTCCTGGGAGGTGACACAAAGGGAGAGGCCAAAGGCCGTCCGCAAAATCAATTTAGTGTCACTCTGGGAGAGGGAGATGTGGAGCTCTCTCTCCCAAGAGGTCAGGAAAGCCGGTTTTGAAGATGAGGGGGGTGAGATAAAATGCTTACGTAGAAAAGCTATTTTCCTGTTAGACTCCCTAACTCCCAGTAAGGCTGATTCAAAATCAGATCTTGGTCTAGTAGACTTGAATTTTGAGATGAAATCCCCAAGTACTTTGGTTATGTGAAGGGACTGTAATGGGTGGGGAGTCCAGCAAGGGAGAAGCTCCCGGACAATTTCGCTAGGAGGCCTATGTGCCAAAACCTGGATATCACTGATTTTCCTATCTTTGAAAAGACTCCAGACGTCGGCAGAACACGGGTCAAGTGGGAGATCCATAATTCTATATAGAGAGCTCATAGGGGCACAGGGGGATGGAGAAGGAGCCAAGCCCTCTCTCATGCTGTTCCAGGCCTCGAATGGGCCTCTAAGTAAGGGGTCCCCCCTTGCCCTCCTCAAACCTCCCCTGTCCGGATACCACAGGTCCTCTCTGAGAGTCGGGCCGTAGGTCCTCTCAGCTAGGGAAAAAATTATGCCATCTCCACTAGGGAGAGCTAACTCCATCCAGTATTGGAGCTGAGAGGCTAAGTAAAAGTCCTGGACGCATGGCAAACCAATACCGCCCTCGTCAATCCTCTTAACCAGGAGGCAGTTTGCTAATCTGGGTCTTTTTCTTTTCCAGACGTAGTCTGAAAAGATTGTACGGATGGCCTTAAAAAATCCATTGGGGAGATGAATTGGGAGAAGGCGGATCTGGTAAAGGATCACTGGCAACACATAGAATTTTAAAACATTTTTCCTGCCCAGCCAGGAGATCAAGGGCTGGTCGTAGGCACCCAGCAGGTTTTTAACTTTTATCAGGAGCGGATCAAAGTTGGCAGAGAACAAGTCCTCAGTCCTTTTGGTAATTTTTACACCTAAAAAGTCAATCCGGGTTTCAGACCAAGCAAAGGGAGTTGAGGTTCTAATGACTCTGCTTTGGGGTAAGGGAATAGAAATGTTAAGGACAATGGACTTCGAAAAATTTGTTTTGAAATTTGATAAGGAGCCGAATTCCTCTAGGAGCCTGACCATGGAGGGAAGGCCCGAAATCGGGTTGGTGATCAGAAACACGATGTCGTCGGCAAAGGCAGCCAGCGACATCTCTGCTCTATTGATTTTCAGTCCCTGGATCTCCGGATCTTCTCTAATTTTTTGAAGGAAGGGTTCTAATGTTAGGATGAAGAGGGAGGGAGAGAGGGGGCAACCCTGGCGGGTGCCGTTTTTGATGTTAAAGGGAGGAGACAGGGAATCATTAATTTTCAGTCTGGCATAGGGCATAGCGTAGAGGGAAAATATTGCTGCGACGAACCCCGGAGGGATGCCGTAGTGCAACAGGACCAATTCCATGTACCCCCAATCCACCCTGTCAAATGCTTTTTCCGCATCCGTACTTACTAAAGCCAGGGGGATACTATGGGTCTGGGCAAACCTTGAAGCGTGTAAAAGTTTTAAACAATTGTCTTTACCCTCCCTCCCTTTTATGAAGCCGGTTTGTTCTACATTTATAAGGATTGGGAGGAGAGGCTCTAGTCTTTTGGCTAAAAGCTTTGCCCAGAGTTTAATGTCCTGATTGATCAATGAAATTGGCCTGTAACTACCACACCCCTCCGGGTCCTTGCCCTCCTTTAAAACCAGGGTAATGTGGGCCTCCTGAGCCTGCTTCGGTAGGGGGTTGCCCTGAAGAAGGGAATTAAAAAACTCTGTGAGCCGGGGAATAAGAGTTTGTTTAAATGCTTTGTAGTAGGTAAGAGGGAAGCCGTCGGGGCCAGGGCTCTTCCCAGGAGGGCAGGAGGACAGCAGATCTTCTGTCTCACGCACAGTGATAGGGATTAATAGTTCTTCTGCCTCTGCATCCCCAATTTTTGGGAGCTTCAGCTTATTAAGAAAGGCTTTAATCCTGTCTCTAGAGGAAGCTGGGGCCTCAGGGGTATTAGAACACTCCAGATTGTAAAGCTGAGAATAAAAGGCCTGGAATGCTTTTGCAATCTCAAGTGTCGAGGTGACTTTGGATCCCGAGGAGGTGATAATAGATTTAATAGAGTTTCTAGAGCGGGCCTTCTTAATCATGGAGGACATAAATTTACTACCCTTGTTGCCCTGTGCATAGATTGTGTGTTTAAAGTGGAGATGTTTCTTGTTAAACTTAGAATCTAGGGATAGTTTGAGGTCTTTTCTCAGGGCAATGAGTTCGTCCAGGTTATTTTTCTTAAGGGAGGACTTGGCGGATTGTTCCAGTTTAGAAATTTGTTGGAGTTTTTCATCCTATCTCCCTCTGTTGTTTTTTCTTGGCTCGTGAGCCAAGAGCGATTAGTAAGCCTCTGGCGAAGGCCTTATGGGCCTCCCACACTATCGGGACCGAGAGATCTGGTGTTTTGTTTAGTTGGAAGTATTCTACTAATTGAGCATTGATTTGTTCTCTATCACTCTCTAGGTCCAGCAAAGAGGGGTTTAGTCTCCATCTCCACTCCCGGGGGGTAGATAGAGAGGGACCAAGTTCGACATGCACTGGTGCGTGGTCAGATATGGTTATGGGGTCGATGCTAGCTTTTTGGACTGCGGCTAATAGGGAGGAGGACACGAAGATATAGTCCAGGCGTTGGAACGAAGAGTGGACCGAGGAGTAATAAGTGTAATCCTTAGTGGAGGGGGATCGGTATCGCCATGCGTCCACGACCCCCAGATCCGCAAGACTGCGAGCTAATCTCCTCAGCCTGACCTGAGATACCTGTGATCTGCCAACCGACGAGTCCAGTAGGGGGCAAAGAGTGACGTTAAAATCTCCCCCGAGGAGGATAGGGCTAGTAGCGAAATGTCCGAGAGTCTCTAGCTGCTTAGTCAGCCACGGTACTTGATCCTTATTAGGGGCATAAAGGTTGGCTATGGTCAGTTTGGTATTGTTTAAAGTGCCCCTCAAAAAAAGGACCCTGCCCTCTTCATCGGAGTACTGAGCCTCACAGGAGAAGGCGACGGATTTATGGAAAAAGATGGAAACACCCTTAGAGGATGACGTTGGGTGAGAGCTATGGAACCCTATTGGGAATTGCTTCCCAGGTAGGGAAAGGCATTTACTCCCCTTAAAGTGGGTCTCCTGTAAAAAAACCACCCCAGAGCCATACCTTTTTAGAAGGAGACCGAGGTGATGTCTCTTGGAGGGCGAATTCAGGCCTCGGACGTTGAACGTGGTGAGCCGAAGCGGGTCGGGCATGGAGCTCAGATAGACGTGTCAATACTGTCCAACTAGCGAAGCTGAAAGAAATTTTTGTTAGTTGGTCACGTAGTTTAGAAGAGCTCTGAGAAGCCACGGAAACCTAGTGGTTTGAGATTTAGAGAGAAGGAGGGTGGGAAGGGAAAAAACACTAGGAAGGTGGGACAGAGTTGGGAAGGGGAAGACAAATGTACTTTTTGAACAAAGCAAAAGAAATCCTTAATCAACAGGTACTGTTAAAGGCAAACCTGAGAAAGGCTGGGTTGCCTTTGGGTGGAGGCGGGTCACCAGAGCTGCCAAAAAGCAGAGGGCAAAACTGGTCACACAGCCTGGGCAGGTAGGCACCCAAAGGAACCCTAACATTTAAAGGACAGTCAAATAATGCAATTGCAAACCATAAGTGCAGAGCAGGTTAAATAACGTTTAACAGAGAGCAGGGAAGTAGTACAGGCAGATCAATAACCAGAAAGAGGTTGAAGCCGGAGGGAGAAGGGAAAGTCCTCGCGGGTGAACACCATTAGCTGCGAAAGCTTCCACAGCTTGTCTCATCCGCGAGAGAATTTAAGCCGGGGTCGGACTGGCGACAGGAATCAAGTGTCCAAATTCGGGGTGTCTTTGTTCTTTTTTTTCTTGCTTCTGGGCGATTTGGTAGAACTTGCCTGCCGCCAGGACTCAGGAGGCGTCAGCCTGGGAAGCTGGGGAAAATCCGGGAGAGGGAGCCAGGACGGGATATCCATTGGGTCTAGCTCCAGGAAGGCCCAAGAGTCCCTGAGATCCTCTGGGGATCTGATGGAAAGTCTGCGGCCCTTGTGGGTGATACCCAGGCCGAAAGGGAAGAGCCAGGCGTATCTTATGTTCTTGGCTCTAAGGGCTTCCAGCAGCGGGCGAAGGAGGCGACGCTTTGTCAAGGTAGATGGGGCCAGATCCTGGAAGATCTGAAGGGAAGCATCTCCGTATCTTAAATCCTTCCGGGATCTAGCAGCCTTCAGGATGTCAAAGGCGTCTTGGAAGGACAAAACTTTGCAGATGATGTCCCTGGGAATATCTGTGGGCGAGGAGGGGGGGGGGGTCTGAGGGCCCTGTGAATACGTTCAATCTGGACCGAGTTGGCTCTTTCCGCTCCCAATAGAAGTTGAAAAATCTCACCAGCAACTTTGGGGAGGATATCCGTAGCCCAGGACTCGGGGAGGCCTTTAATGCGGATATTGGAGCGCCTGTTACGGTTCTCCAGATCTTCCTGCATTAGTAATGCATGGTTGAGTTGATCGCGCTGTTCTTCTAAGGCTTTGGAAAGGGCAATCGAATGGTTAATGACAGAAGCTGTAGAGGTTTCTAAGTCCTCCACTCTGCGCCCCATGTGCTTGAGATCGTCCTTTATCTCGGCCAGATCGGATATAACAGGGTGCAGGGCGCTATTAATCAGCTCCCTCATGAAGCTTTTAGTGATTTCTTCTCTTCCCTCCCCGTCGGAGAAATCATCCCCCTCTGCCTCCTTACTGTTAGAAGCTGCAGCATCGTGGGCCGGCGCCATCTTGGTGAGCGGGTGGGGAGAGCGGGCGCCGCGTTCTTTGAAGAAGCGCTGCATCTCCGTCTGGTTTTTTTGAGGACGAGGGGTTCCCTGCAGGTCTCCGGTCTTTTCTCTGCTGCTCTTCCGCATGTCCGCTCAAAATAGCCGCTGTCGGGTCCGGGAAGGGCGCCGTGCCGAACGGAGCTCTCTGCTCAAGCGGCCATCATGTTCAGCCCCTGTTTAGCAGATTTTGAGCACATTTTTGATTTTCCACCAAAACTTTGTTTCTTTACCTCCATATTTTATGTTAAGACGCTTAGAGGAGCTAAGAAGAGCATTTTTCAGAGCCTGGATAGCTCAGTCGGTAGAGCATCAGACTTTTAATCTGAGGGTCCAGGGTTCAAGTCCCTGTTCAGGCGTACTTGCTAAAGCAAGCTGTCAAATGTCTTTATTGAGCACATCTTTGATTTCCCACTGAGTCTTTGCTTCTGTATTGTCGTGTTCTACTGTGCAAAACCAAGGGTATTAAAGCAGCTTGAGAACATCTTTGTTTTTTGCAGAAACAACCCTTCTATGTCTGTTTAGCAGATTTTGAGCACATTTTTGATTTTCCACCAAAGCTTTGTTTCTTTACCTCCATATTTTATGTTAAGACGCTTATAGGAGCTAAGAAGAGCATTTTTCAGAGCCTGGATAGCTCAGTCAGTAGAGCATCAGACTTTTAATCTGAGGGTCCAGGGTTCAAGTCCCTGTTCAGGCGTATTTGCTAAAGCAAGCTGTCAAATGTCTTTATTGAGCACATCTTTGATTTTCCACTGAGTCTCTGCATCTTCAGGGCCGTGTTCAGTGCAAAACCAAGGGTATAGAAGCAGCTTGAGAACATCTTTGCTTATTGCAGAAACAACCCTTCTATGTCTGTTTAGCAGATTTTTTTATTTTTTTTTTTCAAATCCATTTTTATTGGAATTTTCATGTATTTATAAAGACAGACAGGTGAAGTCAAAAGATTAGCAGGTTGTCAAGCTTATTACAAACATATGAAACATTATGAACCGAAGTGCTCACCCCGGGGGGGGTGTTAATGAGGGCCAAGCTGCCACATCCGGGTGAAAGCCAGCCAAGGCCACCCCTGGGGAGCATAACCGCTGGTCCGTAACAGGGTGACGGACCGCCAACAAAGACAGGGCAGTGGGGGGTGGGGGAGATGGGGTGGAGGGAGCGGGGGTAGGGATGAAAGACTTGGGTAGGGAGCGAGGTGGTCACCGTGGTTGTTGGTAGTTTTGCACGAGGTCTAGGAGGCCCTGCTTGGTCGCAGTGGCTCACAGGGGTCAGAGTAGGAGCCGACCTCCACGCCCCCGCCCGGCCCACCACACCCAACCGAACCAGGACACCCCAGTCTGAAGGATTAGAATTTGTCTCTCAGCACTCGCTAGGGGGACCAAATTTTATGGTATTTATGGTGGGTTCCATTTGACCAACTGACCAGTTCCTCCAAGCTAGCAATAAGGTCAACCCTGTCCCTCCACTGCAGCAGCGAGGGAGAGGTTTGTTGGCGCCAATGTAGTGGGATAAGAGCCTTGGCTGCGTCAATGAGGAAGGCCAGAAGTTGGTGTTTAAGTGGGTGGAAGGCAGAGGAGGGCTTCCACAGGAGAACCAATTCCGGGGAAAGTTTCAAAGATGGGGATAGCATCTTCAAGATTACCTCAACGTCATTCCAAAAAGGGGAAACCAGCGGACAGCTCCACCACAGGTGTAGGTAGGAGCCGGTATCTCCGTCACATCTCCAGCACCTTCCATGCGGGGCCAGTGCGTGGTCAAACATCCATTGCGGGGTCCTGTACCACCTCGCCAGGAGCTTATAGTGGCTCTCCTGGGAGGTGACACAAAGGGAGAGGCCAAAGGCCGTCCGCAAAATCAATTTAGTGTCACTCTGGGAGAGGGAGATGTGGAGCTCTCTCTCCCAAGAGGTCAGGAAAGCCGGTTTTGAAGATGAGGGGGGTGAGATAAAATGCTTACGTAGAAAAGCTATTTTCCTGTTAGACCCCCTAACTCCCAGTAAGGCTGATTCAAAATCAGATCTTGGTCTAGTAGACTTGAATTTTGAGATGAAATCCCCAAGTACTTTGGTTATGTGAAGGGACTGTAATGGGTGGGGAGTCCAGCAAGGGAGAAGCTCCCGGACAATTTCGCTAGGAGGCCTATGTGCCAAAACCTGGATATCACTGATTTTCCTATCTTTGAAAAGACTCCAGACGTCGGCAGAACACGGGTCAAGTGGGAGATCCATAATTCTATATAGAGAGCTCATAGGGGCACAGGGGGATGGAGAAGGAGCCAAGCCCTCTCTCATGCTGTTCCAGGCCTCGAATGGGCCTCTAAGTAAGGGGTCCCCCCTTGCCCTCCTCAAACCTCCCCTGTCCGGATACCACAGGTCCTCTCTGAGAGTCGGGCCGTAGGTCCTCTCAGCTAGGGAAAAAATTATGCCATCTCCACTAGGGAGAGCTAACTCCATCCAGTATTGGAGCTGAGAGGCTAAGTAAAAGTCCTGGACGCATGGCAAACCAATACCGCCCTCGTCAATCCTCTTAACCAGGAGGCAGTTTGCTAATCTGGGTCTTTTTCTTTTCCAGACGTAGTCTGAAAAGATTGTACGGATGGCCTTAAAAAATCCATTGGGGAGATGAATTGGGAGAAGGCGGATCTGGTAAAGGATCACTGGCAACACATAGGATTTTAAAACATTTTTCCTGCCCAGCCAGGAGATCAAGGGCTGGTCGTAGGCACCCAGCAGGTTTTTAACTTTTATCAGGAGCGGATCAAAGTTGGCAGAGAACAAGTCCTCAGTCCTTTTGGTAATTTTTACACCTAAAAAGTCAATCCGGGTTTCAGACCAAGCAAAGGGAGTTGAGGTTCTAATGACTCTGCTTTGGGGTAAGGGAATAGAAATGTTAAGGACAATGGACTTCGAAAAATTTGTTTTGAAATTTGATAAGGAGCCGAATTCCTCTAGGAGCCTGACCAGGGAGGGAAGGCCCGAAATCGGGTTGGTGATCAGAAACACGATGTCGTCGGCAAAGGCAGCCAGCGACATCTCTGCTCTATTGATTTTCAGTCCCTGGATCTCCGGATCTTCTCTAATTTTTTGAAGGAAGGGTTCTAATGTTAGGATGAAGAGGGAGGGAGAGAGGGGGCAACCCTGGCGGGTGCCGTTTTTGATGTTAAAGGGAGGAGACAGGGAATCATTAATTTTCAGTCTGGCATAGGGCATAGCGTAGAGGGAAAATATTGCTGCGACGAACCCCGGAGGGATGCCGTAGTGCAACAGGACCAATTCCATGTACCCCCAATCCACCCTGTCAAATGCTTTTTCCGCATCCGTACTTACTAAAGCCAGGGGGATACTATGGGTCTGGGCAAACCTTGAAGCGTGTAAAAGTTTTAAACAATTGTCTTTACCCTCCCTCCCTTTTATGAAGCCGGTTTGTTCTACATTTATAAGGATTGGGAGGAGAGGCTCTAGTCTTTTGGCTAAAAGCTTTGCCCAGAGTTTAATGTCCTGATTGATCAATGAAATTGGCCTGTAACTACCACACCCCTCCGGGTCCTTGCCCTCCTTTAAAACCAGGGTAATGTGGGCCTCCTGAGCCTGCTTCGGTAGGGGGTTGCCCTGAAGAAGGGAATTAAAAAACTCTGTGAGCCGGGGAATAAGAGTTTGTTTAAATGCTTTGTAGTAGGTAAGAGGGAAGCCGTCGGGGCCAGGGCTCTTCCCAGGAGGGCAGGAGGACAGCAGATCTTCTGTCTCACGCACAGTGATAGGGATTAATAGTTCTTCTGCCTCTGCATCCCCAATTTTTGGGAGCTTCAGCTTATTAAGAAAGGCTTTAATCCTGTCTCTAGAGGAAGCTGGGGCCTCAGGGGTATTAGAACACTCCAGATTGTAAAGCTGAGAATAAAAGGCCTGGAATGCTTTTGCAATCTCAAGTGTCGAGGTGACTTTGGATCCCGAGGAGGTGATAATAGATTTAATAGAGTTTCTAGAGCGGGCCTTCTTAATCATGGAGGACATAAATTTACTACCCTTGTTGCCCTGTGCATAGATTGTGTGTTTAAAGTGGAGATGTTTCTTGTTAAACTTAGAATCTAGGGATAGTTTGAGGTCTTTTCTCAGGGCAATGAGTTCGTCCAGGTTATTTTTCTTAAGGGAGGACTTGGCGGATTGTTCCAGTTTAGAAATTTGTTGGAGTTTTTCATCCTATCTCCCTCTGTTGTTTTTTCTTGGCTCGTGAGCCAAGAGCGATTAGTAAGCCTCTGGCGAAGGCCTTATGGGCCTCCCACACTATCGGGACCAAGAGATCTGGTGTTTTGTTTAGTTGGAAGTATTCTACTAATTGAGCATTGATTTGTTCTCTATCACTCTCTAGGTCCAGCAAAGAGGGGTTTAGTCTCCATCTCCACTCCCGGGGGGTAGATAGAGAGGGACCAAGTTCGACATGCACTGGTGCGTGGTCAGATATGGTTATGGGGTCGATGCTAGCTTTTTGGACTGCGGCTAATAGGGAGGAGGACACGAAGATATAGTCCAGGCGTTGGAACGAAGAGTGGACCGAGGAGTAATAAGTGTAATCCTTAGTGGAGGGGGATCGGTATCGCCATGCGTCCACGACCCCCAGATCCGCAAGACTGCGAGCTAATCTCCTCAGCCTGACCTGAGATACCTGTGATCTGCCAACCGACGAGTCCAGTAGGGGGCAAAGAGTGACGTTAAAATCTCCCCCGAGGAGGATAGGGCTAGTAGCGAAATGTCCGAGAGTCTCTAGCTGCTTAGTCAGCCACGGTACTTGATCCTTATTAGGGGCATAAAGGTTGGCTATGGTCAGTTTGGTATTGTTTAAAGTGCCCCTCAAAAAAAGGACCCTGCCCTCTTCATCGGAGTACTGAGCCTCACAGGAGAAGGCGACGGATTTATGGAAAAAGATGGAAACACCCTTAGAGGATGACGTTGGGTGAGAGCTATGGAACCCTATTGGGAATTGCTTCCCAGGTAGGGAAAGGCATTTACTCCCCTTAAAGTGGGTCTCCTGTAAAAAAACCACCCCAGAGCCATACCTTTTTAGAAGGAGACCGAGGTGATGTCTCTTGGAGGGCGAATTCAGGCCTCGGACGTTGAACGTGGTGAGCCGAAGCGGGTCGGGCATGGAGCTCAGGTAGACGTGTCAATACTGTCCAACTAGCGAAGCTGAAAGAAATTTTTGTTAGTTGGTCACGTAGTTTAGAAGAGCTCTGAGAAGCCACGGAAACCTAGTGGTTTGAGATTTAGAGAGAAGGAGGGTGGGAAGGGAAAAAACACTAGGAAGGTGGGACAGAGTTGGGAAGGGGAAGACAAATGTACTTTTTGAACAAAGCAAAAGAAATCCTTAATCAACAGGTACTGTTAAAGGCAAACCTGAGAAAGGCTGGGTTGCCTTTGGGTGGAGGCGGGTCACCAGAGCTGCCAAAAAGCAGAGGGCAAAACTGGTCACACAGCCTGGGCAGGTAGGCACCCAAAGGAACCCTAACATTTAAAGGACAGTCAAATAATGCAATTGCAAACCATAAGTGCAGAGCAGGTTAAATAACGTTTAACAGAGAGCAGGGAAGTAGTACAGGCAGATCAATAACCAGAAAGAGGTTGAAGCCGGAGGGAGAAGGGAAAGTCCTCGCGGGTGAACACCATTAGCTGCGAAAGCTTCCACAGCTTGTCTCATCCGCGAGAGAATTTAAGCCGGGGTCGGACTGGCGACAGGAATCAAGTGTCCAAATTCGGGGTGTCTTTGTTCTTTTTTTTCTTGCTTCTGGGCGATTTGGTAGAACTTGCCTGCCGCCAGGACTCAGGAGGCGTCAGCCTGGGAAGCTGGGGAAAATCCGGGAGAGGGAGCCAGGACGGGATATCCATTGGGTCTAGCTCCAGGAAGGCCCAAGAGTCCCTGAGATCCTCTGGGGATCTGATGGAAAGTCTGCGGCCCTTGTGGGTGATACCCAGGCCGAAAGGGAAGAGCCAGGCGTATCTTATGTTCTTGGCTCTAAGGGCTTCCAGCAGCGGGCGAAGGAGGCGACGCTTTGTCAAGGTAGATGGGGCCAGATCCTGGAAGATCTGAAGGGAAGCATCTCCGTATCTTAAATCCTTCCGGGATCTAGCAGCCTTCAGGATGTCAAAGGCGTCTTGGAAGGACAAAACTTTGCAGATGATGTCCCTGGGAATATCTGTGGGCGAGGAGGGGGGGGGTCTGAGGGCCCTGTGAATACGTTCAATCTGGACCGAGTTGGCTCTTTCCGCTCCCAATAGAAGTTGAAAAATCTCACCAGCAACTTTGGGGAGGATATCCGTAGCCCAGGACTCGGGGAGGCCTTTAATGCGGATATTGGAGCGCCTGTTACGGTTCTCCAGATCTTCCTGCATTAGTAATGCATGGTTGAGTTGATCGCGCTGTTCTTCTAAGGCTTTGGAAAGGGCAATCGAATGGTTAATGACAGAAGCTGTAGAGGTTTCTAAGTCCTCCACTCTGCGCCCCATGTGCTTGAGATCGTCCTTTATCTCGGCCAGATCGGATATAACAGGGTGCAGGGCGCTATTAATCAGCTCCCTCATGAAGCTTTTAGTGATTTCTTCTCTTCCCTCCCCGTCGGAGAAATCATCCCCCTCTGCCTCCTTACTGTTAGAAGCTGCAGCATCGTGGGCCGGCGCCATCTTGGTGAGCGGGTGGGGAGAGCGGGCGCCGCATTCTTTGAAGAAGCGCTGCATCTCCGTCTGGTTTTTTTGAGGACGAGGGGTTCCCTGCAGGTCTCCGGTCTTTTCTCTGCTGCTCTTCCGCATGTCCGCTCAAAATAGCCGCTGTCGGGTCCGGGAAGGGCGCCGTGCCGAACGGAGCTCTCTGCTCAAGCGGCCATCATGTTCAGCGGTCAGGCTCCGCCCCTGTTTAGCAGATTTTGAGCACATTTTTGATTTTCCACCAAAACTTTGTTTCTTTACCTCCATATTTTATGTTAAAGGGGTTGTCCCGAGGCAGCAAGTGGGTCTATACACTTCTGCATGGCCATAATAATGCACTTTGTAATGTACATTGTGCATTAATTATGAGCCATACAGAAGTTATAAAAAGTTTTATACTTACCTGCTCCGTTGCTGGCGTCCTCGTCTCCATGGTGCCGACTAATTTTCGCCCTCCGATGGCCAAATTAGCCGCGCTTGCGCAGTCCGGGTCTTCTTCTTTTCTGAATGGGGCTCCGTGTAGCTCCGTGTAGCTCCGTGTAGCTCCGCCCCGTCACGTGCCGATTCCAGCCAATCAGGAGGCTGGAATCGGCAATGGACCGCACAGAAGCCCTGCGGTCCATGAAGACAGAGGATCCCGGCGGCCATCTTCAGCAGGTGAGTATGAAGACGCCGGACCGCCGGGATTCAGGGAAGCGCTGTGCGGGTGGTTTTTTTAACCCCTGCATCGGGGTTGTCTCGCGCCGAACGGGGGGGGGGTTAAAAAAAAAAAAAAACCGTTTCGGCGCGGGACAACCCCTTTAAGACACTTAGAGGAGCTAAGAAGAGCATTTTTCAGAGCCTGGAAAGCTCAGTCGGTAGAGCATCAGACTTTTAATCCCTGTTCAGGCGTACTTGCTAAAGCAAGCTGTCAAATGTCTTTATTGAGCACATCTTTGATTTTCCACTGAGTCTCTGCATCTTCAGTGCCGTGTTCTACTGTGCAAAACCAAGGGTATAGAAGCAGCTTGAGAACATCTTTGCTTATTGCAGAAACAACCCTTCTATGTCTGTTTAGCAAATTTTGAGCACATTGTTGATTTTCCACCAAAGCTTTGTTTCTTTACCTCCATATTTTATGTTAAGACGCTTAGAGGAGCTAAGAAGAGCATTTTTCAGAGCCTGGATAGCTCAGTCGGTAGAGCATCAGACTTTTAATCTGAGGGTCCAGGGTTCAAGTCCCTGTTCAGGCGTATTTGCTAAAGCAAGCTGTCAAATGTCTTTATTGAGCACATCTTTGATTTTCCACTGAGTCTCTGCATCTTCAGTGCCGTGTTCTACTGTGCAAAACCAAGGGTATAGAAGCAGCTTGAGAACATCTTTGCTTATTGCAGAAACAACCCTTCTATGTCTGTTTAGCAGATTTTTTTTTTTTTTTTTTTCAAATCCATTTTTATTGGAATTTTCATGTATTTATAAAGACAGACAGGTGAAGTCAAAAGATTAGCAGGTTGTCAAGCTTATTACAAACATATGAAACATTATGAACCGAAGTGCTCACCCCGGGGGGGGGTGTTAATGAGGGCCAAGCTGCCACATCCGGGTGAAAGCCAGCCAAGGCCCCCCCTGGGGAGCATAACCACTGGTCCGTGACAGGGTGACGGACCGCCAACAAAGACAGGGCAGTGGGGGGTGGGGGAGATGGGGTGGAGGGAGCGGGGGTAGGGATGAAAGACTTGGGTAGGGAGCGAGGTGGTCACCGTGGTTGTTGGTAGTTTTGCACGAAGTCTAGGAGGCCCTGCTTGGTCGCAGTGGCTCACAGGGGTCAGAGTAGGAGCCGACCTCCACGCCCCCGCCCGGCCCACCACACCCAACCGAACCAGGACACCCCAGTCTGAAGGATTAGAATTTGTCTGTCAGCACTCGCTAGGGGGACCAAATTTTATGGTATTTATGGTGGGTTCCATTTAGGAGCAATAAGGTCAACCCTGTCCCTCCACTGCAGCAGCGAGGGAGAGGTTTGTTGGCGCCAATGTAGTGGGATAAGAGCCTTGGCTGCGTCAATGAGGAAGGCCAGAAGTTGGTGTTTAAGTGGGTGGAAGGCAGAGGAGGGCTTCCACAGGAGAACCAATTCCGGGGAAAGTTTCAAAGATGGGGATAGCATCTTCAAGATTACCTCAACGTCATTCCAAAAAGGGGAAACCAGCGGACAGCTCCACCACAGGTGTAGGTAGGAGCCGGTATCTCCGTCACATCTCCAGCACCTTCCATGCGGGGCCAGTGCGTGGTCAAACATCCATTGCGGGGTCCTGTACCACCTCGCCAGGAGCTTATAGTGGCTCTCCTGGGAGGTGACACAAAGGGAGAGGCCAAAGGCCGTCCGCAAAATCAATTTAGTGTCACTCTGGGAGAGGGAGATGTGGAGCTCTCTCTCCCAAGAGGTCAGGAAAGCCGGTTTTGAAGATGAGGGGGGTGAGATAAAATGCTTACGTAGAAAAGCTATTTTCCTGTTAGACCCCCTAACTCCCAGTAAGGCTGATTCAAAATCAGATCTTGGTCTAGTAGACTTGAATTTTGAGATGAAATCCCCAAGTACTTTGGTTATGTGAAGGGACTGTAATGGGTGGGGAGTCCAGCAAGGGAGAAGCTCCCGGACAATTTCGCTAGGAGGCCTATGTGCCAAAACCTGGATATCACTGATTTTCCTATCTTTGAAAAGACTCCAGACGTCGGCAGAACACGGGTCAAGTGGGAGATCCATAATTCTATATAGAGAGCTCATAGGGGCACAGGGGGATGGAGAAGGAGCCAAGCCCTCTCTCATGCTGTTCCAGGCCTCGAATGGGCCTCTAAGTAAGGGGTCCCCCCTTGCCCTCCTCAAACCTCCCCTGTCCGGATACCACAGGTCCTCTCTGAGAGTCGGGCCGTAGGTCCTCTCAGCTAGGGAAAAAATTATGCCATCTCCACTAGGGAGAGCTAACTCCATCCAGTATTGGAGCTGAGAGGCTAAGTAAAAGTCCTGGACGCATGGCAAACCAATACCGCCCTCGTCAATCCTCTTAACCAGGAGGCAGTTTGCTAATCTGGGTCTTTTTCTTTTCCAGACGTAGTCTGAAAAGATTGTACGGATGGCCTTAAAAAATCCATTGGGGAGATGAATTGGGAGAAGGCGGATCTGGTAAAGGATCACTGGCAACACATAGAATTTTAAAACATTTTTCCTGCCCAGCCAGGAGATCAAGGGCTGGTCGTAGGCACCCAGCAGGTTTTTAACTTTTATCAGGAGCGGATCAAAGTTGGCAGAGAACAAGTCCTCAGTCCTTTTGGTAATTTTTACACCTAAAAAGTCAATCCGGGTTTCAGACCAAGCAAAGGGAGTTGAGGTTCTAATGACTCTGCTTTGGGGTAAGGGAATAGAAATGTTAAGGACAATGGACTTCGAAAAATTTGTTTTGAAATTTGATAAGGAGCCGAATTCCTCTAGGAGCCTGACCAGGGAGGGAAGGCCCGAAATCGGGTTGGTGATCAGAAACACGATGTCGTCGGCAAAGGCAGCCAGCGACATCTCTGCTCTATTGATTTTCAGTCCCTGGATCTCCGGATCTTCTCTAATTTTTTGAAGGAAGGGTTCTAATGTTAGGATGAAGAGGGAGGGAGAGAGGGGGCAACCCTGGCGGGTGCCGTTTTTGATGTTAAAGGGAGGAGACAGGGAATCATTAATTTTCAGTCTGGCATAGGGCATAGCGTAGAGGGAAAATATTGCTGCGACGAACCCCGGAGGGATGCCGTAGTGCAACAGGACCAATTCCATGTACCCCCAATCCACCCTGTCAAATGCTTTTTCCGCATCCGTACTTACTAAAGCCAGGGGGATACTATGGGTCTGGGCAAACCTTGAAGCGTGTAAAAGTTTTAAACAATTGTCTTTACCCTCCCTCCCTTTTATGAAGCCGGTTTGTTCTACATTTATAAGGATTGGGAGGAGAGGCTCTAGTCTTTTGGCTAAAAGCTTTGCCCAGAGTTTAATGTCCTGATTGATCAATGAAATTGGCCTGTAACTACCACACCCCTCCGGGTCCTTGCCCTCCTTTAAAACCAGGGTAATGTGGGCCTCCTGAGCCTGCTTCGGTAGGGGGTTGCCCTGAAGAAGGGAATTAAAAAACTCTGTGAGCCGGGGAATAAGAGTTTGTTTAAATGCTTTGTAGTAGGTAAGAGGGAAGCCGTCGGGGCCAGGGCTCTTCCCAGGAGGGCAGGAGGACAGCAGATCTTCTGTCTCACGCACAGTGATAGGGATTAATAGTTCTTCTGCCTCTGCATCCCCAATTTTTGGGAGCTTCAGCTTATTAAGAAAGGCTTTAATCCTGTCTCTAGAGGAAGCTGGGGCCTCAGGGGTATTAGAACACTCCAGATTGTAAAGCTGAGAATAAAAGGCCTGGAATGCTTTTGCAATCTCAAGTGTCGAGGTGACTTTGGATCCCGAGGAGGTGATAATAGATTTAATAGAGTTTCTAGAGCGGGCCTTCTTAATCATGGAGGACATAAATTTACTACCCTTGTTGCCCTGTGCATAGATTGTGTGTTTAAAGTGGAGATGTTTCTTGTTAAACTTAGAATCTAGGGATAGTTTGAGGTCTTTTCTCAGGGCAATGAGTTCGTCCAGGTTATTTTTCTTAAGGGAGGACTTGGCGGATTGTTCCAGTTTAGAAATTTGTTGGAGTTTTTCATCCTATCTCCCTCTGTTGTTTTTTCTTGGCTCGTGAGCCAAGAGCGATTAGTAAGCCTCTGGCGAAGGCCTTATGGGCCTCCCACACTATCGGGACCGAGAGATCTGGTGTTTTGTTTAGTTGGAAGTATTCTACTAATTGAGCATTGATTTGTTCTCTATCACTCTCTAGGTCCAGCAAAGAGGGGTTTAGTCTCCATCTCCACTCCCGGGGGGTAGATAGAGAGGGACCAAGTTCGACATGCACTGGTGCGTGGTCAGATATGGTTATGGGGTCGATGCTAGCTTTTTGGACTGCGGCTAATAGGGAGGAGGACACGAAGATATAGTCCAGGCGTTGGAACGAAGAGTGGACCGAGGAGTAATAAGTGTAATCCTTAGTGGAGGGGGATCGGTATCGCCATGCGTCCACGACCCCCAGATCCGCAAGACTGCGAGCTAATCTCCTCAGCCTGACCTGAGATACCTGTGATCTGCCAACCGACGAGTCCAGTAGGGGGCAAAGAGTGACGTTAAAATCTCCCCCGAGGAGGATAGGGCTAGTAGCGAAATGTCCGAGAGTCTCTAGCTGCTTAGTCAGCCACGGTACTTGATCCTTATTAGGGGCATAAAGGTTGGCTATGGTCAGTTTGGTATTGTTTAAAGTGCCCCTCAAAAAAAGGACCCTGCCCTCTTCATCGGAGTACTGAGCCTCACAGGAGAAGGCGACGGATTTATGGAAAAAGATGGAAACACCCTTAGAGGATGACGTTGGGTGAGAGCTATGGAACCCTATTGGGAATTGCTTCCCAGGTAGGGAAAGGCATTTACTCCCCTTAAAGTGGGTCTCCTGTAAAAAAACCACCCCAGAGCCATATCTTTTTAGAAGGAGACCGAGGTGATGTCTCTTGGAGGGCGAATTCAGGCCTCGGACGTTGAACGTGGTGAGCCGAAGCGGGTCGGGCATGGAGCTCAGGTAGACGTGTCAATACTGTCCAACTAGCGAAGCTGAAAGAAATTTTTGTTAGTTGGTCACGTAGTTTAGAAGAGCTCTGAGAAGCCACGGAAACCTAGTGGTTTGAGATTTAGAGAGAAGGAGGGTGGGAAGGGAAAAAACACTAGGAAGGTGGGACAGAGTTGGGAAGGGGAAGACAAATGTACTTTTTGAACAAAGCAAAAGAAATCCTTAATCAACAGGTACTGTTAAAGGCAAACCTGAGAAAGGCTGGGTTGCCTTTGGGTGGAGGCGGGTCACCAGAGCTGCCAAAAAGCAGAGGGCAAAACTGGTCACACAGCCTGGGCAGGTAGGCACCCAAAGGAACCCTAACATTTAAAGGACAGTCAAATAATGCAATTGCAAACCATAAGTGCAGAGCAGGTTAAATAACGTTTAACAGAGAGCAGGGAAGTAGTACAGGCAGATCAATAACCAGAAAGAGGTTGAAGCCGGAGGGAGAAGGGAAAGTCCTCGCGGGTGAACACCATTAGCTGCGAAAGCTTCCACAGCTTGTCTCATCCGCGAGAGAATTTAAGCCGGGGTCGGACTGGCGACAGGAATCAAGTGTCCAAATTCGGGGTGTCTTTGTTCTTTTTTTTCTTGCTTCTGGGCGATTTGGTAGAACTTGCCTGCCGCCAGGACTCAGGAGGCGTCAGCCTGGGAAGCTGGGGAAAATCCGGGAGAGGGAGCCAGGACGGGATATCCATTGGGTCTAGCTCCAGGAAGGCCCAAGAGTCCCTGAGATCCTCTGGGGATCTGATGGAAAGTCTGCGGCCCTTGTGGGTGATACCCAGGCCGAAAGGGAAGAGCCAGGCGTATCTTATGTTCTTGGCTCTAAGGGCTTCCAGCAGCGGGCGAAGGAGGCGACGCTTTGTCAAGGTAGATGGGGCCAGATCCTGGAAGATCTGAAGGGAAGCATCTCCGTATCTTAAATCCTTCCGGGATCTAGCAGCCTTCAGGATGTCAAAGGCGTCTTGGAAGGACAAAACTTTGCAGATGATGTCCCTGGGAATATCTGTGGGCGAGGAGGGGGGGGGGTCTGAGGGCCCTGTGAATACGTTCAATCTGGACCGAGTTGGCTCTTTCCGCTCCCAATAGAAGTTGAAAAATCTCACCAGCAACTTTGGGGAGGATATCCGTAGCCCAGGACTCGGGGAGGCCTTTAATGCGGATATTGGAGCGCCTGTTACGGTTCTCCAGATCTTCCTGCATTAGTAATGCATGGTTGAGTTGATCGCGCTGTTCTTCTAAGGCTTTGGAAAGGGCAATCGAATGGTTAATGACAGAAGCTGTAGAGGTTTCTAAGTCCTCCACTCTGCGCCCCATGTGCTTGAGATCGTCCTTTATCTCGGCCAGATCGGATATAACAGGGTGCAGGGCGCTATTAATCAGCTCCCTCATGAAGCTTTTAGTGATTTCTTCTCTTCCCTCCCCGTCGGAGAAATCATCCCCCTCTGCCTCCTTACTGTTAGAAGCTGCAGCATCGTGGGCCGGCGCCATCTTGGTGAGCGGGTGGGGAGAGCGGGCGCCGCGTTCTTTGAAGAAGCGCTGCATCTCCGTCTGGTTTTTTTGAGGACGAGGGGTTCCCTGCAGGTCTCCGGTCTTTTCTCTGCTGCTCTTCTGCATGTCCGCTCAAAATAGCCGCTGTCGGGTCCGGGAAGGGCGCCGTGCCGAACGGAGCTCTCTGCTCAAGCGGCCATCATGTTCAGCGGTCAGGCTCCGCCCCTGTTTAGCAGATTTTGAGCACATTTTTGATTTTCCACCAAAACTTTGTTTCTTTACCTCCATATTTTATGTTAAAGGGGTTGTCCCGAGGCAGCAAGTGGGTCTATACACTTCTGCATGGCCATAATAATGCACTTTGTAATGTACATTGTGCATTAATTATGAGCCATACAGAAGTTATAAAAAGTTTTATACTTACCTGCTCCGTTGCTGGCGTCCTCGTCTCCATGGTGCCGACTAATTTTCGCCCTCCGATGGCCAAATTAGCCGCGCTTGCGCAGTCCGGGTCTTCTTCTTTTCTGAATGGGGCTCCGTGTAGCTCCGTGTAGCTCCGTGTAGCTCCGCCCCGTCACGTGCCGATTCCAGCCAATCAGGAGGCTGGAATCGGCAATGGACCGCACAGAAGCCCTGCGGTCCATGAAGACAGAGGATCCCGGCGGCCATCTTCAGCAGGTGAGTATGAAGACGCCGGACCGCCGGGATTCAGGTAAGCGCTGTGCGGGTGGTTTTTTTAACCCCTGCATCGGGGTTGTCTCGCGCCGAACGGGGGGGGGTTTAAAAAAAAAAAAAACCCGTTTCGGCGCGGGACAACCCCTTTAAGACACTTAGAGGAGCTAAGAAGAGCATTTTTCAGAGCCTGGAAAGCTCAGTCGGTAGAGCATCAGACTTTTAATCTGAGGGTCCAGGGTTCAAGTCCCTGTTCAGGCGTACTTGCTAAAGCAAGCTGTCAAATGTCTTTATTGAGCACATCTTTGATTTTCCACTGAGTCTCTGCATCTTCAGTGCCGTGTTCTACTGTGCAAAACCAAGGGTATAGAAGCAGCTTGAGAACATCTTTGCTTATTGCAGAAACAACCCTTCTATGTCTGTTTAGCAAATTTTGAGCACATTGTTGATTTTCCACCAAAGCTTTGTTTCTTTACCTCCATATTTTATGTTAAGACGCTTAGAGGAGCTAAGAAGAGCATTTTTCAGAGCCTGGATAGCTCAGTCGGTAGAGCATCAGACTTTTAATCTGAGGGTCCAGGGTTCAAGTCCCTGTTCAGGCGTATTTGCTAAAGCAAGCTGTCAAATGTCTTTATTGAGCACATCTTTGATTTTCCACTGAGTCTCTGCATCTTCAGTGCCGTGTTCTACTGTGCAAAACCAAGGGTATAGAAGCAGCTTGAGAACATCTTTGCTTATTGCAGAAACAACCCTTCTATGTCTGTTTAGCAGATTTTTTTTTTTTTTTTTTTCAAATCCATTTTTATTGGAATTTTCATGTATTTATAAAGACAGACAGGTGAAGTCAAAAGATTAGCAGGTTGTCAAGCTTATTACAAACATATGAAACATTATGAACCGAAGTGCTCACCCCGGGGGGGGGTGTTAATGAGGGCCAAGCTGCCACATCCGGGTGAAAGCCAGCCAAGGCCCCCCCTGGGGAGCATAACCACTGGTCCGTAACAGGGTGACGGACCGCCAACAAAGACAGGGCAGTGGGGGGTGGGGGAGATGGGGTGGAGGGAGCGGGGGTAGGGATGAAAGACTTGGGTAGGGAGCGAGGTGGTCACCGTGGTTGTTGGTAGTTTTGCACGAAGTCTAGGAGGCCCTGCTTGGTCGCAGTGGCTCACAGGGGTCAGAGTAGGAGCCGACCTCCACGCCCCCGCCCGGCCCACCACACCCAACCGAACCAGGACACCCCAGTCTGAAGGATTAGAATTTGTCTGTCAGCACTCGCTAGGGGGACCAAATTTTATGGTATTTATGGTGGGTTCCATTTAGGAGCAATAAGGTCAACCCTGTCCCTCCACTGCAGCAGCGAGGGAGAGGTTTGTTGGCGCCAATGTAGTGGGATAAGAGCCTTGGCTGCGTCAATGAGGAAGGCCAGAAGTTGGTGTTTAAGTGGGTGGAAGGCAGAGGAGGGCTTCCACAGGAGAACCAATTCCGGGGAAAGTTTCAAAGATGGGGATAGCATCTTCAAGATTACCTCAACGTCATTCCAAAAAGGGGAAACCAGCGGACAGCTCCACCACAGGTGTAGGTAGGAGCCGGTATCTCCGTCACATCTCCAGCACCTTCCATGCGGGGCCAGTGCGTGGTCAAACATCCATTGCGGGGTCCTGTACCACCTCGCCAGGAGCTTATAGTGGCTCTCCTGGGAGGTGACACAAAGGGAGAGGCCAAAGGCCGTCCGCAAAATCAATTTAGTGTCACTCTGGGAGAGGGAGATGTGGAGCTCTCTCTCCCAAGAGGTCAGGAAAGCCGGTTTTGAAGATGAGGGGGGTGAGATAAAATGCTTACGTAGAAAAGCTATTTTCCTGTTAGACCCCCTAACTCCCAGTAAGGCTGATTCAAAATCAGATCTTGGTCTAGTAGACTTGAATTTTGAGATGAAATCCCCAAGTACTTTGGTTATGTGAAGGGACTGTAATGGGTGGGGAGTCCAGCAAGGGAGAAGCTCCCGGACAATTTCGCTAGGAGGCCTATGTGCCAAAACCTGGATATCACTGATTTTCCTATCTTTGAAAAGACTCCAGACGTCGGCAGAACACGGGTCAAGTGGGAGATCCATAATTCTATATAGAGAGCTCATAGGGGCACAGGGGGATGGAGAAGGAGCCAAGCCCTCTCTCATGCTGTTCCAGGCCTCGAATGGGCCTCTAAGTAAGGGGTCCCCCCTTGCCCTCCTCAAACCTCCCCTGTCCGGATACCACAGGTCCTCTCTGAGAGTCGGGCCGTAGGTCCTCTCAGCTAGGGAAAAAATTATGCCATCTCCACTAGGGAGAGCTAACTCCATCCAGTATTGGAGCTGAGAGGCTAAGTAAAAGTCCTGGACGCATGGCAAACCAATACCGCCCTCGTCAATCCTCTTAACCAGGAGGCAGTTTGCTAATCTGGGTCTTTTTCTTTTCCAGACGTAGTCTGAAAAGATTGTACGGATGGCCTTAAAAAATCCATTGGGGAGATGAATTGGGAGAAGGCGGATCTGGTAAAGGATCACTGGCAACACATAGAATTTTAAAACATTTTTCCTGCCCAGCCAGGAGATCAAGGGCTGGTCGTAGGCACCCAGCAGGTTTTTAACTTTTATCAGGAGCGGATCAAAGTTGGCAGAGAACAAGTCCTCAGTCCTTTTGGTAATTTTTACACCTAAAAAGTCAATCCGGGTTTCAGACCAAGCAAAGGGAGTTGAGGTTCTAATGACTCTGCTTTGGGGTAAGGGAATAGAAATGTTAAGGACAATGGACTTCGAAAAATTTGTTTTGAAATTTGATAAGGAGCCGAATTCCTCTAGGAGCCTGACCAGGGAGGGAAGGCCCGAAATCGGGTTGGTGATCAGAAACACGATGTCGTCGGCAAAGGCAGCCAGCGACATCTCTGCTCTATTGATTTTCAGTCCCTGGATCTCCGGATCTTCTCTAATTTTTTGAAGGAAGGGTTCTAATGTTAGGATGAAGAGGGAGGGAGAGAGGGGGCAACCCTGGCGGGTGCCGTTTTTGATGTTAAAGGGAGGAGACAGGGAATCATTAATTTTCAGTCTGGCATAGGGCATAGCGTAGAGGGAAAATATTGCTGCGACGAACCCCGGAGGGATGCCGTAGTGCAACAGGACCAATTCCATGTACCCCCAATCCACCCTGTCAAATGCTTTTTCCGCATCCGTACTTACTAAAGCCAGGGGGATACTATGGGTCTGGGCAAACCTTGAAGCGTGTAAAAGTTTTAAACAATTGTCTTTACCCTCCCTCCCTTTTATGAAGCCGGTTTGTTCTACATTTATAAGGATTGGGAGGAGAGGCTCTAGTCTTTTGGCTAAAAGCTTTGCCCAGAGTTTAATGTCCTGATTGATCAATGAAATTGGCCTGTAACTACCACACCCCTCCGGGTCCTTGCCCTCCTTTAAAACCAGGGTAATGTGGGCCTCCTGAGCCTGCTTCGGTAGGGGGTTGCCCTGAAGAAGGGAATTAAAAAACTCTGTGAGCCGGGGAATAAGAGTTTGTTTAAATGCTTTGTAGTAGGTAAGAGGGAAGCCGTCGGGGCCAGGGCTCTTCCCAGGAGGGCAGGAGGACAGCAGATCTTCTGTCTCACGCACAGTGATAGGGATTAATAGTTCTTCTGCCTCTGCATCCCCAATTTTTGGGAGCTTCAGCTTATTAAGAAAGGCTTTAATCCTGTCTCTAGAGGAAGCTGGGGCCTCAGGGGTATTAGAACACTCCAGATTGTAAAGCTGAGAATAAAAGGCCTGGAATGCTTTTGCAATCTCAAGTGTCGAGGTGACTTTGGATCCCGAGGAGGTGATAATAGATTTAATAGAGTTTCTAGAGCGGGCCTTCTTAATCATGGAGGACATAAATTTACTACCCTTGTTGCCCTGTGCATAGATTGTGTGTTTAAAGTGGAGATGTTTCTTGTTAAACTTAGAATCTAGGGATAGTTTGAGGTCTTTTCTCAGGGCAATGAGTTCGTCCAGGTTATTTTTCTTAAGGGAGGACTTGGCGGATTGTTCCAGTTTAGAAATTTGTTGGAGTTTTTCATCCTATCTCCCTCTGTTGTTTTTTCTTGGCTCGTGAGCCAAGAGCGATTAGTAAGCCTCTGGCGAAGGCCTTATGGGCCTCCCACACTATCGGGACCGAGAGATCTGGTGTTTTGTTTAGTTGGAAGTATTCTACTAATTGAGCATTGATTTGTTCTCTATCACTCTCTAGGTCCAGCAAAGAGGGGTTTAGTCTCCATCTCCACTCCCGGGGGGTAGATAGAGAGGGACCAAGTTCGACATGCACTGGTGCGTGGTCAGATATGGTTATGGGGTCGATGCTAGCTTTTTGGACTGCGGCTAATAGGGAGGAGGACACGAAGATATAGTCCAGGCGTTGGAACGAAGAGTGGACCGAGGAGTAATAAGTGTAATCCTTAGTGGAGGGGGATCGGTATCGCCATGCGTCCACGACCCCCAGATCCGCAAGACTGCGAGCTAATCTCCTCAGCCTGACCTGAGATACCTGTGATCTGCCAACCGACGAGTCCAGTAGGGGGCAAAGAGTGACGTTAAAATCTCCCCCGAGGAGGATAGGGCTAGTAGCGAAATGTCCGAGAGTCTCTAGCTGCTTAGTCAGCCACGGTACTTGATCCTTATTAGGGGCATAAAGGTTGGCTATGGTCAGTTTGGTATTGTTTAAAGTGCCCCTCAAAAAAAGGACCCTGCCCTCTTCATCGGAGTACTGAGCCTCACAGGAGAAGGCGACGGATTTATGGAAAAAGATGGAAACACCCTTAGAGGATGACGTTGGGTGAGAGCTATGGAACCCTATTGGGAATTGCTTCCCAGGTAGGGAAAGGCATTTACTCCCCTTAAAGTGGGTCTCCTGTAAAAAAACCACCCCAGAGCCATATCTTTTTAGAAGGAGACCGAGGTGATGTCTCTTGGAGGGCGAATTCAGGCCTCGGACGTTGAACGTGGTGAGCCGAAGCGGGTCGGGCATGGAGCTCAGGTAGACGTGTCAATACTGTCCAACTAGCGAAGCTGAAAGAAATTTTTGTTAGTTGGTCACGTAGTTTAGAAGAGCTCTGAGAAGCCACGGAAACCTAGTGGTTTGAGATTTAGAGAGAAGGAGGGTGGGAAGGGAAAAAACACTAGGAAGGTGGGACAGAGTTGGGAAGGGGAAGACAAATGTACTTTTTGAACAAAGCAAAAGAAATCCTTAATCAACAGGTACTGTTAAAGGCAAACCTGAGAAAGGCTGGGTTGCCTTTGGGTGGAGGCGGGTCACCAGAGCTGCCAAAAAGCAGAGGGCAAAACTGGTCACACAGCCTGGGCAGGTAGGCACCCAAAGGAACCCTAACATTTAAAGGACAGTCAAATAATGCAATTGCAAACCATAAGTGCAGAGCAGGTTAAATAACGTTTAACAGAGAGCAGGGAAGTAGTACAGGCAGATCAATAACCAGAAAGAGGTTGAAGCCGGAGGGAGAAGGGAAAGTCCTCGCGGGTGAACACCATTAGCTGCGAAAGCTTCCACAGCTTGTCTCATCCGCGAGAGAATTTAAGCCGGGGTCGGACTGGCGACAGGAATCAAGTGTCCAAATTCGGGGTGTCTTTGTTCTTTTTTTTCTTGCTTCTGGGCGATTTGGTAGAACTTGCCTGCCGCCAGGACTCAGGAGGCGTCAGCCTGGGAAGCTGGGGAAAATCCGGGAGAGGGAGCCAGGACGGGATATCCATTGGGTCTAGCTCCAGGAAGGCCCAAGAGTCCCTGAGATCCTCTGGGGATCTGATGGAAAGTCTGCGGCCCTTGTGGGTGATACCCAGGCCGAAAGGGAAGAGCCAGGCGTATCTTATGTTCTTGGCTCTAAGGGCTTCCAGCAGCGGGCGAAGGAGGCGACGCTTTGTCAAGGTAGATGGGGCCAGATCCTGGAAGATCTGAAGGGAAGCATCTCCGTATCTTAAATCCTTCCGGGATCTAGCAGCCTTCAGGATGTCAAAGGCGTCTTGGAAGGACAAAACTTTGCAGATGATGTCCCTGGGAATATCTGTGGGCGAGGAGGGGGGGGGGTCTGAGGGCCCTGTGAATACGTTCAATCTGGACCGAGTTGGCTCTTTCCGCTCCCAATAGAAGTTGAAAAATCTCACCAGCAACTTTGGGGAGGATATCCGTAGCCCAGGACTCGGGGAGGCCTTTAATGCGGATATTGGAGCGCCTGTTACGGTTCTCCAGATCTTCCTGCATTAGTAATGCATGGTTGAGTTGATCGCGCTGTTCTTCTAAGGCTTTGGAAAGGGCAATCGAATGGTTAATGACAGAAGCTGTAGAGGTTTCTAAGTCCTCCACTCTGCGCCCCATGTGCTTGAGATCGTCCTTTATCTCGGCCAGATCGGATATAACAGGGTGCAGGGCGCTATTAATCAGCTCCCTCATGAAGCTTTTAGTGATTTCTTCTCTTCCCTCCCCGTCGGAGAAATCATCCCCCTCTGCCTCCTTACTGTTAGAAGCTGCAGCATCGTGGGCCGGCGCCATCTTGGTGAGCGGGTGGGGAGAGCGGGCGCCGCGTTCTTTGAAGAAGCGCTGCATCTCCGTCTGGTTTTTTTGAGGACGAGGGGTTCCCTGCAGGTCTCCGGTCTTTTCTCTGCTGCTCTTCTGCATGTCCGCTCAAAATAGCCGCTGTCGGGTCCGGGAAGGGCGCCGTGCCGAACGGAGCTCTCTGCTCAAGCGGCCATCATGTTCAGCGGTCAGGCTCCGCCCCTGTTTAGCAGATTTTGAGCACATTTTTGATTTTCCACCAAAACTTTGTTTCTTTACCTCCATATTTTATGTTAAAGGGGTTGTCCCGAGGCAGCAAGTGGGTCTATACACTTCTGCATGGCCATAATAATGCACTTTGTAATGTACATTGTGCATTAATTATGAGCCATACAGAAGTTATAAAAAGTTTTATACTTACCTGCTCCGTTGCTGGCGTCCTCGTCTCCATGGTGCCGACTAATTTTCGCCCTCCGATGGCCAAATTAGCCGCGCTTGCGCAGTCCGGGTCTTCTTCTTTTCTGAATGGGGCTCCGTGTAGCTCCGTGTAGCTCCGTGTAGCTCCGCCCCGTCACGTGCCGATTCCAGCCAATCAGGAGGCTGGAATCGGCAATGGACCGCACAGAAGCCCTGCGGTCCATGAAGACAGAGGATCCCGGCGGCCATCTTCAGCAGGTGAGTATGAAGACGCCGGACCGCCGGGATTCAGGTAAGCGCTGTGCGGGTGGTTTTTTTAACCCCTGCATCGGGGTTGTCTCGCGCCGAACGGGGGGGGGTTTAAAAAAAAAAAAAACCCGTTTCGGCGCGGGACAACCCCTTTAAGACACTTAGAGGAGCTAAGAAGAGCATTTTTCAGAGCCTGGAAAGCTCAGTCGGTAGAGCATCAGACTTTTAATCTGAGGGTCCAGGGTTCAAGTCCCTGTTCAGGCGTACTTGCTAAAGCAAGCTGTCAAATGTCTTTATTGAGCACATCTTTGATTTTCCACTGAGTCTCTGCATCTTCAGTGCCGTGTTCTACTGTGCAAAACCAAGGGTATAGAAGCAGCTTGAGAACATCTTTGCTTATTGCAGAAACAACCCTTCTATGTCTGTTTAGCAAATTTTGAGCACATTGTTGATTTTCCACCAAAGCTTTGTTTCTTTACCTCCATATTTTATGTTAAGACGCTTAGAGGAGCTAAGAAGAGCATTTTTCAGAGCCTGGATAGCTCAGTCGGTAGAGCATCAGACTTTTAATCTGAGGGTCCAGGGTTCAAGTCCCTGTTCAGGCGTATTTGCTAAAGCAAGCTGTCAAATGTCTTTATTGAGCACATCTTTGATTTTCCACTGAGTCTCTGCATCTTCAGTGCCGTGTTCTACTGTGCAAAACCAAGGGTATAGAAGCAGCTTGAGAACATCTTTGCTTATTGCAGAAACAACCCTTCTATGTCTGTTTAGCAGATTTTTTTTTTTTTTTTTTTCAAATCCATTTTTATTGGAATTTTCATGTATTTATAAAGACAGACAGGTGAAGTCAAAAGATTAGCAGGTTGTCAAGCTTATTACAAACATATGAAACATTATGAACCGAAGTGCTCACCCCGGGGGGGGGTGTTAATGAGGGCCAAGCTGCCACATCCGGGTGAAAGCCAGCCAAGGCCCCCCCTGGGGAGCATAACCACTGGTCCGTAACAGGGTGACGGACCGCCAACAAAGACAGGGCAGTGGGGGGTGGGGGAGATGGGGTGGAGGGAGCGGGGGTAGGGATGAAAGACTTGGGTAGGGAGCGAGGTGGTCACCGTGGTTGTTGGTAGTTTTGCACGAAGTCTAGGAGGCCCTGCTTGGTCGCAGTGGCTCACAGGGGTCAGAGTAGGAGCCGACCTCCACGCCCCCGCCCGGCCCACCACACCCAACCGAACCAGGACACCCCAGTCTGAAGGATTAGAATTTGTCTGTCAGCACTCGCTAGGGGGACCAAATTTTATGGTATTTATGGTGGGTTCCATTTAGGAGCAATAAGGTCAACCCTGTCCCTCCACTGCAGCAGCGAGGGAGAGGTTTGTTGGCGCCAATGTAGTGGGATAAGAGCCTTGGCTGCGTCAATGAGGAAGGCCAGAAGTTGGTGTTTAAGTGGGTGGAAGGCAGAGGAGGGCTTCCACAGGAGAACCAATTCCGGGGAAAGTTTCAAAGATGGGGATAGCATCTTCAAGATTACCTCAACGTCATTCCAAAAAGGGGAAACCAGCGGACAGCTCCACCACAGGTGTAGGTAGGAGCCGGTATCTCCGTCACATCTCCAGCACCTTCCATGCGGGGCCAGTGCGTGGTCAAACATCCATTGCGGGGTCCTGTACCACCTCGCCAGGAGCTTATAGTGGCTCTCCTGGGAGGTGACACAAAGGGAGAGGCCAAAGGCCGTCCGCAAAATCAATTTAGTGTCACTCTGGGAGAGGGAGATGTGGAGCTCTCTCTCCCAAGAGGTCAGGAAAGCCGGTTTTGAAGATGAGGGGGGTGAGATAAAATGCTTACGTAGAAAAGCTATTTTCCTGTTAGACCCCCTAACTCCCAGTAAGGCTGATTCAAAATCAGATCTTGGTCTAGTAGACTTGAATTTTGAGATGAAATCCCCAAGTACTTTGGTTATGTGAAGGGACTGTAATGGGTGGGGAGTCCAGCAAGGGAGAAGCTCCCGGACAATTTCGCTAGGAGGCCTATGTGCCAAAACCTGGATATCACTGATTTTCCTATCTTTGAAAAGACTCCAGACGTCGGCAGAACACGGGTCAAGTGGGAGATCCATAATTCTATATAGAGAGCTCATAGGGGCACAGGGGGATGGAGAAGGAGCCAAGCCCTCTCTCATGCTGTTCCAGGCCTCGAATGGGCCTCTAAGTAAGGGGTCCCCCCTTGCCCTCCTCAAACCTCCCCTGTCCGGATACCACAGGTCCTCTCTGAGAGTCGGGCCGTAGGTCCTCTCAGCTAGGGAAAAAATTATGCCATCTCCACTAGGGAGAGCTAACTCCATCCAGTATTGGAGCTGAGAGGCTAAGTAAAAGTCCTGGACGCATGGCAAACCAATACCGCCCTCGTCAATCCTCTTAACCAGGAGGCAGTTTGCTAATCTGGGTCTTTTTCTTTTCCAGACGTAGTCTGAAAAGATTGTACGGATGGCCTTAAAAAATCCATTGGGGAGATGAATTGGGAGAAGGCGGATCTGGTAAAGGATCACTGGCAACACATAGAATTTTAAAACATTTTTCCTGCCCAGCCAGGAGATCAAGGGCTGGTCGTAGGCACCCAGCAGGTTTTTAACTTTTATCAGGAGCGGATCAAAGTTGGCAGAGAACAAGTCCTCAGTCCTTTTGGTAATTTTTACACCTAAAAAGTCAATCCGGGTTTCAGACCAAGCAAAGGGAGTTGAGGTTCTAATGACTCTGCTTTGGGGTAAGGGAATAGAAATGTTAAGGACAATGGACTTCGAAAAATTTGTTTTGAAATTTGATAAGGAGCCGAATTCCTCTAGGAGCCTGACCAGGGAGGGAAGGCCCGAAATCGGGTTGGTGATCAGAAACACGATGTCGTCGGCAAAGGCAGCCAGCGACATCTCTGCTCTATTGATTTTCAGTCCCTGGATCTCCGGATCTTCTCTAATTTTTTGAAGGAAGGGTTCTAATGTTAGGATGAAGAGGGAGGGAGAGAGGGGGCAACCCTGGCGGGTGCCGTTTTTGATGTTAAAGGGAGGAGACAGGGAATCATTAATTTTCAGTCTGGCATAGGGCATAGCGTAGAGGGAAAATATTGCTGCGACGAACCCCGGAGGGATGCCGTAGTGCAACAGGACCAATTCCATGTACCCCCAATCCACCCTGTCAAATGCTTTTTCCGCATCCGTACTTACTAAAGCCAGGGGGATACTATGGGTCTGGGCAAACCTTGAAGCGTGTAAAAGTTTTAAACAATTGTCTTTACCCTCCCTCCCTTTTATGAAGCCGGTTTGTTCTACATTTATAAGGATTGGGAGGAGAGGCTCTAGTCTTTTGGCTAAAAGCTTTGCCCAGAGTTTAATGTCCTGATTGATCAATGAAATTGGCCTGTAACTACCACACCCCTCCGGGTCCTTGCCCTCCTTTAAAACCAGGGTAATGTGAGCCTCCTGAGCCTGCTTCGGTAGGGGGTTGCCCTGAAGAAGGGAATTAAAAAACTCTGTGAGCCGGGGAATAAGAGTTTGTTTAAATGCTTTGTAGTAGGTAAGAGGGAAGCCGTCGGGGCCAGGGCTCTTCCCAGGAGGGCAGGAGGACAGCAGATCTTCTGTCTCACGCACAGTGATAGGGATTAATAGTTCTTCTGCCTCTGCATCCCCAATTTTTGGGAGCTTCAGCTTATTAAGAAAGGCTTTAATCCTGTCTCTAGAGGAAGCTGGGGCCTCAGGGGTATTAGAACACTCCAGATTGTAAAGCTGAGAATAAAAGGCCTGGAATGCTTTTGCAATCTCAAGTGTCGAGGTGACTTTGGATCCCGAGGAGGTGATAATAGATTTAATAGAGTTTCTAGAGCGGGCCTTCTTAATCATGGAGGACATAAATTTACTACCCTTGTTGCCCTGTGCATAGATTGTGTGTTTAAAGTGGAGATGTTTCTTGTTAAACTTAGAATCTAGGGATAGTTTGAGGTCTTTTCTCAGGGCAATGAGTTCGTCCAGGTTATTTTTCTTAAGGGAGGACTTGGCGGATTGTTCCAGTTTAGAAATTTGTTGGAGTTTTTCATCCTATCTCCCTCTGTTGTTTTTTCTTGGCTCGTGAGCCAAGAGCGATTAGTAAGCCTCTGGCGAAGGCCTTATGGGCCTCCCACACTATCGGGACCGAGAGATCTGGTGTTTTGTTTAGTTGGAAGTATTCTACTAATTGAGCATTGATTTGTTCTCTATCACTCTCTAGGTCCAGCAAAGAGGGGTTTAGTCTCCATCTCCACTCCCGGGGGGTAGATAGAGAGGGACCAAGTTCGACATGCACTGGTGCGTGGTCAGATATGGTTATGGGGTCGATGCTAGCTTTTTGGACTGCGGCTAATAGGGAGGAGGACACGAAGATATAGTCCAGGCGTTGGAACGAAGAGTGGACCGAGGAGTAATAAGTGTAATCCTTAGTGGAGGGGGATCGGTATCGCCATGCGTCCACGACCCCCAGATCCGCAAGACTGCGAGCTAATCTCCTCAGCCTGACCTGAGATACCTGTGATCTGCCAACCGACGAGTCCAGTAGGGGGCAAAGAGTGACGTTAAAATCTCCCCCGAGGAGGATAGGGCTAGTAGCAAAATGTCCGAGAGTCTCTAGCTGCTTAGTCAGCCACGGTACTTGATCCTTATTAGGGGCATAAAGGTTGGCTATGGTCAGTTTGGTATTGTTTAAAGTGCCCCTCAAAAAAAGGACCCTGCCCTCTTCATCGGAGTACTGAGCCTCACAGGAGAAGGCGACGGATTTATGGAAAAAGATGGAAACACCCTTAGAGGATGACGTTGGGTGAGAGCTATGGAACCCTATTGGGAATTGCTTCCCAGGTAGGGAAAGGCATTTACTCCCCTTAAAGTGGGTCTCCTGTAAAAAAACCACCCCAGAGCCATACCTTTTTAGAAGGAGACCGAGGTGATGTCTCTTGGAGGGCGAATTCAGGCCTCGGACGTTGAACGTGGTGAGCCGAAGCGGGTCGGGCATGGAGCTCAGGTAGACGTGTCAATACTGTCCAACTAGCGAAGCTGAAAGAAATTTTTGTTAGTTGGTCACGTAGTTTAGAAGAGCTCTGAGAAGCCACGGAAACCTAGTGGTTTGAGATTTAGAGAGAAGGAGGGTGGGAAGGGAAAAAACACTAGGAAGGTGGGACAGAGTTGGGAAGGGGAAGACAAATGTACTTTTTGAACAAAGCAAAAGAAATCCTTAATCAACAGGTACTGTTAAAGGCAAACCTGAGAAAGGCTGGGTTGCCTTTGGGTGGAGGCGGGTCACCAGAGCTGCCAAAAAGCAGAGGGCAAAACTGGTCACACAGCCTGGGCAGGTAGGCACCCAAAGGAACCCTAACATTTAAAGGACAGTCAAATAATGCAATTGCAAACCATAAGTGCAGAGCAGGTTAAATAACGTTTAACAGAGAGCAGGGAAGTAGTACAGGCAGATCAATAACCAGAAAGAGGTTGAAGCCGGAGGGAGAAGGGAAAGTCCTCGCGGGTGAACACCATTAGCTGCGAAAGCTTCCACAGCTTGTCTCATCCGCGAGAGAATTTAAGCCGGGGTCGGACTGGCGACAGGAATCAAGTGTCCAAATTCGGGGTGTCTTTGTTCTTTTTTTTCTTGCTTCTGGGCGATTTGGTAGAACTTGCCTGCCGCCAGGACTCAGGAGGCGTCAGCCTGGGAAGCTGGGGAAAATCCGGGAGAGGGAGCCAGGACGGGATATCCATTGGGTCTAGCTCCAGGAAGGCCCAAGAGTCCCTGAGATCCTCTGGGGATCTGATGGAAAGTCTGCGGCCCTTGTGGGTGATACCCAGGCCGAAAGGGAAGAGCCAGGCGTATCTTATGTTCTTGGCTCTAAGGGCTTCCAGCAGCGGGCGAAGGAGGCGACGCTTTGTCAAGGTAGATGGGGCCAGATCCTGGAAGATCTGAAGGGAAGCATCTCCGTATCTTAAATCCTTCCGGGATCTAGCAGCCTTCAGGATGTCAAAGGCGTCTTGGAAGGACAAAACTTTGCAGATGATGTCCCTGGGAATATCTGTGGGCGAGGAGGGGGGGGGTCTGAGGGCCCTGTGAATACGTTCAATCTGGACCGAGTTGGCTCTTTCCGCTCCCAATAGAAGTTGAAAAATCTCACCAGCAACTTTGGGGAGGATATCCGTAGCCCAGGACTCGGGGAGGCCTTTAATGCGGATATTGGAGCGCCTGTTACGGTTCTCCAGATCTTCCTGCATTAGTAATGCATGGTTGAGTTGATCGCGCTGTTCTTCTAAGGCTTTGGAAAGGGCAATCGAATGGTTAATGACAGAAGCTGTAGAGGTTTCTAAGTCCTCCACTCTGCGCCCCATGTGCTTGAGATCGTCCTTTATCTCGGCCAGATCGGATATAACAGGGTGCAGGGCGCTATTAATCAGCTCCCTCATGAAGCTTTTAGTGATTTCTTCTCTTCCCTCCCCGTCGGAGAAATCATCCCCCTCTGCCTCCTTACTGTTAGAAGCTGCAGCATCGTGGGCCGGCGCCATCTTGGTGAGCGGGTGGGGAGAGCGGGCGCCGCGTTCTTTGAAGAAGCGCTGCATCTCCGTCTGGTTTTTTTGAGGACGAGGGGTTCCCTGCAGGTCTCCGGTCTTTTCTCTGCTGCTCTTCCGCATGTCCGCTCAAAATAGCCGCTGTCGGGTCCGGGAAGGGCGCCGTGCCGAACGGAGCTCTCTGCTCAAGCGGCCATCATGTTCAGCGGTCAGGCTCCGCCCCTGTTTAGCAGATTTTGAGCACATTTTTGATTTTCCACCAAAACTTTGTTTCTTTACCTCCATATTTTATGTTAAAGGGGTTGTCCCGAGGCAGCAAGTGGGTCTATACACTTCTGCATGGCCATAATAATGCACTTTGTAATGTACATTGTGCATTAATTATGAGCCATACAGAAGTTATAAAAAGTTTTATACTTACCTGCTCCGTTGCTGGCGTCCTCGTCTCCATGGTGCCGACTAATTTTCGCCCTCCGATGGCCAAATTAGCCGCGCTTGCGCAGTCCGGGTCTTCTTCTTTTCTGAATGGGGCTCCGTGTAGCTCCGTGTAGCTCCGTGTAGCTCCGCCCCGTCACGTGCCGATTCCAGCCAATCAGGAGGCTGGAATCGGCAATGGACCGCACAGAAGCCCTGCGGTCCATGAAGACAGAGGATCCCGGCGGCCATCTTCAGCAGGTGAGTATGAAGACGCCGGACCGCCGGGATTCAGGTAAGCGCTGTGCGGGTGGTTTTTTTAACCCCTGCATCGGGGTTGTCTCGCGCCGAACGGGGGGGGGGGGGTTTAAAAAAAAAAAAAACCCGTTTCGGCGCGGGACAACCCCTTTAAGACACTTAGAGGAGCTAAGAAGAGCATTTTTCAGAGCCTGGAAAGCTCAGTCGGTAGAGCATCAGACTTTTAATCTGAGGGTCCAGGGTTCAAGTCCCTGTTCAGGCGTACTTGCTAAAGCAAGCTGTCAAATGTCTTTATTGAGCACATCTTTGATTTTCCACTGAGTCTCTGCATCTTCAGTGCCGTGTTCTACTGTGCAAAACCAAGGGTATAGAAGCAGCTTGAGAACATCTTTGCTTATTGCAGAAACAACCCTTCTATGTCTGTTTAGCAAATTTTGAGCACATTGTTGATTTTCCACCAAAGCTTTGTTTCTTTACCTCCATATTTTATGTTAAGACGCTTAGAGGAGCTAAGAAGAGCATTTTTCAGAGCCTGGATAGCTCAGTCGGTAGAGCATCAGACTTTTAATCTGAGGGTCCAGGGTTCAAGTCCCTGTTCAGGCGTATTTGCTAAAGCAAGCTGTCAAATGTCTTTATTGAGCACATCTTTGATTTTCCACTGAGTCTCTGCATCTTCAGTGCCGTGTTCTACTGTGCAAAACCAAGGGTATAGAAGCAGCTTGAGAACATCTTTGCTTATTGCAGAAACAACCCTTCTATGTCTGTTTAGCAGATTTTTTTTTTTTTTTTTTTCAAATCCATTTTTATTGGAATTTTCATGTATTTATAAAGACAGACAGGTGAAGTCAAAAGATTAGCAGGTTGTCAAGCTTATTACAAACATATGAAACATTATGAACCGAAGTGCTCACCCCGGGGGGGGTGTTAATGAGGGCCAAGCTGCCACATCCGGGTGAAAGCCAGCCAAGGCCCCCCCTGGGGAGCATAACCACTGGTCCGTGACAGGGTGACGGACCGCCAACAAAGACAGGGCAGTGGGGGGTGGGGGAGATGGGGTGGAGGGAGCGGGGGTAGGGATGAAAGACTTGGGTAGGGAGCGAGGTGGTCACCGTGGTTGTTGGTAGTTTTGCACGAAGTCTAGGAGGCCCTGCTTGGTCGCAGTGGCTCACAGGGGTCAGAGTAGGAGCCGACCTCCACGCCCCCGCCCGGCCCACCACACCCAACCGAACCAGGACACCCCAGTCTGAAGGATTAGAATTTGTCTGTCAGCACTCGCTAGGGGGACCAAATTTTATGGTATTTATGGTGGGTTCCATTTAGGAGCAATAAGGTCAACCCTGTCCCTCCACTGCAGCAGCGAGGGAGAGGTTTGTTGGCGCCAATGTAGTGGGATAAGAGCCTTGGCTGCGTCAATGAGGAAGGCCAGAAGTTGGTGTTTAAGTGGGTGGAAGGCAGAGGAGGGCTTCCACAGGAGAACCAATTCCGGGGAAAGTTTCAAAGATGGGGATAGCATCTTCAAGATTACCTCAACGTCATTCCAAAAAGGGGAAACCAGCGGACAGCTCCACCACAGGTGTAGGTAGGAGCCGGTATCTCCGTCACATCTCCAGCACCTTCCATGCGGGGCCAGTGCGTGGTCAAACATCCATTGCGGGGTCCTGTACCACCTCGCCAGGAGCTTATAGTGGCTCTCCTGGGAGGTGACACAAAGGGAGAGGCCAAAGGCCGTCCGCAAAATCAATTTAGTGTCACTCTGGGAGAGGGAGATGTGGAGCTCTCTCTCCCAAGAGGTCAGGAAAGCCGGTTTTGAAGATGAGGGGGGTGAGATAAAATGCTTACGTAGAAAAGCTATTTTCCTGTTAGACCCCCTAACTCCCAGTAAGGCTGATTCAAAATCAGATCTTGGTCTAGTAGACTTGAATTTTGAGATGAAATCCCCAAGTACTTTGGTTATGTGAAGGGACTGTAATGGGTGGGGAGTCCAGCAAGGGAGAAGCTCCCGGACAATTTCGCTAGGAGGCCTATGTGCCAAAACCTGGATATCACTGATTTTCCTATCTTTGAAAAGACTCCAGACGTCGGCAGAACACGGGTCAAGTGGGAGATCCATAATTCTATATAGAGAGCTCATAGGGGCACAGGGGGATGGAGAAGGAGCCAAGCCCTCTCTCATGCTGTTCCAGGCCTCGAATGGGCCTCTAAGTAAGGGGTCCCCCCTTGCCCTCCTCAAACCTCCCCTGTCCGGATACCACAGGTCCTCTCTGAGAGTCGGGCCGTAGGTCCTCTCAGCTAGGGAAAAAATTATGCCATCTCCACTAGGGAGAGCTAACTCCATCCAGTATTGGAGCTGAGAGGCTAAGTAAAAGTCCTGGACGCATGGCAAACCAATACCGCCCTCGTCAATCTTCTTAACCAGGAGGCAGTTTGCTAATCTGGGTCTTTTTCTTTTCCAGACGTAGTCTGAAAAGATTGTACGGATGGCCTTAAAAAATCCATTGGGGAGATGAATTGGGAGAAGGCGGATCTGGTAAAGGATCACTGGCAACACATAGAATTTTAAAACATTTTTCCTGCCCAGCCAGGAGATCAAGGGCTGGTCGTAGGCACCCAGCAGGTTTTTAACTTTTATCAGGAGCGGATCAAAGTTGGCAGAGAACAAGTCCTCAGTCCTTTTGGTAATTTTTACACCTAAAAAGTCAATCCGGGTTTCAGACCAAGCAAAGGGAGTTGAGGTTCTAATGACTCTGCTTTGGGGTAAGGGAATAGAAATGTTAAGGACAATGGACTTCGAAAAATTTGTTTTGAAATTTGATAAGGAGCCGAATTCCTCTAGGAGCCTGACCAGGGAGGGAAGGCCCGAAATCGGGTTGGTGATCAGAAACACGATGTCGTCGGCAAAGGCAGCCAGCGACATCTCTGCTCTATTGATTTTCAGTCCCTGGATCTCCGGATCTTCTCTAATTTTTTGAAGGAAGGGTTCTAATGTTAGGATGAAGAGGGAGGGAGAGAGGGGGCAACCCTGGCGGGTGCCGTTTTTGATGTTAAAGGGAGGAGACAGGGAATCATTAATTTTCAGTCTGGCATAGGGCATAGCGTAGAGGGAAAATATTGCTGCGACGAACCCCGGAGGGATGCCGTAGTGCAACAGGACCAATTCCATGTACCCCCAATCCACCCTGTCAAATGCTTTTTCCGCATCCGTACTTACTAAAGCCAGGGGGATACTATGGGTCTGGGCAAACCTTGAAGCGTGTAAAAGTTTTAAACAATTGTCTTTACCCTCCCTCCCTTTTATGAAGCCGGTTTGTTCTACATTTATAAGGATTGGGAGGAGAGGCTCTAGTCTTTTGGCTAAAAGCTTTGCCCAGAGTTTAATGTCCTGATTGATCAATGAAATTGGCCTGTAACTACCACACCCCTCCGGGTCCTTGCCCTCCTTTAAAACCAGGGTAATGTGGGCCTCCTGAGCCTGCTTCGGTAGGGGGTTGCCCTGAAGAAGGGAATTAAAAAACTCTGTGAGCCGGGGAATAAGAGTTTGTTTAAATGCTTTGTAGTAGGTAAGAGGGAAGCCGTCGGGGCCAGGGCTCTTCCCAGGAGGGCAGGAGGACAGCAGATCTTCTGTCTCACGCACAGTGATAGGGATTAATAGTTCTTCTGCCTCTGCATCCCCAATTTTTGGGAGCTTCAGCTTATTAAGAAAGGCTTTAATCCTGTCTCTAGAGGAAGCTGGGGCCTCAGGGGTATTAGAACACTCCAGATTGTAAAGCTGAGAATAAAAGGCCTGGAATGCTTTTGCAATCTCAAGTGTCGAGGTGACTTTGGATCCCGAGGAGGTGATAATAGATTTAATAGAGTTTCTAGAGCGGGCCTTCTTAATCATGGAGGACATAAATTTACTACCCTTGTTGCCCTGTGCATAGATTGTGTGTTTAAAGTGGAGATGTTTCTTGTTAAACTTAGAATCTAGGGATAGTTTGAGGTCTTTTCTCAGGGCAATGAGTTCGTCCAGGTTATTTTTCTTAAGGGAGGACTTGGCGGATTGTTCCAGTTTAGAAATTTGTTGGAGTTTTTCATCCTATCTCCCTCTGTTGTTTTTTCTTGGCTCGTGAGCCAAGAGCGATTAGTAAGCCTCTGGCGAAGGCCTTATGGGCCTCCCACACTATCGGGACCGAGAGATCTGGTGTTTTGTTTAGTTGGAAGTATTCTACTAATTGAGCATTGATTTGTTCTCTATCACTCTCTAGGTCCAGCAAAGAGGGGTTTAGTCTCCATCTCCACTCCCGGGGGGTAGATAGAGAGGGACCAAGTTCGACATGCACTGGTGCGTGGTCAGATATGGTTATGGGGTCGATGCTAGCTTTTTGGACTGCGGCTAATAGGGAGGAGGACACGAAGATATAGTCCAGGCGTTGGAACGAAGAGTGGACCGAGGAGTAATAAGTGTAATCCTTAGTGGAGGGGGATCGGTATCGCCATGCGTCCACGACCCCCAGATCCGCAAGACTGCGAGCTAATCTCCTCAGCCTGACCTGAGATACCTGTGATCTGCCAACCGACGAGTCCAGTAGGGGGCAAAGAGTGACGTTAAAATCTCCCCCGAGGAGGATAGGGCTAGTAGCGAAATGTCCGAGAGTCTCTAGCTGCTTAGTCAGCCACGGTACTTGATCCTTATTAGGGGCATAAAGGTTGGCTATGGTCAGTTTGGTATTGTTTAAAGTGCCCCTCAAAAAAAGGACCCTGCCCTCTTCATCGGAGTACTGAGCCTCACAGGAGAAGGCGACGGATTTATGGAAAAAGATGGAAACACCCTTAGAGGATGACGTTGGGTGAGAGCTATGGAACCCTATTGGGAATTGCTTCCCAGGTAGGGAAAGGCATTTACTCCCCTTAGGGCGAGCACCCACTGGCGTTTGCGTTTTCCGCGGGAAAAAACGCAGCGTTTTCGCCGCGTTTCCCGCGGTTTTTCCGCCCGTTTTCCGCGGCGTTTTTCGCGGCGTTTTCGCGGCGTTTTCGCGGCTTTTCCATTAATTTCCATGGAGAAAAATAAGGACACATATGCAACTGACAGCTCCTATGTTAAAAACGCAAACGCAACGCAAAAAAAACGCCAGTGGACAGGAACACATGTTATCTCTATGCCTGTGCAGGAAAAACGCAAAACGCAAAACGCAGGTAAAAAAACGCCAGTGGGTGCTCGCCCTTAAAGTGGGTCTCCTGTAAAAAAACCACCCCAGAGCCATACCTTTTTAGAAGGAGACCGAGGTGATGTCTCTTGGAGGGCGAATTCAGGCCTCGGACGTTGAACGTGGTGAGCCGAAGCGGGTCGGGCATGGAGCTCAGGTAGACGTGTCAATACTGTCCAACTAGCGAAGCTGAAAGAAATTTTTGTTAGTTGGTCACGTAGTTTAGAAGAGCTCTGAGAAGCCACGGAAACCTAGTGGTTTGAGATTTAGAGAGAAGGAGGGTGGGAAGGGAAAAAACACTAGGAAGGTGGGACAGAGTTGGGAAGGGGAAGACAAATGTACTTTTTGAACAAAGCAAAAGAAATCCTTAATCAACAGGTACTGTTAAAGGCAAACCTGAGAAAGGCTGGGTTGCCTTTGGGTGGAGGCGGGTCACCAGAGCTGCCAAAAAGCAGAGGGCAAAACTGGTCACACAGCCTGGGCAGGTAGGCACCCAAAGGAACCCTAACATTTAAAGGACAGTCAAATAATGCAATTGCAAACCATAAGTGCAGAGCAGGTTAAATAACGTTTAACAGAGAGCAGGGAAGTAGTACAGGCAGATCAATAACCAGAAAGAGGTTGAAGCCGGAGGGAGAAGGGAAAGTCCTCGCGGGTGAACACCATTAGCTGCGAAAGCTTCCACAGCTTGTCTCATCCGCGAGAGAATTTAAGCCGGGGTCGGACTGGCGACAGGAATCAAGTGTCCAAATTCGGGGTGTCTTTGTTCTTTTTTTTCTTGCTTCTGCGCGATTTGGTAGAACTTGCCTGCCGCCAGGACTCAGGAGGCGTCAGCCTGGGAAGCTGGGGAAAATCCGGGAGAGGGAGCCAGGACGGGATATCCATTGGGTCTAGCTCCAGGAAGGCCCAAGAGTCCCTGAGATCCTCTGGGGATCTGATGGAAAGTCTGCGGCCCTTGTGGGTGATACCCAGGCCGAAAGGGAAGAGCCAGGCGTATCTTATGTTCTTGGCTCTAAGGGCTTCCAGCAGCGGGCGAAGGAGGCGACGCTTTGTCAAGGTAGATGGGGCCAGATCCTGGAAGATCTGAAGGGAAGCATCTCCGTATCTTAAATCCTTCCGGGATCTAGCAGCCTTCAGGATGTCAAAGGCGTCTTGGAAGGACAAAACTTTGCAGATGATGTCCCTGGGAATATCTGTGGGCGAGGAGGGGGGGGGTCTGAGGGCCCTGTGAATACGTTCAATCTGGACCGAGTTGGCTCTTTCCGCTCCCAATAGAAGTTGAAAAATCTCACCAGCAACTTTGGGGAGGATATCCGTAGCCCAGGACTCGGGGAGGCCTTTAATGCGGATATTGGAGCGCCTGTTACGGTTCTCCAGATCTTCCTGCATTAGTAATGCATGGTTGAGTTGATCGCGCTGTTCTTCTAAGGCTTTGGAAAGGGCAATCGAATGGTTAATGACAGAAGCTGTAGAGGTTTCTAAGTCCTCCACTCTGCGCCCCATGTGCTTGAGATCGTCCTTTATCTCGGCCAGATCGGATATAACAGGGTGCAGGGCGCTATTAATCAGCTCCCTCATGAAGCTTTTAGTGATTTCTTCTCTTCCCTCCCCGTCGGAGAAATCATCCCCCTCTGCCTCCTTACTGTTAGAAGCTGCAGCATCGTGGGCCGGCGCCATCTTGGTGAGCGGGTGGGGAGAGCGGGCGCCGCGTTCTTTGAAGAAGCGCTGCATCTCCGTCTGGTTTTTTTGAGGACGAGGGGTTCCCTGCAGGTCTCCGGTCTTTTCTCTGCTGCTCTTCCGCATGTCCGCTCAAAATAGCCGCTGTCGGGTCCGGGAAGGGCGCCGTGCCGAACGGAGCTCTCTGCTCAAGCGGCCATCATGTTCAGCGGTCAGGCTCCGCCCCTGTTTAGCAGATTTTGAGCACATTTTTGATTTTCCACCAAAACTTTGTTTCTTTACCTCCATATTTTATGTTAAAGGGGTTGTCCCGAGGCAGCAAGTGGGTCTATACACTTCTGCATGGCCATAATAATGCACTTTGTAATGTACATTGTGCATTAATTATGAGCCATACAGAAGTTATAAAAAGTTTTATACTTACCTGCTCCGTTGCTGGCGTCCTCGTCTCCATGGTGCCGACTAATTTTCGCCCTCCGATGGCCAAATTAGCCGCGCTTGCGCAGTCCGGGTCTTCTTCTTTTCTGAATGGGGCTCCGTGTAGCTCCGTGTAGCTCCGTGTAGCTCCGCCCCGTCACGTGCCGATTCCAGCCAATCAGGAGGCTGGAATCGGCAATGGACCGCACAGAAGCCCTGCGGTCCATGAAGACAGAGGATCCCGGCGGCCATCTTCAGCAGGTGAGTATGAAGACGCCGGACCGCCGGGATTCAGGTAAGCGCTGTGCGGGTGGTTTTTTTAACCCCTGCATCGGGGTTGTCTCGCGCCGAACGGGGGGGGGGGTTTAAAAAAAAAAAAACCCGTTTCGGCGCGGGACAACCCCTTTAAGACACTTAGAGGAGCTAAGAAGAGCATTTTTCAGAGCCTGGAAAGCTCAGTCGGTAGAGCATCAGACTTTTAATCTGAGGGTCCAGGGTTCAAGTCCCTGTTCAGGCGTACTTGCTAAAGCAAGCTGTCAAATGTCTTTATTGAGCACATCTTTGATTTTCCACTGAGTCTCTGCATCTTCAGTGCCGTGTTCTACTGTGCAAAACCAAGGGTATAGAAGCAGCTTGAGAACATCTTTGCTTATTGCAGAAACAACCCTTCTATGTCTGTTTAGCAAATTTTGAGCACATTGTTGATTTTCCACCAAAGCTTTGTTTCTTTACCTCCATATTTTATGTTAAGACGCTGAGAGGAGCTAAGAAGAGCATTTTTCAGAGCCTGGATAGCTCAGTCGGTAGAGCATCAGACTTTTAATCTGAGGGTCCAGGGTTCAAGTCCCTGTTCAGGCGTATTTGCTAAAGCAAGCTGTCAAATGTCTTTATTGAGCACATCTTTGATTTTCCACTGAGTCTCTGCATCTTCAGTGCCGTGTTCTACTGTGCAAAACCAAGGGTATAGAAGCAGCTTGAGAACATCTTTGCTTATTGCAGAAACAACCCTTCTATGTCTGTTTAGCAGATTTTTTTTTTTTTTTTTTTCAAATCCATTTTTATTGGAATTTTCATGTATTTATAAAGACAGACAGGTGAAGTCAAAAGATTAGCAGGTTGTCAAGCTTATTACAAACATATGAAACATTATGAACCGAAGTGCTCACCCCGGGGGGGGGTGTTAATGAGGGCCAAGCTGCCACATCCGGGTGAAAGCCAGCCAAGGCCCCCCCTGGGGAGCATAACCACTGGTCCGTGACAGGGTGACGGACCGCCAACAAAGACAGGGCAGTGGGGGGTGGGGGAGATGGGGTGGAGGGAGCGGGGGTAGGGATGAAAGACTTGGGTAGGGAGCGAGGTGGTCACCGTGGTTGTTGGTAGTTTTGCACGAAGTCTAGGAGGCCCTGCTTGGTCGCAGTGGCTCACAGGGGTCAGAGTAGGAGCCGACCTCCACGCCCCCGCCCGGCCCACCACACCCAACCGAACCAGGACACCCCAGTCTGAAGGATTAGAATTTGTCTGTCAGCACTCGCTAGGGGGACCAAATTTTATGGTATTTATGGTGGGTTCCATTTAGGAGCAATAAGGTCAACCCTGTCCCTCCACTGCAGCAGCGAGGGAGAGGTTTGTTGGCGCCAATGTAGTGGGATAAGAGCCTTGGCTGCGTCAATGAGGAAGGCCAGAAGTTGGTGTTTAAGTGGGTGGAAGGCAGAGGAGGGCTTCCACAGGAGAACCAATTCCGGGGAAAGTTTCAAAGATGGGGATAGCATCTTCAAGATTACCTCAACGTCATTCCAAAAAGGGGAAACCAGCGGACAGCTCCACCACAGGTGTAGGTAGGAGCCGGTATCTCCGTCACATCTCCAGCACCTTCCATGCGGGGCCAGTGCGTGGTCAAACATCCATTGCGGGGTCCTGTACCACCTCGCCAGGAGCTTATAGTGGCTCTCCTGGGAGGTGACACAAAGGGAGAGGCCAAAGGCCGTCCGCAAAATCAATTTAGTGTCACTCTGGGAGAGGGAGATGTGGAGCTCTCTCTCCCAAGAGGTCAGGAAAGCCGGTTTTGAAGATGAGGGGGGTGAGATAAAATGCTTACGTAGAAAAGCTATTTTCCTGTTAGACCCCCTAACTCCCAGTAAGGCTGATTCAAAATCAGATCTTGGTCTAGTAGACTTGAATTTTGAGATGAAATCCCCAAGTACTTTGGTTATGTGAAGGGACTGTAATGGGTGGGGAGTCCAGCAAGGGAGAAGCTCCCGGACAATTTCGCTAGGAGGCCTATGTGCCAAAACCTGGATATCACTGATTTTCCTATCTTTGAAAAGACTCCAGACGTCGGCAGAACACGGGTCAAGTGGGAGATCCATAATTCTATATAGAGAGCTCATAGGGGCACAGGGGGATGGAGAAGGAGCCAAGCCCTCTCTCATGCTGTTCCAGGCCTCGAATGGGCCTCTAAGTAAGGGGTCCCCCCTTGCCCTCCTCAAACCTCCCCTGTCCGGATACCACAGGTCCTCTCTGAGAGTCGGGCCGTAGGTCCTCTCAGCTAGGGAAAAAATTATGCCATCTCCACTAGGGAGAGCTAACTCCATCCAGTATTGGAGCTGAGAGGCTAAGTAAAAGTCCTGGACGCATGGCAAACCAATACCGCCCTCGTCAATCCTCTTAACCAGGAGGCAGTTTGCTAATCTGGGTCTTTTTCTTTTCCAGACGTAGTCTGAAAAGATTGTACGGATGGCCTTAAAAAATCCATTGGGGAGATGAATTGGGAGAAGGCGGATCTGGTAAAGGATCACTGGCAACACATAGAATTTTAAAACATTTTTCCTGCCCAGCCAGGAGATCAAGGGCTGGTCGTAGGCACCCAGCAGGTTTTTAACTTTTATCAGGAGCGGATCAAAGTTGGCAGAGAACAAGTCCTCAGTCCTTTTGGTAATTTTTACACCTAAAAAGTCAATCCGGGTTTCAGACCAAGCAAAGGGAGTTGAGGTTCTAATGACTCTGCTTTGGGGTAAGGGAATAGAAATGTTAAGGACAATGGACTTCGAAAAATTTGTTTTGAAATTTGATAAGGAGCCGAATTCCTCTAGGAGCCTGACCAGGGAGGGAAGGCCCGAAATCGGGTTGGTGATCAGAAACACGATGTCGTCGGCAAAGGCAGCCAGCGACATCTCTGCTCTATTGATTTTCAGTCCCTGGATCTCCGGATCTTCTCTAATTTTTTGAAGGAAGGGTTCTAATGTTAGGATGAAGAGGGAGGGAGAGAGGGGGCAACCCTGGCGGGTGCCGTTTTTGATGTTAAAGGGAGGAGACAGGGAATCATTAATTTTCAGTCTGGCATAGGGCATAGCGTAGAGGGAAAATATTGCTGCGACGAACCCCGGAGGGATGCCGTAGTGCAACAGGACCAATTCCATGTACCCCCAATCCACCCTGTCAAATGCTTTTTCCGCATCCGTACTTACTAAAGCCAGGGGGATACTATGGGTCTGGGCAAACCTTGAAGCGTGTAAAAGTTTTAAACAATTGTCTTTACCCTCCCTCCCTTTTATGAAGCCGGTTTGTTCTACATTTATAAGGATTGGGAGGAGAGGCTCTAGTCTTTTGGCTAAAAGCTTTGCCCAGAGTTTAATGTCCTGATTGATCAATGAAATTGGCCTGTAACTACCACACCCCTCCGGGTCCTTGCCCTCCTTTAAAACCAGGGTAATGTGGGCCTCCTGAGCCTGCTTCGGTAGGGGGTTGCCCTGAAGAAGGGAATTAAAAAACTCTGTGAGCCGGGGAATAAGAGTTTGTTTAAATGCTTTGTAGTAGGTAAGAGGGAAGCCGTCGGGGCCAGGGCTCTTCCCAGGAGGGCAGGAGGACAGCAGATCTTCTGTCTCACGCACAGTGATAGGGATTAATAGTTCTTCTGCCTCTGCATCCCCAATTTTTGGGAGCTTCAGCTTATTAAGAAAGGCTTTAATCCTGTCTCTAGAGGAAGCTGGGGCCTCAGGGGTATTAGAACACTCCAGATTGTAAAGCTGAGAATAAAAGGCCTGGAATGCTTTTGCAATCTCAAGTGTCGAGGTGACTTTGGATCCCGAGGAGGTGATAATAGATTTAATAGAGTTTCTAGAGCGGGCCTTCTTAATCATGGAGGACATAAATTTACTACCCTTGTTGCCCTGTGCATAGATTGTGTGTTTAAAGTGGAGATGTTTCTTGTTAAACTTAGAATCTAGGGATAGTTTGAGGTCTTTTCTCAGGGCAATGAGTTCGTCCAGGTTATTTTTCTTAAGGGAGGACTTGGCGGATTGTTCCAGTTTAGAAATTTGTTGGAGTTTTTCATCCTATCTCCCTCTGTTGTTTTTTCTTGGCTCGTGAGCCAAGAGCGATTAGTAAGCCTCTGGCGAAGGCCTTATGGGCCTCCCACACTATCGGGACCGAGAGATCTGGTGTTTTGTTTAGTTGGAAGTATTCTACTAATTGAGCATTGATTTGTTCTCTATCACTCTCTAGGTCCAGCAAAGAGGGGTTTAGTCTCCATCTCCACTCCCGGGGGGTAGATAGAGAGGGACCAAGTTCGACATGCACTGGTGCGTGGTCAGATATGGTTATGGGGTCGATGCTAGCTTTTTGGACTGCGGCTAATAGGGAGGAGGACACGAAGATATAGTCCAGGCGTTGGAACGAAGAGTGGACCGAGGAGTAATAAGTGTAATCCTTAGTGGAGGGGGATCGGTATCGCCATGCGTCCACGACCCCCAGATCCGCAAGACTGCGAGCTAATCTCCTCAGCCTGACCTGAGATACCTGTGATCTGCCAACCGACGAGTCCAGTAGGGGGCAAAGAGTGACGTTAAAATCTCCCCCGAGGAGGATAGGGCTAGTAGCGAAATGTCCGAGAGTCTCTAGCTGCTTAGTCAGCCACGGTACTTGATCCTTATTAGGGGCATAAAGGTTGGCTATGGTCAGTTTGGTATTGTTTAAAGTGCCCCTCAAAAAAAGGACCCTGCCCTCTTCATCGGAGTACTGAGCCTCACAGGAGAAGGCGACGGATTTATGGAAAAAGATGGAAACACCCTTAGAGGATGACGTTGGGTGAGAGCTATGGAACCCTATTGGGAATTGCTTCCCAGGTAGGGAAAGGCATTTACTCCCCTTAAAGTGGGTCTCCTGTAAAAAAACCACCCCAGAGCCATACCTTTTTAGAAGGAGACCGAGGTGATGTCTCTTGGAGGGCGAATTCAGGCCTCGGACGTTGAACGTGGTGAGCCGAAGCGGGTCGGGCATGGAGCTCAGGTAGACGTGTCAATACTGTCCAACTAGCGAAGCTGAAAGAAATTTTTGTTAGTTGGTCACGTAGTTTAGAAGAGCTCTGAGAAGCCACGGAAACCTAGTGGTTTGAGATTTAGAGAGAAGGAGGGTGGGAAGGGAAAAAACACTAGGAAGGTGGGACAGAGTTGGGAAGGGGAAGACAAATGTACTTTTTGAACAAAGCAAAAGAAATCCTTAATCAACAGGTACTGTTAAAGGCAAACCTGAGAAAGGCTGGGTTGCCTTTGGGTGGAGGCGGGTCACCAGAGCTGCCAAAAAGCAGAGGGCAAAACTGGTCACACAGCCTGGGCAGGTAGGCACCCAAAGGAACCCTAACATTTAAAGGACAGTCAAATAATGCAATTGCAAACCATAAGTGCAGAGCAGGTTAAATAACGTTTAACAGAGAGCAGGGAAGTAGTACAGGCAGATCAATAACCAGAAAGAGGTTGAAGCCGGAGGGAGAAGGGAAAGTCCTCGCGGGTGAACACCATTAGCTGCGAAAGCTTCCACAGCTTGTCTCATCCGCGAGAGAATTTAAGCCGGGGTCGGACTGGCGACAGGAATCAAGTGTCCAAATTCGGGGTGTCTTTGTTCTTTTTTTTCTTGCTTCTGGGCGATTTGGTAGAACTTGCCTGCCGCCAGGACTCAGGAGGCGTCAGCCTGGGAAGCTGGGGAAAATCCGGGAGAGGGAGCCAGGACGGGATATCCATTGGGTCTAGCTCCAGGAAGGCCCAAGAGTCCCTGAGATCCTCTGGGGATCTGATGGAAAGTCTGCGGCCCTTGTGGGTGATACCCAGGCCGAAAGGGAAGAGCCAGGCGTATCTTATGTTCTTGGCTCTAAGGGCTTCCAGCAGCGGGCGAAGGAGGCGACGCTTTGTCAAGGTAGATGGGGCCAGATCCTGGAAGATCTGAAGGGAAGCATCTCCGTATCTTAAATCCTTCCGGGATCTAGCAGCCTTCAGGATGTCAAAGGCGTCTTGGAAGGACAAAACTTTGCAGATGATGTCCCTGGGAATATCTGTGGGCGAGGAGGGGGGGGGTCTGAGGGCCCTGTGAATACGTTCAATCTGGACCGAGTTGGCTCTTTCCGCTCCCAATAGAAGTTGAAAAATCTCACCAGCAACTTTGGGGAGGATATCCGTAGCCCAGGACTCGGGGAGGCCTTTAATGCGGATATTGGAGCGCCTGTTACGGTTCTCCAGATCTTCCTGCATTAGTAATGCATGGTTGAGTTGATCGCGCTGTTCTTCTAAGGCTTTGGAAAGGGCAATCGAATGGTTAATGACAGAAGCTGTAGAGGTTTCTAAGTCCTCCACTCTGCGCCCCATGTGCTTGAGATCGTCCTTTATCTCGGCCAGATCGGATATAACAGGGTGCAGGGCGCTATTAATCAGCTCCCTCATGAAGCTTTTAGTGATTTCTTCTCTTCCCTCCCCGTCGGAGAAATCATCCCCCTCTGCCTCCTTACTGTTAGAAGCTGCAGCATCGTGGGCCGGCGCCATCTTGGTGAGCGGGTGGGGAGAGCGGGCGCCGCGTTCTTTGAAGAAGCGCTGCATCTCCGTCTGGTTTTTTTGAGGACGAGGGGTTCCCTGCAGGTCTCCGGTCTTTTCTCTGCTGCTCTTCCGCATGTCCGCTCAAAATAGCCGCTGTCGGGTCCGGGAAGGGCGCCGTGCCGAACTGAGCTCTCTGCTCAAGCGGCCATCATGTTCAGCGGTCAGGCTCCGCCCCTGTTTAGCAGATTTTGAGCACATTTTTGATTTTCCACCAAAACTTTGTTTCTTTACCTCCATATTTTATGTTAAAGGGGTTGTCCCGAGGCAGCAAGTGGGTCTATACACTTCTGCATGGCCATAATAATGCACTTTGTAATGTACATTGTGCATTAATTATGAGCCATACAGAAGTTATAAAAAGTTTTATACTTACCTGCTCCGTTGCTGGCGTCCTCGTCTCCATGGTGCCGACTAATTTTCGCCCTCCGATGGCCAAATTAGCCGCGCTTGCGCAGTCCGGGTCTTCTTCTTTTCTGAATGGGGCTCCGTGTAGCTCCGTGTAGCTCCGCCCCGTCACGTGCCGATTCCAGCCAATCAGGAGGCTGGAATCGGCAATGGACCGCACAGAAGCCCTGCGGTCCATGAAGACAGAGGATCCCGGCGGCCATCTTCAGCAGGTGAGTATGAAGACGCCGGACCGCCGGGATTCAGGTAAGCGCTGTGCGGGTGGTTTTTTTAACCCCTGCATCGGGGTTGTCTCGCGCCGAACGGGGGGGGGGGTTTAAAAAAAAAAAAAACCCGTTTCGGCGCGGGACAACCCCTTTAAGACACTTAGAGGAGCTAAGAAGAGCATTTTTCAGAGCCTGGAAAGCTCAGTCGGTAGAGCATCAGACTTTTAATCTGAGGGTCCAGGGTTCAAGTCCCTGTTCAGGCGTACTTGCTAAAGCAAGCTGTCAAATGTCTTTATTGAGCACATCTTTGATTTTCCACTGAGTCTCTGCATCTTCAGTGCCGTGTTCTACTGTGCAAAACCAAGGGTATAGAAGCAGCTTGAGAACATCTTTGCTTATTGCAGAAACAACCCTTCTATGTCTGTTTAGCAAATTTTGAGCACATTGTTGATTTTCCACCAAAGCTTTGTTTCTTTACCTCCATATTTTATGTTAAGACGCTTAGAGGAGCTAAGAAGAGCATTTTTCAGAGCCTGGATAGCTCAGTCGGTAGAGCATCAGACTTTTAATCTGAGGGTCCAGGGTTCAAGTCCCTGTTCAGGCGTATTTGCTAAAGCAAGCTGTCAAATGTCTTTATTGAGCACATCTTTGATTTTCCACTGAGTCTCTGCATCTTCAGTGCCGTGTTCTACTGTGCAAAACCAAGGGTATAGAAGCAGCTTGAGAACATCTTTGCTTATTGCAGAAACAACCCTTCTATGTCTGTTTAGCAGATTTTTTTTTTTTTTTTTTTCAAATCCATTTTTATTGGAATTTTCATGTATTTATAAAGGCAGACAGGTGAAGTCAAAAGATTAGCAGGTTGTCAAGCTTATTACAAACATATGAAACATTATGAACCGAAGTGCTCACCCCGGGGGGGGTGTTAATGAGGGCCAAGCTGCCACATCCGGGTGAAAGCCAGCCAAGGCCCCCCCTGGGGAGCATAACCACTGGTCCGTGACAGGGTGACGGACCGCCAACAAAGACAGGGCAGTGGGGGGTGGGGGAGATGGGGTGGAGGGAGCGGGGGTAGGGATGAAAGACTTGGGTAGGGAGCGAGGTGGTCACCGTGGTTGTTGGTAGTTTTGCACGAAGTCTAGGAGGCCCTGCTTGGTCGCAGTGGCTCACAGGGGTCAGAGTAGGAGCCGACCTCCACGCCCCCGCCCGGCCCACCACACCCAACCGAACCAGGACACCCCAGTCTGAAGGATTAGAATTTGTCTGTCAGCACTCGCTAGGGGGACCAAATTTTATGGTATTTATGGTGGGTTCCATTTAGGAGCAATAAGGTCAACCCTGTCCCTCCACTGCAGCAGCGAGGGAGAGGTTTGTTGGCGCCAATGTAGTGGGATAAGAGCCTTGGCTGCGTCAATGAGGAAGGCCAGAAGTTGGTGTTTAAGTGGGTGGAAGGCAGAGGAGGGCTTCCACAGGAGAACCAATTCCGGGGAAAGTTTCAAAGATGGGGATAGCATCTTCAAGATTACCTCAACGTCATTCCAAAAAGGGGAAACCAGCGGACAGCTCCACCACAGGTGTAGGTAGGAGCCGGTATCTCCGTCACATCTCCAGCACCTTCCATGCGGGGCCAGTGCGTGGTCAAACATCCATTGCGGGGTCCTGTACCACCTCGCCAGGAGCTTATAGTGGCTCTCCTGGGAGGTGACACAAAGGGAGAGGCCAAAGGCCGTCCGCAAAATCAATTTAGTGTCACTCTGGGAGAGGGAGATGTGGAGCTCTCTCTCCCAAGAGGTCAGGAAAGCCGGTTTTGAAGATGAGGGGGGTGAGATAAAATGCTTACGTAGAAAAGCTATTTTCCTGTTAGACCCCCTAACTCCCAGTAAGGCTGATTCAAAATCAGATCTTGGTCTAGTAGACTTGAATTTTGAGATGAAATCCCCAAGTACTTTGGTTATGTGAAGGGACTGTAATGGGTGGGGAGTCCAGCAAGGGAGAAGCTCCCGGACAATTTCGCTAGGAGGCCTATGTGCCAAAACCTGGATATCACTGATTTTCCTATCTTTGAAAAGACTCCAGACGTCGGCAGAACACGGGTCAAGTGGGAGATCCATAATTCTATATAGAGAGCTCATAGGGGCACAGGGGGATGGAGAAGGAGCCAAGCCCTCTCTCATGCTGTTCCAGGCCTCGAATGGGCCTCTAAGTAAGGGGTCCCCCCTTGCCCTCCTCAAACCTCCCCTGTCCGGATACCACAGGTCCTCTCTGAGAGTCGGGCCGTAGGTCCTCTCAGCTAGGGAAAAAATTATGCCATCTCCACTAGGGAGAGCTAACTCCATCCAGTATTGGAGCTGAGAGGCTAAGTAAAAGTCCTGGACGCATGGCAAACCAATACCGCCCTCGTCAATCCTCTTAACCAGGAGGCAGTTTGCTAATCTGGGTCTTTTTCTTTTCCAGACGTAGTCTGAAAAGATTGTACGGATGGCCTTAAAAAATCCATTGGGGAGATGAATTGGGAGAAGGCGGATCTGGTAAAGGATCACTGGCAACACATAGAATTTTAAAACATTTTTCCTGCCCAGCCAGGAGATCAAGGGCTGGTCGTAGGCACCCAGCAGGTTTTTAACTTTTATCAGGAGCGGATCAAAGTTGGCAGAGAACAAGTCCTCAGTCCTTTTGGTAATTTTTACACCTAAAAAGTCAATCCGGGTTTCAGACCAAGCAAAGGGAGTTGAGGTTCTAATGACTCTGCTTTGGGGTAAGGGAATAGAAATGTTAAGGACAATGGACTTCGAAAAATTTGTTTTGAAATTTGATAAGGAGCCGAATTCCTCTAGGAGCCTGACCAGGGAGGGAAGGCCCGAAATCGGGTTGGTGATCAGAAACACGATGTCGTCGGCAAAGGCAGCCAGCGACATCTCTGCTCTATTGATTTTCAGTCCCTGGATCTCCGGATCTTCTCTAATTTTTTGAAGGAAGGGTTCTAATGTTAGGATGAAGAGGGAGGGAGAGAGGGGGCAACCCTGGCGGGTGCCGTTTTTGATGTTAAAGGGAGGAGACAGGGAATCATTAATTTTCAGTCTGGCATAGGGCATAGCGTAGAGGGAAAATATTGCTGCGACGAACCCCGGAGGGATGCCGTAGTGCAACAGGACCAATTCCATGTACCCCCAATCCACCCTGTCAAATGCTTTTTCCGCATCCGTACTTACTAAAGCCAGGGGGATACTATGGGTCTGGGCAAACCTTGAAGCGTGTAAAAGTTTTAAACAATTGTCTTTACCCTCCCTCCCTTTTATGAAGCCGGTTTGTTCTACATTTATAAGGATTGGGAGGAGAGGCTCTAGTCTTTTGGCTAAAAGCTTTGCCCAGAGTTTAATGTCCTGATTGATCAATGAAATTGGCCTGTAACTACCACACCCCTCCGGGTCCTTGCCCTCCTTTAAAACCAGGGTAATGTGGGCCTCCTGAGCCTGCTTCGGTAGGGGGTTGCCCTGAAGAAGGGAATTAAAAAACTCTGTGAGCCGGGGAATAAGAGTTTGTTTAAATGCTTTGTAGTAGGTAAGAGGGAAGCCGTCGGGGCCAGGGCTCTTCCCAGGAGGGCAGGAGGACAGCAGATCTTCTGTCTCACGCACAGTGATAGGGATTAATAGTTCTTCTGCCTCTGCATCCCCAATTTTTGGGAGCTTCAGCTTATTAAGAAAGGCTTTAATCCTGTCTCTAGAGGAAGCTGGGGCCTCAGGGGTATTAGAACACTCCAGATTGTAAAGCTGAGAATAAAAGGCCTGGAATGCTTTTGCAATCTCAAGTGTCGAGGTGACTTTGGATCCCGAGGAGGTGATAATAGATTTAATAGAGTTTCTAGAGCGGGCCTTCTTAATCATGGAGGACATAAATTTACTACCCTTGTTGCCCTGTGCATAGATTGTGTGTTTAAAGTGGAGATGTTTCTTGTTAAACTTAGAATCTAGGGATAGTTTGAGGTCTTTTCTCAGGGCAATGAGTTCGTCCAGGTTATTTTTCTTAAGGGAGGACTTGGCGGATTGTTCCAGTTTAGAAATTTGTTGGAGTTTTTCATCCTATCTCCCTCTGTTGTTTTTTCTTGGCTCGTGAGCCAAGAGCGATTAGTAAGCCTCTGGCGAAGGCCTTATGGGCCTCCCACACTATCGGGACCGAGAGATCTGGTGTTTTGTTTAGTTGGAAGTATTCTACTAATTGAGCATTGATTTGTTCTCTATCACTCTCTAGGTCCAGCAAAGAGGGGTTTAGTCTCCATCTCCACTCCCGGGGGGTAGATAGAGAGGGACCAAGTTCGACATGCACTGGTGCGTGGTCAGATATGGTTATGGGGTCGATGCTAGCTTTTTGGACTGCGGCTAATAGGGAGGAGGACACGAAGATATAGTCCAGGCGTTGGAACGAAGAGTGGACCGAGGAGTAATAAGTGTAATCCTTAGTGGAGGGGGATCGGTATCGCCATGCGTCCACGACCCCCAGATCCGCAAGACTGCGAGCTAATCTCCTCAGCCTGACCTGAGATACCTGTGATCTGCCAACCGACGAGTCCAGTAGGGGGCAAAGAGTGACGTTAAAATCTCCCCCGAGGAGGATAGGGCTAGTAGCAAAATGTCCGAGAGTCTCTAGCTGCTTAGTCAGCCACGGTACTTGATCCTTATTAGGGGCATAAAGGTTGGCTATGGTCAGTTTGGTATTGTTTAAAGTGCCCCTCAAAAAAAGGACCCTGCCCTCTTCATCGGAGTACTGAGCCTCACAGGAGAAGGCGACGGATTTATGGAAAAAGATGGAAACACCCTTAGAGGATGACGTTGGGTGAGAGCTATGGAACCCTATTGGGAATTGCTTCCCAGGTAGGGAAAGGCATTTACTCCCCTTAAAGTGGGTCTCCTGTAAAAAAACCACCCCAGAGCCATACCTTTTTAGAAGGAGACCGAGGTGATGTCTCTTGGAGGGCGAATTCAGGCCTCGGACGTTGAACGTGGTGAGCCGAAGCGGGTCGGGCATGGAGCTCAGGTAGACGTGTCAATACTGTCCAACTAGCGAAGCTGAAAGAAATTTTTGTTAGTTGGTCACGTAGTTTAGAAGAGCTCTGAGAAGCCACGGAAACCTAGTGGTTTGAGATTTAGAGAGAAGGAGGGTGGGAAGGGAAAAAACACTAGGAAGGTGGGACAGAGTTGGGAAGGGGAAGACAAATGTACTTTTTGAACAAAGCAAAAGAAATCCTTAATCAACAGGTACTGTTAAAGGCAAACCTGAGAAAGGCTGGGTTGCCTTTGGGTGGAGGCGGGTCACCAGAGCTGCCAAAAAGCAGAGGGCAAAACTGGTCACACAGCCTGGGCAGGTAGGCACCCAAAGGAACCCTAACATTTAAAGGACAGTCAAATAATGCAATTGCAAACCATAAGTGCAGAGCAGGTTAAATAACGTTTAACAGAGAGCAGGGAAGTAGTACAGGCAGATCAATAACCAGAAAGAGGTTGAAGCCGGAGGGAGAAGGGAAAGTCCTCGCGGGTGAACACCATTAGCTGCGAAAGCTTCCACAGCTTGTCTCATCCGCGAGAGAATTTAAGCCGGGGTCGGACTGGCGACAGGAATCAAGTGTCCAAATTCGGGGTGTCTTTGTTCTTTTTTTTCTTGCTTCTGGGCGATTTGGTAGAACTTGCCTGCCGCCAGGACTCAGGAGGCGTCAGCCTGGGAAGCTGGGGAAAATCCGGGAGAGGGAGCCAGGACGGGATATCCATTGGGTCTAGCTCCAGGAAGGCCCAAGAGTCCCTGAGATCCTCTGGGGATCTGATGGAAAGTCTGCGGCCCTTGTGGGTGATACCCAGGCCGAAAGGGAAGAGCCAGGCGTATCTTATGTTCTTGGCTCTAAGGGCTTCCAGCAGCGGGCGAAGGAGGCGACGCTTTGTCAAGGTAGATGGGGCCAGATCCTGGAAGATCTGAAGGGAAGCATCTCCGTATCTTAAATCCTTCCGGGATCTAGCAGCCTTCAGGATGTCAAAGGTGTCTTGGAAGGACAAAACTTTGCAGATGATGTCCCTGGGAATATCTGTGGGCGAGGAGGGGGGGGGTCTGAGGGCCCTGTGAATACGTTCAATCTGGACCGAGTTGGCTCTTTCCGCTCCCAATAGAAGTTGAAAAATCTCACCAGCAACTTTGGGGAGGATATCCGTAGCCCAGGACTCGGGGAGGCCTTTAATGCGGATATTGGAGCGCCTGTTACGGTTCTCCAGATCTTCCTGCATTAGTAATGCATGGTTGAGTTGATCGCGCTATTCTTCTAAGGCTTTGGAAAGGGCAATCGAATGGTTAATGACAGAAGCTGTAGAGGTTTCTAAGTCCTCCACTCTGCGCCCCATGTGCTTGAGATCGTCCTTTATCTCGGCCAGATCGGATATAACAGGGTGCAGGGCGCTATTAATCAGCTCCCTCATGAAGCTTTTAGTGATTTCTTCTCTTCCCTCCCCGTCGGAGAAATCATCCCTCTCTGCCTCCTTACTGTTAGAAGCTGCAGCATCGTGGGCCGGCGCCATCTTGGTGAGCGGGTGGGGAGAGCGGGCGCCGCGTTCTTTGAAGAAGCGCTGCATCTCCGTCTGGTTTTTTTGAGGACGAGGGGTTCCCTGCAGGTCTCCGGTCTTTTCTCTGCTGCTCTTCCGCATGTCCGCTCAAAATAGCCGCTGTCGGGTCCGGGAAGGGTGCCGTGCCGAACGGAGCTCTCTGCTCAAGCGGCCATCATGTTCAGCGGTCAGGCTCCGCCCCTGTTTAGCAGATTTTGAGCACATTTTTGATTTTCCACCAAAACTTTGTTTCTTTACCTCCATATTTTATGTTAAAGGGGTTGTCCCGAGGCAGCAAGTGGGTCTATACACTTCTGCATGGCCATAATAATGCACTTTGTAATGTACATTGTGCATTAATTATGAGCCATACAGAAGTTATAAAAAGTTTTATACTTACCTGCTCCGTTGCTGGCGTCCTCGTCTCCATGGTGCCGACTAATTTTCGCCCTCCGATGGCCAAATTAGCCGCGCTTGCGCAGTCCGGGTCTTCTTCTTTTCTGAATGGGGCTCCGTGTAGCTCCGTGTAGCTCCGCCCCGTCACGTGCCGATTCCAGCCAATCAGGAGGCTGGAATCGGCAATGGACCGCACAGAAGCCCTGCGGTCCATGAAGACAGAGGATCCCGGCGGCCATCTTCAGCAGGTGAGTATGAAGACGCCGGACCGCCGGGATTCAGGTAAGCGCTGTGCGGGTGGTTTTTTTAACCCCTGCATCGGGGTTGTCTCGCGCCGAACGGGGGGGGGGGGTTTAAAAAAAAAAAAAACCCGTTTCGGCGCGGGACAACCCCTTTAAGACACTTAGAGGAGCTAAGAAGACCATTTTTCAGAGCCTGGATAGCTCAGTCGGTAGAGCATCAGACTTTTAATCTGAGGGTCCAGGGTTCAAGTCCCTGTTCAGGCGTACTTGCTAAGCTGTCAAATGTCTTTATTGAGCACATCTTTGATTTTCCACTGAGTCTTTGCTTCTTTATTGTCGTGTTCTACTGTGCAAAACTGAGGGTATAGAAGCAGCTTGAGAAAAACTTTGTTTTTTGCAGAAACAACCCTTCTATGTCTGTTTAGCAAATTTTGGGCACATTGTTGATTTTCCACCAAAGCTTTGTTTCTTTACCTCCATATTTTATGTTAAGACGCTTAGAGGAGCTAAGAAGAGCATTTTTCAGAGCCTGGATAGCTCAGTTGGTAGACTTTTAATCTGAGGGTCCAGGGTTCAAGTCCCTGTTCAGGAGTATTTACTAAAGCAAGCTGTCAAATGTCTTTATTGAGCACATCTTTGATTTTCCACTGAGTCTCTGCATCTTCAGTGCCGTGTTCTACTGTGCAAAACCAAGGGTATAGAAGCAGCTTGAGAACATCTTTGCTTATTGCAGAAACAACCCTTCTATGTCTGTTTAGCAGATTTTGAGCCAATTTTTGATTTTCCACCAAAACTTTGTTTCTTTACCTCCATATTTTATGTTAAGACACTTAGAGGAGCTAAGAAGAGCATTGTTCAGTGCCTGGATAGCTCAGTCGGTAGAGAATCAGACTTTTAATCTGAGGGTCCAGGGTTCAAGTCCCTGTTCAGGCGTACTTGCTAAAGCAAGCTGTCAAATGTCTTTATTGAGCACATCTTTGATTTTCCACTGAGTCTTTGTTTCTTTATTGTCGTGTTCTACTGTGCAAAACTGAGGGTATAGAAGCAGCTTGAGAAAATCTTTGTTTTTTTGCAGAAACAACCCTTCTATGTCTGTTTAGCAAATTTTGAGCACATTTTTGATTTTCCACCAAAGCTTTGTTTCTTTACCTCCATATTTTATGTTAAGACGCTTAGAGGAGCTAAGAAGACCATTTTTCAGAGCCTGCATAGCTCAGTTGGTAGAGCATCAGACTTTTAATCTGAGGATCCAGGGTTCAAGTTCCTGTTCAGGCGTGCTTGCTAAAGCAAGCTGTCAAATGTCTTTATTGAGCACATCTTTGATTTTCCACTGAGTCTTTGCTTCTTTATTGTCGTATTCTAATGTGCAAAATTGAGGGCATAGAAGCAGCTTGAGAAAATCTTTGTTTTTTGCAGAAACAACCCTTCTATGTCTGTTTAGCAAATTTTGGGTACATTGTTGATTTTCCACCAAAGCTTTGTTTCTTTACCTCCATATTTTATGTTAAGACGCTTAGAGGAGCTAAGAAGAGCATTTTTCAGAGCCTGGATAGCTCAGTCGGTAGAGCATCAGACTTTTAATCTGAGGGTCCAGGGTTCAAGTCCCTGTTCAGGCGTACTTGCTAAAGCAAGCTGTCAAATGTCTTTGATTTTCCACTGAGTCTCTGCATCTTCAGTGCCGTGTTCTACTGTGCAAAACCAAGTGTATAGAAGCAGCTTGAGAACATCTTTGCTTATTGCAGAAACAACCCTTCTATGTCTGTTTAGCAGATTTTGGGTACATTGGTTGATTTTCCACCAAAGCTTTGTTTCTTTACCTCCATATTTTATGTTAAGACGCTTAGAGGAGCTAAGAAGAGCATTTTTCAGAGCCTGGATAGCTCAGTCGGTAGAGCATCAGACTTTTAATCTGAGGGTCCAGGGTTCAAGTCCCTGTTCAGGCGTACTTGCTAAAGCAAGCTGTCAAATGTCTTTATTGAGCACATCTTTGATTTTCCACTGAGTCTTTGCTTCTTTATTGTCGTGTTCTACTGTGCAAAACTGAGGGTATAGAAGCAGCTTGAGAAAATCTTTGTTTTTTGCAGAAACAACCCTTCTATGTCTGTTTAGCAAATTTTGGGTACATTGTTGATTTTCCACCAAAGCTTTGTTTCTTTACCTCCATATTTTATGTTAAGACGCTTAGAGGAGCTAAGAAGAGTATTTTTCAGAGCCTGGATAGCTCAGTCGGTAGAGCATCAGACTTTTAATCTGAGGGTCCAGGGTTCAAGTCCCTGTTCAGGCGTACTTGCTAAAGCAAGCTGTCAAATGTCTTTATTGAGCACATCTTTGATTTTCCACTGAGTCTTTGCTTCTGTATTGTCGTGTTCTACTGTGCAAAACCAAGGGTATAGAAGCAGCTTGAGAACATCTTTGCTTATTGCAGAAACAACCCTTCTATGTCTGTTTAGCAGATTTTGAGCACATTTTTGATTTTCCACCAAAGCTTTGTTTCTTTACCTCCATATTTTATGTTAAGACGTTTAGAGGAGCTAAGAAGAGGATTTTTCAGAGCCTGGATAACTCAGTCGGTAAAGCATCAGACTTTTAATCTGAGGGTCCAGGGTTCAAGTCCCTGTTCAGGCGTACTTGCTAAAGCAAGCTGTCAAATGTCTTTATTGAGCACATCTTTGATTTTCCACTGAGTCTTTGCTTCTTTATTGTCGTGTTCTACTGTGCAAAACTGAGGGTATAGAAGCAGCTTGAGAAAATCTTTGTTTTTTGCAGAAACAACCCTTCTATGTCTGTTTAGCAAATTTTGGGTACATTGTTGATTTTCCACCAAAGCTTTGTTTCTTTACCTCCATATTTTATGTTAAGACGCTTAGAGGAGCTAAGAAGAGTATTTTTCAGAGCCTGGATAGCTCAGTCGGTAGAGCATCAGACTTTTAATCTGAGGGTCCAGGGTTCAAGTCCCTGTTCAGGTGTACTTGCTAAAGCAAGCTGTCAAATGTCTTTATTGAGCACATCTTTGATTTTCCACTGAGTCTTTGCTTCTGTATTGTCGTGTTCTACTGTGCAAAACCAAGGGTATAGAAGCAGCTTGAGAACATCTTTGCTTATTGCAGAAACAACCCTTCTATGTCTGTTTAGCAGATTTTGAGCCAATTTTTGATTTTCCACCAAAACTTTGTTTCTTTACCTCCATATTTTATGTTAAGACACTTAGAGGAGCTAAGAAGAGCATTGTTCAGTGCCTGGATAGCTCAGTCGGTAGAGCATCAGACTTTTAATCTGAGGGTCCAGGGTTCAAGTCCCTGTTCAGGCGTACTTGCTAAAGCAAGCTGTCAAATGTCTTTATTGAGCACATCTTTGATTTTCCACTGAGTCTTTGTTTCTTTATTGTCGTGTTCTACTGTGCAAAACTGAGGGTATAGAAGCAGCTTGAGAAAATCTTTGTTTTTTTGCAGAAACAACCCTTCTATGTCTGTTTAGCAAATTTTGAGCACATTTTTGATTTTCCACCAAAGCTTTGTTTCTTTACCTCCATATTTTATGTTAAGACGCTTAGAGGAGCTAAGAAGACCATTTTTCAGAGCCTGCATAGCTCAGTTGGTAGAGCATCAGACTTTTAATCTGAGGATCCAGGGTTCAAGTTCCTGTTCAGGCGTGCTTGCTAAAGCAAGCTGTCAAATGTCTTTATTGAGCACATCTTTGATTTTCCACTGAGTCTTTGCTTCTTTATTGTCGTATTCTAATGTGCAAAATTGAGGGCATAGAAGCAGCTTGAGAAAATCTTTGTTTTTTGCAGAAACAACCCTTCTATGTCTGTTTAGCAAATTTTGGGTACATTGTTGATTTTCCACCAAAGCTTTGTTTCTTTACCTCCATATTTTATGTTAAGACGCTTAGAGGAGCTAAGAAGAGCATTTTTCAGAGCCTGGATAGCTCAGTCGGTAGAGCATCAGACTTTTAATCTGAGGGTCCAGGGTTCAAGTCCCTGTTCAGGCGTACTTGCTAAAGCAAGCTGTCAAATGTCTTTGATTTTCCACTGAGTCTCTGCATCTTCAGTGCCGTGTTCTACTGTGCAAAACCAAGTGTATAGAAGCAGCTTGAGAACATGTTTGCTTATTGCAGAAACAACCCTTCTATGTCTGTTTAGCAGATTTTGGGTACATTGTTGATTTTCCACCAAAGCTTTGTTTCTTTACCTCCATATTTTATGTTAAGACGCTTAGAGGAGCTAAGAAGAGCATTTTTCAGAGCCTGGATAGCTCAGTCGGTAGAGCATCAGACTTTTAATCTGAGGGTCCAGGGTTCAAGTCCCTGTTCAGGCGTACTTGCTAAAGCAAGCTGTCAAATGTCTTTATTGAGCACATCTTTGATTTTCCACTGAGTCTTTGCTTCTTTATTGTCGTGTTCTACTGTGCAAAACTGAGGGTATAGAAGCAGCTTGAGAAAATCTTTGTTTTTTGCAGAAACAACCCTTCTATGTCTGTTTAGCAAATTTTGGGTACATTGTTGATTTTCCACCAAAGCTTTGTTTCTTTACCTCCATATTTTATGTTAAGACGCTTAGAGGAGCTAAGAAGAGTATTTTTCAGAGCCTGGATAGCTCAGTCGGTAGAGCATCAGACTTTTAATCTGAGGGTCCAGGGTTCAAGTCCCTGTTCAGGCGTACTTGCTAAAGCAAGCTGTCAAATGTCTTTATTGAGCACATCTTTGATTTTCCACTGAGTCTTTGCTTCTGTATTGTCGTGTTCTACTGTGCAAAACCAAGGGTATAGAAGCAGCTTGAGAACATCTTTGCTTATTGCAGAAACAACCCTTCTATGTCTGTTTAGCAGATTTTGAGCACATTTTTGATTTTCCACCAAAGCTTTGTTTCTTTACCTCCATATTTTATGTTAAGACGTTTAGAGGAGCTAAGAAGAGGATTTTTCAGAGCCTGGATAACTCAGTCGGTAAAGCATCAGACTTTTAATCTGAGGGTCCAGGGTTCAAGTCCCTGTTCAGGCGTACTTGCTAAAGCAAGCTGTCAAATGTCTTTATTGAGCACATCTTTGATTTTCCACTGAGTCTTTGCTTCTTTATTGTCGTGTTCTACTGTGCAAAACTGAGGGTATAGAAGCAGCTTGAGAAAATCTTTGTTTTTTGCAGAAACAACCCTTCTATGTCTGTTTAGCAAATTTTGGGTACATTGTTGATTTTCCACCAAAGCTTTGTTTCTTTACCTCCATATTTTATGTTAAGACGCTTAGAGGAGCTAAGAAGAGCATTTTTCAGAGCCTGGATAGCTCAGTCGGTAGAGCATCAGACTTTTAATCTGAGGGTCCAGGGTTCAAGTCCCTGTTCAGGTGTACTTGCTAAAGCAAGCTGTCAAATGTCTTTATTGAGCACATCTTTGATTTTCCACTGAGTCTTTGCTTCTGTTTTGTCGTGTTCTACTGTGCAAAACCAAGGGTATAGAAGCAGCTTGAGAACATCTTTGCTTATTGCAGAAACAACCCTTCTATGTCTGTTTAGCAGATTTTGAGCACATTTTTGATTTTCCACCAAAGCTTTGTTTCTTTACCTCCATATTTTATGTTAAGACGCTTAGAGGAGCTAAAACTACAGGTTTCCGAGCCTGGATAGCTCAGTCGGTAGAGCATCAGACTTTTAATCTTAGGGTCCAGGGTTCAAGTCCCTGTTCAGGCGTACTTGCTAAAGCAAGCTGTCAAATATCTTTATTGAGCACATCTTTGATTTTCCACTGAGTCTTTGCTTCTTCAGTGCCGTTTTCTACTGTGCAAAACTGAGGGTTTAGAAGCAGCTTGAGAAAATCTTTGTTTTTTGCAGAAACAACCCTTCTATGTCTGTTTTGCAAATTTTGAGCACATTTTTGATTTTCCACCAAAGCTTTGTTTCTTTACCTCCATATTTTATGTTAAGACGCTTAGAGGAGCTAAGAAGAGCATTTTTCAGAGCCTGGATAGCTCAGTCGGTAGAGCATCAGACTTTTAATCTGAGGGTCCAGGGTTCAAGTCCCTGTTCAGGCGTACTTGCTAAAGCAAGCTGTCAAATGTCTTTATTGAGCACATCTTTGATTTTCCACTGAGTCTCTGCATCTTCAGTGCCGTGTTCTACTGTGCAAAACCAAGGGTATAGAAGCAGCTTGAGAAAATCTTTGTTTTTTGCAGAAACAACCCTTCTATGTCTGTTTAGCAAATTTTGAGCACATTTTTGATTTTCCACCAAAGCTTTGTTTCTTTACCTCCATATTATATGTTTAGACGCTTAGAGGAGCTAAGAAGAGCATTTTTCAGAGCCTGGAGAGCTCAGTTGGTAGAGCATCAGACTTTTAATCTGAGGATCCAGGGTTCAAGTTCCTGTTCAGGCGTGCTTGCTAAAGCAAGCTGTCAAATGTCTTTATTGAGCACATCTTTGATTTTCCACTGAGTCTTTGCTTCTTTATTGTCGTATTCTACTGTGCAAAACTGAGGGCATAGAAGCAGCTTGAGAAAATCTTTGTTTTTTGCAGAAACAACCCTTCTATGTCTGTTTAGCAAATTTTGGGCACATTGTTGATTTTCCACCAAAGCTTTGTTTCTTTACCTCCATATTTTATGTTAAGACGCTTAGAGGAGCTAAGAAGAGCATTGTTCAGTGCCTGGATAGCTCAGACGGTAGAGCATCAGACTTTTAACCAGGGTCCAGGGTTCAAGTCCCTGTTCAGGCGTACTTGCTAAAGCAAGCTGTCAAATGTCTTTATTGAGCACATCTTTGATTTTCCACTGAGTCTCTGCATCTTCAGTGCCGTGTTCTACTGTGCAAAACCAAGGGTATAGAAGCAGCTTGAGAACATCTTTGCTTATTGCAGAAACAACCCTTCTATGTCTGTTTAGCAAATTTTGAGCACATTTTTGATTTTCCACCAAAGCTTTGTTTCTTTACCTCCATATTTTATGTTAAGACGCTTAGAGGAGCTAATAAAAAGAGCATTTTTCAGAGCCTGGATAGCTCAGTCGGTAGAGCATCAGACTTTTAATCTGAGGATCCAGGGTTCAAGTTCTTGTTCAGGCGTACTTGCTAAAGCAAGCTGTCAAATGTCTTTATTGAGCACATCTTTGATTTTCCACTGAGTCTTTGCTAGAGATGAGCGAACACCAAAATGTTCGGGTGTTCGTTATTCGTAACGAACTTCCCGTGATGCTCGAGGGTTCGTTTCGAACAACGAACCCCATTGAAGTCAATGGGCGACCAGAACATTTTTGTATTTCGCCGATGCTCGCTAAGGTTTTCATGTGTGAAAATCTGGGCAATTCAGGAAAGTGATGGGAATGACACAGTGACGGATAGGGCAGGCGAGGGGCTACATGTTGGGCTGCATCTCAAGTTCCCAGGTCCCACTATTAAGCCACAATACCGGCAAGAGTGGGCCCCCCCCCCTCCCAACAACTTTTACTTCTGAAAAGCCCTCATTAGCATGGCATACCTTTGCTAAGCACCACACTACCTCCAACAAAGCACAATCACTGCCTGCATGACACTCCACTGACACTTCTCCTGGGTTACATGCTGCCCAAACGGCCCCCCTCCCCCCCACAGCGCACACCAAAGTGTCCCTGCGCAGCCTTCAGCTGCCCTCATGCCACACCACGCTCATGTCTATTTAGAATTGCGTCTGCCATGACGAGGGACCGCAGGCACACACTGCAGAGGTTGGCACGGCTAGGCAGCGACCCTCTTTAAAAGTGGCGGAGCGATAGCCCACAATGCTGTACAGAAGCAATGATAAATAGAATCCTGTGCCACCGCCATCAGGAGCTGCACACGTGGGCATAGCAATGGGGAACCTATGTGCCACACACTATTCATTCTGTCAAGGTGTCTGCATGCCCCAGTCAGACCGGGCTTTTTAATTCATAGACACAGGCAGGTACAACTCCCTATTGTGAAGTCCCTGTCGACCCACAGCATGGGTGGCTCCCTGGAACCCACCGGCGGTACACAGAAATATCCCATTGCATTGCCCAACACAGCTGAGGTAGTAATGTCGTGCTTAATGCAGGTGGGCTTCGGCCCACACTGCATGCCCCAGTCTGACTGGGGTTCTTTATAAGTGTACAGATGTAGTAAAAACTCCGTGTGCACCTACAGCATGGGTGGGTGCCAGGAAGCCACCGGCGGTACATAGAAATATCCCATTGCATTGCCCAACACAGCTGAGGTAGTAATGTTGTGCTTAACCCTTTCCAATCCAATTTGTATATGGTTTTCCTAGGGGGCTTACTCTTTTTCTGCTGTTATACAACGGCGCTATATGCTGGCTAAAGCCAGTACTGCATGAGCTGACACGTAGGATAGGCTCCGACAGCAGAGAGGCTGGCAATATACAGTAAGAGAACCCCGACGGACGTCTACCAACAACGGAGCTGTACAGCCTTAAACCCTAATGTCTTCACAGGTCACACAGTGGACTGGAAAGGGTTAATGCAGGTGGGTTTCGGCCCACACTGCATGCCCCAGTCAGACTGGGGTTCTTTACAAGTGGACACATGTAGGTTTAACTCCCTGTGGACCCACTGCCTGGGTGGGTGCCAGGAAGCCACCGGCGGTACATAGAAATATCCCATTGCATTGCCCAACACAGCTGAGGTAGTAATGTCGTGCGTAATACAGGTGGGCTTCGGCCCACACTGCATGCCCCAGTCAGACGGGTTCTTTAGAAGTGTACAGAAGTATTAAAAACTCAGTGTGCACCTACAGCATGGGTGGCTCCCTGGAACCCACCGGCGGTACACAAAAATATCCCATTGCATTGCCCAACACAGCTGAGGTAGTAATGTCGTGCGTAATGCAGGTGGGCTTCGGCCCACACTGCATGCCCCAGTCAGACTGGGGTTCTTTACAAGTGGACACATGTAGGTTTAACTCCCTGTGGACCCACTGCCTGGGTGGGTGCCAGGAAGCCACCGGCGGTACATAGAAATATCCCATTGCATTGCCCAACACAGCTGAGGTAGTAATGTCGTGCGTAATACAGGTGGGCTTCGGCCCACACTGCATGCCCCAGTCAGACGGGTTCTTTAGAAGTGTACAGAAGTATTAAAAACTCAGTGTGCACCTACAGCATGGGTGGCTCCCTGGAACCCACCGGCGGTACACAAAAATATCCCATTGCATTGCCCAACACAGCTGAGGTAGTAATGTCGTGCGTAATGCAGGTGGGCTTCGGCCCACACTGCATGCCCCAGTCAGACTGGGGTTCTTTACAAGTGGACACATGTAGGTTTAACTCCCTGTGGACCCACTGCCTGGGTGGGTGCCAGGAAGCCACCGGCGGTACATAGAAATATCCCATTGCATTGCCCAACACAGCTGAGGTAGTAATGTCGTGCGTAATACAGGTGGGCTTCGGCCCACACTGCATGCCCCAGTCAGACGGGTTCTTTAGAAGTGTACAGAAGTATTAAAAACTCAGTGTGCACCTACAGCATGGGTGGCTCCCTGGAACCCACCGGCGGTACACAAAAATATCCCATTGCATTGCCCAACACAGCTGAGGTAACGTCAGCTGTAATGCAGGTGGGCTAAAAATTAATTTGATTACACTGTAGGCGAGGGCCCACAAAAATTGCTGTATCAACAGTACTAATGTACATCCCAAAAATTGGCCATGGCCAGCCAAGAGGGCAGGTGAAACCCATTAATCGCTTTGGTTAATGTGGCTTAAGTGGTAACTAGGCCTGGAGGCAGCCCAGTGTAACGAAAAATTGGTTCAAGTTAAAGTTCCAATGCTTTTAAGCGCATTGAAACTTATAAAAATTGTTCAGAAAAATTATTTGAGTGAGCCTTGTGGCCCTAAGAAAAATTGCCCGTTCAGCGTGATTACGTGAGGTTTCACGAGGAGGAGCAGGAGGAGGAGGAGGAGGAATATTAGACACAGATTGATGAAGCACAAATGTCCCCGTTTTGGATGGTGAGAGAGAACGTAGCTTCCATCCGCGGGTGCAGCCTACGTATTGCTTACGTATCGCTGCTGTCCGCTGGTGGAGAACAGAAGTCTGGCGAAATCCAGCCTTTGTTCATCTTGATGAGTGTTAGCCTGTCGGCACTGTCGGTTGACAAGCGGCTACGCTTATCGGTGATGATTCCCCCAGCCGCACTAAACACCCTCTCCGACAACACGCTAGCCGCAGGACAAGCAAGCACCTCAAGGGCATACAGGGCTAGTTCAGGCCACGTGTCCAGCTTCGACACCCAGTAGTTGTAGGGGGCAGAGGCGTCACCAAGGATGGTCGTGCGATCCGCTACGTACTCCCTCACCATCCTTTTGCAGTGCTCCCGCCGACTCAGCCGTGACTGGGGAGCGGTGACACAGTCTTGGTGGGGAGCCATAAAGCTGGCCAGGCCCTTAAAGACTGTTGCACTGCCTGGGATGTACATGCTGCTCGATCTACGCACATCCCCTGCAACATGGCCCTCGGAACTGCGCCTTCTGCCACTAGCGCTGTCGGCTGGGAATTTTACCATCAGCTTGTCCGCAAGGGTCCTGTGGTATAGCAACACTCTCGAACCCCTTTCCTCTTCGGGAATCAGAGTGGGCAGGTTCTCCTTATACCGTGGATCGAGCAGTGTGTACACCCAGTAATCCGTAGTGGCCAGAATGCGTGCAACGCGAGGGTCACGAGAAAGGCATCCTAACATGAAGTCAGCCATGTGTGCCAGGGTACCTGTACGCAACACATGGCTGTCTTCACTAGGAAGATCACTTTCAGGATCCTCCTCCTCCTCCTCCTCCTCAGGCCATACACGCTGAAAGGATGACAGGCAATCAGCCGGTGTACCGTCAGCAGCGGGCCAAGCTGTCTCTTCCCCCTCCTCCTCATCCTCCTCATGCTCCTCCTCCTCCTCCTGTACGCGCTGAGAAATAGACAGGAGGGTGCCCTGACTATCCAGCGGCATACTGTCTTCCCCCGCCCCCGTTTCCGAGCGCAAAGCAGCTGCCTTTATGGTTTGCAGGGAATTTCTCAAGATGCATAGCAGAGGAATGGTGACGCTAATGATTGTAGCATCGCCGCTCACCACCTGGGTAGACTCCTCAAAATTACCAAGGACATGGCAGATGTCTGCCAACCAGGCCCACTCTTCTGAAAGGAATTGAGGAGGCTGACTCCCACTGCGCCGCCCATGTTGGAGTTGGTATTCGACTATAGCTCTACGCTGTTCATAGAGCCTGGCCAACATGTGGAGCGTAGAGTTCCACCGTGTGGGCACGTCGCACAGCAGTCGGTGCACTGGCAGCTTAAAGTGATGTTGCAGGGTGCGCAGGGTGGCAGCGTCCGTGTGGGACTTGCGGAAATGTGCGCAGAGCCGGCGCGCCTTTACGAGCAGGTCTGACAAGCGTGGGTAGCTTTTCAGAAACCGCTGAACCACCAAATTAAAGACGTGGGCCAGGCATGGCACGTGCGTGAGGCTGCCGAGCTGCAGAGCCGCCACCAGGTTACGGCCGTTGTCACACACGACCATGCCCGGTTGGAGGCTCAGCGGCGCAAGCCAGCGGTCGGTCTGCTGTGTCAGACCCTGCAGCAGTTCGTGGGCCGTGTGCCTCTTATCGCCTAAGCTGAGTAGTTTCAGCACGGCCTGCTGACGCTTGCCCACCGCTGTGCTGCCACACCGCGCGACACCGACTGCTGGCGACATGCTGCTGCTAACACATCTTGATTGTGAGACAGAGGAGGAGGAGGAGGAGGAGGGTGCTTTAGTGGAGGAAGCATACACCTCCGCAGATACCACCACCGAGCTGGGGCCCGCAATTCTGGGGGTGGGTAGGACGTGAGCGGTCCCAGGCTCTGACTCTGTCCCAGCCTCCACTAAATTCACCCAATGTGCCGTCAGGGAGATGTAGTGGCCCTGCCCGCCTGTGCTTGTCCACGTGTCCGTAGTTAAGTGGACCGTGGCAGTAACCGCGTTGGTGAGGGCGCGCACAATGTTGCGGGAGACGTGGTCGTGCAGGGCTGGGACGGCACATCGGGAAAAGTAGTGGCGACTGGGAACTGAGTAGCGCGGGGCCGCCGCCTCCATGATACTTTTGAAGGACTCCGTTTCCACAACCCTATACGGCAGCATCTCAAGGCTGATGAATTTTGCTATGCGGACGGTTAACGTTTGAGCGTGCGGGTGCGTGGCGGCGTACTTGCGCTTGCGCTCGAACACTTGCGCAAGCGACGGCTGAACGGTGCGCTGAACTACACTGCTGGATGGGGCCGAGGACAGCGGAGATGAGGGTGTGGGTGCAGGCCATGAGGCGGTAGTGCCTGTGTCCTGAGAGGGGGGTTGCATCTCAGTGGCAGGTTGGGGCACAGGGGGAGAGGCAGGGGTGCAAACCGGAGGCGGTGAACGGCCTTTGTCCCACCTTGCGGGGTGCTTGGCCATCATATGTCTGCGCATGGTGGTGGTGGTGAGGCTGTTGGTGTTGGCTCCCCGGCTGAGCTTTGCGCGACAAAGGTTGCACACCACTGTTCGTCGGTCGTCAGGCGTCTCTGTGAAAAACTGCCAGACCTTAGAGCACCTCGGCCTCCGCAGGGTGGCATGGCGCGAGGGGGCGCTTTGGGAAACACTTGGTGGATTATTCGGTCTGGCCCTGCCTCTACCCCTGGCCACTGCACTGCCTCTTGCAACCTGCCCTGCTGATGCCCTTGACTCCCCCTCTGAAGACCTGTCCTCCTGAGTAAGCGTTGCACACCAGGTGGGGTCAGTCACCTCATCGTCCTGCTGCTCTTCCTCCGAATCCTCTGTGCGCTGCTCCCTGGGACTTACTGCCCTTACTACTACCTCACTGCAAGACAACTGTGTCTGATCGTCATCGTCCTCCTCACCCACAGAAAGTTGTTGAGACAGTTGGCGGAAGTCCCCAGCCTCTTCCCCCGGACCCCGGGAACTTTCGAATGGTTGGGCATCAGTGACGATAAACTCCTCTGGTGGGAGAGGAACCGCTGCTGCCCAATCTAAGCAGGGGCCCGAGAACAGTTCCTGGGAGTGTTCCCGCTCCTGAGCAGGTGTCATTGTAGTGGAGTGAGGAGGCTGGGAGGAAGGAGGAGCAGCAGACAGAGGATTCGGATTGGCAGCAGTGGACGGCGCAGAACTGCGGGTAGACGATAGGTTGCTCGAAGCACTTTCTGCCATCCAGGACAGGACCTGCTCACACTGCTCATTTTCTAATAACCGTCTCCCACGTGGACCCATTAATTGGGCGATGAATGTGGGGACGCCAGAAACGTGCCTCTCTCCTAATCGCGCAGCAGACAGCTGCGACACACCTGGATCAGGAGCTTGGCCTGTGCCCACACCCTCACTTGGCCCTCCGCGTCCTCGGCCACGTCCACGTCCACGTCCTCTAGGCTTACCCCTACCCCTCAGCATGCTGTATTACCAGTGATTAGATTTCCCAGGCAGGAAATAAATTGGCGCAAGACTGCAGGCCAAATATAATTTTTGCCCTTTTTGGAAAACGAAAGGCCCCACTGCCTCTAGTGAATGAATTATCTAAGTTTAATAACTGTGCTGTGTCCCTGCTTATGTGTCACAGAACGTGAGGGTAGCAGAGTTATTATAACTCTTGGAGAGCAGGTATTTTTTTTCCCAATTAAGGAAAGCAAATGGCGAACCCAGCAGTAAAGCGTAGCTGGCTGCGTATGATTTAGCAATGTTTTTCACGCAGCTCACACGTCTCCACAGGCGTAAGGACGGATACAGGCTGGACAAATAGATTTCTTTTCAGTTTTTTCCCACCAACAGGCAGCACTGCGTATATTCAATGAACCTGAGAAGTTTAATAACTGTGCTGTGTCCCTGCTTATGTGTCACAGAACGTGAGGGTAGCAGAGTTATTATAACTCTTGGAGAGCAGGTATTTTTTTTCCCAATTAAGGAAAGCAAATGGCGAACCTAGCAGTAAAGCGTAGCTGGCTGCGTATGATTTAGCAATGTTTTTCACGCAGCTCACACGTCTCCACAGGCGTAAGGACGGACACAGGCTGGACAAATAGATTTGTTTTCAGTTTTTTCCCACCAACAGGCAGCACTGCGTATATTCAATGAACCTGCGAAGTTTAATAACTGCGCTGTGTCCCTGCTTATGTGTCACAGAACGTGAGGGTAGCAGAGTTATTATAACTCTTGGAGAGCAGGTATTTTTTTTCCCAATTAAGGAAAGCAAATGGCGAAGCCAGCAGTAAAGCGTAGCTGGCTGCGTATGATTTAGCAATGTTTTTCACACAGCTCACACGTGTCCACCGCCCGTAAGGACGGACAGAGGCTGGACAAATAGATTTGTTTTCAGTTTTTTCCCACCAACAGGCAGCACTGCGTATATTCTATGAACCTGAGAAGTTTAATAACTGTGCTGTGTCCCTGCTTATGTGTCACAGAACGTGAGGGTAGCAGAGTTATTATAACTCTTGGAGAGCAGGTATTTTTTTTCCCAATTAAGGAAAGCAAATGGCGAACCCAGCAGTAAAGCGTAGCTGGCTGCGTATGATTTAGCAATGTTTTTCACGCAGCTCACACGTCTCCACAGGCGTAAGGACGGATACAGGCTGGACAAATAGATTTCTTTTCAGTTTTTTCCCACCAACAGGCAGCACTGCGTATATTCAATGAACCTGAGAAGTTTAATAACTGTGCTGTGTCCCTGCTTATGTGTCACAGAACGTGAGGGTAGCAGAGTTATTATAACTCTTGGAGAGCAGGTATTTTTTTTCCCAATTAAGGAAAGCAAATGGCGAACCTAGCAGTAAAGCGTAGCTGGCTGCGTATGATTTAGCAATGTTTTTCACGCAGCTCACACGTCTCCACAGGCGTAAGGACGGACACAGGCTGGACAAATAGATTTGTTTTCAGTTTTTTCCCACCAACAGGCAGCACTGCGTATATTCAATGAACCTGCGAAGTTTAATAACTGCGCTGTGTCCCTGCTTATGTGTCACAGAACGTGAGGGTAGCAGAGTTATTATAACTCTTGGAGAGCAGGTATTTTTTTTCCCAATTAAGGAAAGCAAATGGCGAAGCCAGCAGTAAAGCGTAGCTGGCTGCGTATGATTTAGCAATGTTTTTCACACAGATCACACGTGTCCACCGCCCGTAAGGACGGACAGAGGCTGGACAAATAGATTTGTTTTCAGTTTTTTCCCACCAACAGGCAGCACTGCGTATATTCTATGAACCTGAGAAGTTTAATAACTGTGCTGTGTCCCTGCTTATGTGTCACAGAACGTGAGGGTAGCAGAGTTATTATAACTCTTGGAGAGCAGGTATTTTTTTTCCCAATTAAGGAAAGCAAATGGCGAAGCCAGCAGTAAAGCGTAGCTGGCTGCGTATGATTTAGCAATGTTTTTCACGCAGCTCACACGTGTCCACCGCCCGTAAGGACGGACAGAGGCTGGACAAATAGATTTGTTTTCAGTTTTTTCCCACCAACAGGCAGCACTGCGTATATTCTATGAATAATAACGGTGTTGTGGCCCTGCCTATACAATTCTTTCCCTGCAGTATCAATGGAGGGTGCAATGCTCTGCAGAGGCGATTTTGAGAAGCCCAAAAAAAATGCAGCACAGCCAACAGCAGCCTGGACAGTACTGCACACGGATAAATATGGCCCTAGAAAGGACCGTTGAGGTTCTTGAAGGCTACACTCACTCCTAACACTCTCCCTGCCTATGCAGCACTTCTGTCCCTAATGCCAGGTGCAACGGTCTGCAGAGGCGATTTTGAGGAAAAAAAAATCCCACTGCTAACAGCAGCCAACACACAGCTATCAGTGGCCCTAATAAGGACCTTTGGGGGGTCTTGAAGCCTACACTAACTACCAATTCTTTCCCTACAGCAGCTCCGGTATAAACAGCACTGTCCCTCATCTAACTCACACCGCATCTGAGGCGAACCGCGGGAGGGGCCGACTTTTATATTAGGCGAACACCTGATCTCGCCAGCCACTCACAGCAGGGGGGTGGTATAGGGCTTAAACGTTGCAGGGGGAAGTTGTAATGCCTTCCCTGTCTTTCAATTGGCCAGAAAAGCGCGCTAACGTCTCAGGGAAGGAAGTGAAAGTAACCAGAACACCGCATGGTGTTCGTCACGAATAACGAACATCCCGAACACCCTAATATTCGCACGAATATCAAGCTCGGACGAACGCGTTCGCTCATCTCTAGTCTTTGCTTCTTTATTGTCGTGTTCTACTGTGCAAAACTGAGGGTATAGAAGCAGCTTGAGAAAATCTTTGTTTTTTGCAGAAACAACCCTTCTATGTCTGTTTAGCAAATTTTGGGCACATTGTTGATTTTCCACCAAAGCTTTGTTTCTTTACCTCCATATTTTATGTTAAGACGCTTAGAGGAGCTAAGAAGAGCATTTGTCAGAGCCTGGATAGCTCAGTCGGTAGAGCATCAGACTTTTAATCTGAGGGTCCAGGGTTCAAGTCTCTGTTCAGGCGTACTTGCTAAAGCAAGCTGTCAAATGTTTTTATTGAGCACATCTTTGATTTTCCACTGAGTCTTTGCTTCTTTATTGTCGTGTTCTACTGTGCAAAACTGAGGGCATAGAAGCAGCTTGAGAAAATCTTTGTTTTTTGCAGAAACAACCCTTCTATGTCTGTTTAGCAAATTTTGGGCACATTGTTGATTTTCCACCAAAGCTTTGTTTCTTTACCTCCATATTTTATGTTAAGACGTTTAGAGGAGCTAAGAAGAGCATTTTTCAGAGCCTGGATAACTCAGTCGGTAAAGCATCAGACTTTTAATCTGAGGGTCCAGGGTTCAAGTCCCTGTTCAGGCGTACTTGCTAAAGCAAGCTGTCAAATGTCTTTATTGAGCACATCTTTGATTTTCCACTGAGTCCTTGCTTCTTTATTGTCGTGTTCTACTGTGCAAAACTGAGGGTATAGAAGCAGCTTGAGAAAATGTTTGTTTTTTGCAGAAACAACCCTTCTATGTCTGTTTAGCAAATTTTGAGCACATTTTTGATTTTCCACCAAAGCTTTGTTTCTTTACCTCCATATTTTATGTTAAGACGCTTAGAGGAGCTAAGAAGAGCATTTTTCAGAGCCTGGATAGCTCAGTCGGTAGAGCATCAGACTTTTAATCTGAGGGTCCAGGGTTCAAGTCCCTGTTCAGGCGTACTTGCTAAAGCAAGCTGTCAAATGTCTTTGATTTTCCACTGAGTCTCTGCATCTTCAGTGCCGTGTTCTACTGTGCAAAACCAAGGGTATAGAAGCAGCTTGAGAACATCTTTGCTTATTGCAGAAACAACCCTTCTATGTCTGTTTAGCAGATTTTGGGTACATTGTTGATTTTCCACCAAAGCTTTGTTTCTTTACCTCCATATTTTATGTTAAGACGTTTAGAGGAGCTAAGAAGAGCATTTTTCAGAGCCTGGATAACTCAGTCGGTAAAGCATCAGACTTTTAATCTGAGGGTCCAGGGTTCAAGTCCCTGTTCAGGCGTACTTGCTAAAGCAAGCTGTCAAATGTCTTTATTGAGCACATCTTTGATTTTCCACTGAGTCCTTGCTTCTTTATTGTCGTGTTCTACTGTGCAAAACTGAGGGTATAGAAGCAGCTTGAGAAAATGTTTGTTTTTTGCAGAAACAACCCTTCTATGTCTGTTTAGCAAATTTTGAGCACATTTTTGATTTTCCACCAAAGCTTTGTTTCTTTACCTCCATATTTTATGTTAAGACGCTTAGAGGAGCTAAGAAGAGCATTTTTCAGAGCCTGGATAGCTCAGTCGGTAGAGCATCAGACTTTTAATCTGAGGGTCCAGGGTTCAAGTCCCTGTTCAGGCGTACTTGCTAAAGCAAGCTGTCAAATGTCTTTGATTTTCCACTGAGTCTCTGCATCTTCAGTGCCGTGTTCTACTGTGCAAAACCAAGGGTATAGAAGCAGCTTGAGAACATCTTTGCTTATTGCAGAAACAACCCTTCTATGTCTGTTTAGCAGATTTTGGGTACATTGTTGATTTTCCACCAAAGCTTTGTTTCTTTACCTCCATATTTTATGTTAAGACGCTTAGAGGAGCTAAGAAGAGCATTTTTCAGAGCCTGGATAGCTCAGTCCGTAGAGCATCAGACTTTTAATCTGAGGGTCCAGGGTTCAAGTCCCTGTTCAGGCGTACTTGCTAAAGCAAGCTGTCAAATGTCTTTATTGAGCACATCTTTGATTTTCCACTGAGTCTTTGCTTCTGTATTGTCGTGTTCTACTGTGCAAAACCAAGGGTATAGAAGCAGCTTGAGAACATCTTTGCTTATTGCAGAAACAACCCTTCTATGTCTGTTTAGCAGATTTTGAGCACATTTTTGATTTTCCACCAAAGCTTTGTTTCTTTACCTCCATATTTTATGTTAAGACGTTTAGAGGAGCTAAGAAGAGCATTTTTCAGAGCCTGGATAACTCAGTCGGTAAAGCATCAGACTTTTAATCTGAGGGTCCAGGGTTCAAGTCCCTGTTCAGGCGTACTTGCTAAAGCAAGCTGTCAAATGTCTTTATTGAGCACATCTTTGATTTTCCACTGAGTCTTTGCTTCTTTATTGTCGTGTTCTACTGTGCAAAACTGAGGGTATAGAAGCAGCTTGAGAAAATGTTTGTTTTTTGCAGAAACAACCCTTCTATGTCTGTTTAGCAAATTTTGAGCACATTTTTGATTTTCCACCAAAGCTTTGTTTCTTTACCTCCATATTTTATGTTAAGACGCTTAGAGGAGCTAAGAAGAGCATTTTTCAGAGCCTGGATAGCTCAGTCGGTAGAGCATCAGACTTTTAATCTGAGGGTCCAGGGTTCAAGTCCCTGTTCAGGCGTACTTGCTAAAGCAAGCTGTCAAATGTCTTTATTGAGCACATCTTTGATTTTCCACTGAGTCTTTGCTTCTGTATTGTCGTGTTGTACTGTGCAAAACCAAGGGTATAGAAGCAGCTTGAGAACATCTTTGCTTATTGCAGAAACAACCCTTCTATGTCTGTTTAGCAGATTTTGAGCACATTTTTGATTTTCCACCAAAGCTTTGTTTCTTTACCTCCATATTTTATGTTAAGACGCTTAGAGGAGCTAAAACTACAGGTTTCCGAGCCTGGATAGCTCAGTCGGTAGAGCATCAGACTTTTAATCTTAGGGTCCAGGGTTCAAGTCCCTGTTCAGGCGTACTTGCTAAAGCAAGCTGTCAAATATCTTTATTGAGCACATCTTTGATTTTCCACTGAGTCTTTGCTTCTTCAGTGCCGTTTTCTACTGTGCAAAACTGAGGGTTTAGAAGCAGCTTGAGAAAATCTTTGTTTTTTGCAGAAACAACCCTTCTATGTCTGTTTTGCAAATTTTGAGCACATTTTTGATTTTCCACCAAAGCTTTGTTTCTTTACCTCCATATTTTATGTTAAGACGCTTAGAGGAGCTAAGAAGAGCATTTTTCAGAGCCTGGATAGCTCAGTCGGTAGAGCATCAGACTTTTAATCTGAGGGTCCAGGGTTCAAGTCCCTGTTCAGGCGTACTTGCTAAAGCAAGCTGTCAAATGTCTTTATTGAGCACATCTTTGATTTTCCACTGAGTCTCTGCATCTTCAGTGCCGTGTTCTACTGTGCAAAACCAAGGGTATAGAAGCAGCTTGAGAAAATCTTTGTTTTTTGCAGAAACAACCCTTCTATGTCTGTTTAGCAAATTTTGAGCACATTTTTGATTTTCCACCAAAGCTTTGTTTCTTTACCTCCATATTATATGTTTAGACGCTTAGAGGAGCTAAGAAGAGCATTTTTCAGAGCCTGGAGAGCTCAGTTGGTAGAGCATCAGACTTTTAATCTGAGGATCCAGGGTTCAAGTTCCTGTTCAGGCGTGCTTGCTAAAGCAAGCTGTCAAATGTCTTTATTGAGCACATCTTTGATTTTCCACTGAGTCTTTGCTTCTTTATTGTCGTATTCTACTGTGCAAAACTGAGGGCATAGAAGCAGCTTGAGAAAATCTTTGTTTTTTGCAGAAACAACCCTTCTATGTCTGTTTAGCAAATTTTGGGCACATTGTTGATTTTCCACCAAAGCTTTGTTTCTTTACCTCCATATTTTATGTTAAGACGCTTAGAGGAGCTAAGAAGAGCATTGTTCAGTGCCTGGATAGCTCAGACAGTAGAGCATCAGACTTTTAACCAGGGTCCAGGGTTCAAGTCCCTGTTCAGGCGTACTTGCTAAAGCAAGCTGTCAAATGTCTTTAATGAGCACATCTTTGATTTTCCACTGAGTCTCTGCATCTTCAGTGCCGTGTTCTACTGTGCAAAACCAAGGGTATAGAAGCAGCTTGAGAACATCTTTGCTTATTGCAGAAACAACCCTTCTATGTCTGTTTAGCAAATTTTGAGCACATTTTTGATTTTCCACCAAAGCTTTGTTTCTTTACCTCCATATTTTATGTTAAGACGCTTAGAGGAGCTAATAAAAAGAGCATTTTTCAGAGCCTGGATAGCTCAGTCGGTAGAGCATCAGACTTTTAATCTGAGGATCCAGGGTTCAAGTTCTTGTTCAGGCGTACTTGCTAAAGCAAGCTGTCAAATGTCTTTATTGAGCACATCTTTGATTTTCCACTGAGTCTTTGCTTCTTTATTGTCGTGTTCTACTGTGCAAAACTGAGGGTATAGAAGCAGCTTGAGAAAATCTTTGTTTTTTGCAGAAACAACCCTTCTATGTCTGTTTAGCAAATTTTGGGTACATTGTTGATTTTCCACCAAAGCTTTGTTTCTTTACTTCCATATTTTATGTTAAGACGCTTAGAGGAGCTAAGAAGAGCATTTTTCAGAGCCTGGATAGCTCAGTCGGTAGAGCATCAGACTTTTAATCTTAGGGTCCAGGGTTCAAGTCCCTGTTCAGGCGTACTTGCTAAAGCAAGCTGTCAAATGTCTTTATTGAGCACATCTTTGATTTTCCACTGAGTCTTTGCTTCTTTATTGTCGTGTTCTACTGTGCAAAACTGAGGGCATAGAAGCAGCTTGAGAAAATCTTTGTTTTTTGCAGAAACAACCCTTCTATGTCTGTTTAGCAAATTTTGGGCACATTGTTGATTTTCCACCAAAGCTTTGTTTCTTTACCTCCATATTTTATGTTAAGACGCTTAGAGGAGCTAAGAAGAGCATTTGTCAGAGCCTGGATAGCTCAGTCGGTAGAGCATCAGACTTTTAATCTGAGGGTCCAGGGTTCAAGTCTCTGTTCAGGCGTACTTGCTAAAGCAAGCTGTCAAATGTCTTTATTGAGCACATCTTTGATTTTCCACTGAGTCTTTGCTTCTTTATTGTCGTGTTCTACTGTGCAAAACTGAGGGCATAGAAGCAGCTTGAGAAAATCTTTGTTTTTTGCAGAAACAACCCTTCTATGTCTGTTTAGCAAATTTTGGGCACATTGTTGATTTTCCACCAAAGCTTTGTTTCTTTACCTCCATATTTTATGTTAAGACGTTTAGAGGAGCTAAGAAGAGCATTTTTCAGAGCCTGGATAACTCAGTCGGTAAAGCATCAGACTTTTAATCTGAGGGTCCAGGGTTCAAGTCCCTGTTCAGGCGTACTTGCTAAAGCAAGCTGTCAAATTTCTTTATTGAGCACATCTTTGATTTTCCACTGAGTCCTTGCTTCTTTATTGTCGTGTTCTACTGTGCAAAACTGAGGGTATAGAAGCAGCTTGAGAAAATGTTTGTTTTTTGCAGAAACAACCCTTCTATGTCTGTTTAGCAAATTTTGAGCACATTTTTGATTTTCCACCAAAGCTTTGTTTCTTTACCTCCATATTTTATGTTAAGACGCTTAGAGGAGCTAAGAAGAGCATTTTTCAGAGCCTGGATAGCTCAGTCGGTAGAGCATCAGACTTTTAATCTGAGGGTCCAGGGTTCAAGTCCCTGTTCAGGCGTACTTGCTAAAGCAAGCTGTCAAATGTCTTTGATTTTCCACTGAGTCTCTGCATCTTCAGTGCCGTGTTCTACTGTGCAAAACCAAGGGTATAGAAGCAGCTTGAGAACATCTTTGCTTATTGCAGAAACAACCCTTCTATGTCTGTTTAGCAGATTTTGGGTACATTGTTGATTTTCCACCAAAGCTTTGTTTCTTTACCTCCATATTTTATGTTAAGACGTTTAGAGGAGCTAAGAAGAGCATTTTTCAGAGCCTGGATAACTCAGTCGGTAAAGCATCAGACTTTTAATCTGAGGGTCCAGGGTTCAAGTCCCTGTTCAGGCGTACTTGCTAAAGCAAGCTGTCAAATGTCTTTATTGAGCACATCTTTGATTTTCCACTGAGTCCTTGCTTCTTTATTGTCGTGTTCTACTGTGCAAAACTGAGGGTATAGAAGCAGCTTGAGAAAATGTTTGTTTTTTGCAGAAACAACCCTTCTATGTCTGTTTAGCAAATTTTGAGCACATTTTTGATTTTCCACCAAAGCTTTGTTTCTTTACCTCCATATTTTATGTTAAGACGCTTAGAGGAGCTAAGAAGAGCATTTTTCAGAGCCTGGATAGCTCAGTCGGTAGAGCATCAGACTTTTAATCTGAGGGTCCAGGGTTCAAGTCCCTGTTCAGGCGTACTTGCTAAAGCAAGCTGTCAAATGTCTTTGATTTTCCACTGAGTCTCTGCATCTTCAGTGCCGTGTTCTACTGTGCAAAACCAAGGGTATAGAAGCAGCTTGAGAACATCTTTGCTTATTGCAGAAACAACCCTTCTATGTCTGTTTAGCAGATTTTGGGTACATTGTTGATTTTCCACCAAAGCTTTGTTTCTTTACCTCCATATTTTATGTTAAGACGCTTAGAGGAGCTAAGAAGAGCATTTTTCAGAGCCTGGATAGCTCAGTCCGTAGAGCATCAGACTTTTAATCTGAGGGTCCAGGGTTCAAGTCCCTGTTCAGGCGTACTTGCTAAAGCAAGCTGTCAAATGTCTTTATTGAGCACATCTTTGATTTTCCACTGAGTCTTTGCTTCTTTATTGTCGTGTTCTACTGTGCAAAACTGAGGGTATAGAAGCAGCTTGAGAACATCTTTGCTTATTGCAGAAACAACCCTTCTATGTCTGTTTAGCAGATTTTGGGTACATTGTTGATTTTCCACCAAAGCTTTGTTTCTTTACCTCCATATTTTATGTTAAGACGCTTAGAGGAGCTAAGAAGAGCATTTTTCAGAGCCTGGATAGCTCAGTCGGTAGAGCATCAGACTTTTAATCTGAGGGTCCAGGGTTCAAGTCCCTGTTCAGGCGTACTTGCTAAAGCAAGCTGTCAAATGTCTTTATTGAGCACATCTTTGATTTTCCACGGAGTCTTTGCTTCTTTATTGTCGTGTTCTACTGTGCAAAACTGAGGGTATAGAAGCAGCTTGAGAAAATCTTTGTTTTTTGCAGAAACAACCCTTCTATGTCTGTTTAGCAAATTTTGGGTACATTGTTGATTTTCCACCAAAGCTTTGTTTCTTTACCTCCATATTTTATGTTAAGACGCTTAGAGGAGCTAAGAAGAGCATTTTTCAGAGCCTGGATAGCTCAGTCGGTAGAGCATCAGACTTTTAATCTGAGGGTCCAGGGTTCAAGTCCCTGTTCAGGCGTACTTGCTAAAGCAAGCTGTCAAATGTCTTTATTGAGCACATCTTTGATTTTCCACTGAGTCTTTGCTTCTTTATTGTCGTGTTCTACTGTGCAAAACTGAGGGTATAGAAGCAGCTTGAAAAAATCTTTGTTTTTTGCAGAAACAACCCTTCTATGTCTGTTTAGCAAATTTTGGGTACATTGTTGATTTTCCACCAAAGCTTTGTTTCTTTACCTCCATATTTTATGTTAAGACGCTTAGAGGAGCTAAGAAGAGTATTTTTCAGAGCCTGGATAGCTCAGTCGGTAGAGCATCAGACTTTTAATCTGAGGGTCCAGGGTTCAAGTCCCTGTTCAGGCGTACTTGCTAAAGCAAGCTGTCAAATGTCTTTGATTTTCCACTGAGTCTCTGCATCTTCAGTGCCGTGTTCTACTGTGCAAAACCAAGGGTATAGAAGCAGCTTGAGAACATCTTTGCTTATTGCAGAAACAACCCTTCTATGTCTGTTTAGCAGATTTTGGGTACATTGTTGATTTTCCACCAAAGCTTTGTTTCTTTACCTCCATATTTTATGTTAAGACGCTTAGAGGAGCTAAGAAGAGCATTTTTCAGAGCCTGGATAGCTCAGTCGGTAGAGCATCAGACTTTTAATCTGAGGGTCCAGGGTTCAAGTCCCTGTTCAGGCGTACTTGCTAAAGCAAGCTGTCAAATGTCTTTATTGAGCACATCTTTGATTTTCCACTGAGTCTTTGCTTCTTTATTGTCGTGTTCTACTGTGCAAAACTGAGGGTATAGAAGCAGCTTGAAAAAATCTTTGTTTTTTGCAGAAACAACCCTTCTATGTCTGTTTAGCAAATTTTGGGTACATTGTTGATTTTCCACCAAAGCTTTGTTTCTTTACCTCCATATTTTATGTTAAGACGTTTAGAGGAGCTAAGAAGAGCATTTTTCAGAGCCTGGATAACTCAGTCGGTAAAGCATCAGACTTTTAATCTGAGGGTCCAGGGTTCAAGTCCCTGTTCAGGCGTACTTGCTAAAGCAAGCTGTCAAATGTCTTTATTGAGCACATCTTTGATTTTCCACTGAGTCTTTGCTTCTGTATTGTCGTGTTCTACTGTGCAAAACCAAGGGTATAGAAGCAGCTTGAGAAAATGTTTGTTTTTTGCAGAAACAACCCTTCTATGTCTGTTTAGCAAATTTTGAGCACATTTTTGATTTTCCACCAAAGCTTTGTTTCTTTACCTCCATATTTTATGTTAAGACGCTTAGAGGAGCTAAGAAGAGCATTTTTCAGAGCCTGGATAGCTCAGTCGGTAGAGCATCAGACTTTTAATCTGAGGGTCCAGGGTTCAAGTCCCTGTTCAGGTGTACTTGCTAAAGCAAGCTGTCAAATGTCTTTGATTTTCCACTGAGTCTCTGCATCTTCAGTGCCGTGTTCTACTGTGCAAAACCAAGGGTATAGAAGCAGCTTGAGAACATCTTTGCTTATTGCAGAAACAACCCTTCTATGTCTGTTTAGCAGATTTTGGGTACATTGTTGATTTTCCACCAAAGCTTTGTTTCTTTACCTCCATATTTTATGTTAAGACGCTTAGAGGAGCTAAGAAGAGTATTTTTCAGAGCCTGGATAGCTCAGTCGGTAGAGCATCAGACTTTTAATCTGAGGGTCCAGGGTTCAAGTCCCTGTTCAGGCGTACTTGCTAAAGCAAGCTGTCAAATGTCTTTATTGAGCACATCTTTGATTTTCCACTGAGTCTTTGCTTCTTTATTGTCGTGTTCTACTGTGCAAAACTGAGGGTATAGAAGCAGCTTGAGAAAATCTTTGTTTTTTGCAGAAACAACCCTTCTATGTCTGTTTAGCAAATTTTGAGCACATTTTTGATTTTCCACCAAAGCTTTGTTTCTTTACCTCCATATTTTATGTTAAGACGCTTAGAGGAGCTAAGAAGAGTATTTTTCAGAGCCTGGATAGCTCAGTCGGTAGAGCATCAGACTTTTAATCTGAGGGTCCAGGGTTCAAGTCCCTGTTCAGGCGTACTTGCTAAAGCAAGCTGTCAAATGTCTTTATTGAGCACATCTTTGATTTTCCACTGAGTCTTTGCTTCTTTATTGTCGTGTTCTACTGTGCAAAACTGAGGGTATAGAAGCAGCTTGAGAAAATCTTTGTTTTTTGCAGAAACAACCCTTCTATGTCTGTTTAGCAAATTTTGAGCACATTTTTGATTTTCCACCAAAGCTTTGTTTCTTTACCTCCATATTTTATGTTAAGACGCTTAGAGGAGCTAAGAAGAGCATTTTTCAGAGCCTGGATAGCTCAGTCGGTAGAGCATCAGACTTTTAATCTGAGGGTCCAGGGTTCAAGTCCCTGTTCAGGCGTACTTGCTAAAGCAAGCTGTCAAATGTCTTTATTGAGCACATCTTTGATTTTCCACTGAGTCTTTGCTTCTTTATTGTCGTGTTCTACTGTGCAAAACTGAGGGTATAGAAGCAGCTTGAGAAAATGTTTGTTTTTTGCAGAAACAACCCTTCTATGTCTGTTTAGCAAATTTTGAGCACATTTTTGATTTTCCACCAAAGCTTTGTTTCTTTACCTCCATATTTTATGTTAAGACGCTTAGAGGAGCTAAGAAGAGCATTTTTCAGAGCCTGGATAGCTCAGTCGGTAGAGCATCAGACTTTTAATCTGAGGGTCCAGGGTTCAAGTCCCTGTTCAGGCGTACTTGCTAAAGCAAGCTGTCAAATGTCTTTATTGAGCACATCTTTGATTTTCCACTGAGTCTTTGCTTCTGTATTGTCGTGTTCTACTGTGCAAAACCAAGGGTATAGAAGCAGCTTGAGAACATCTTTGCTTATTGCAGAAACAACCCTTCTATGTCTGTTTAGCAGATTTTGAGCACATTTTTGATTTTCCACCAAAGCTTTGTTTCTTTACCTCCATATTTTATGTTAAGACGTTTAGAGGAGCTAAGAAGAGGATTTTTCAGAGCCTGGATAACTCAGTCGGTAAAGCATCAGACTTTTAATCTGAGGGTCCAGGGTTCAAGTCCCTGTTCAGGCGTGCTTGCTAAAGCAAGCTGTCAAATGTCTTTATTGAGCACATCTTTGATTTTCCACTGAGTCTTTGCTTCTTTATTGTCGTGTTCTACTGTGCAAAACTGAGGGTATAGAAGCAGCTTGAGAAAATGTTTGTTTTTTGCAGAAACAACCCTTCTATGTCTGTTTAGCAAATTTTGAGCACATTTTTGATTTTCCACCAAAGCTTTGTTTCTTTACCTCCATATTTTATGTTAAGACGCTTAGAGGAGCTAAGAAGAGCATTTTTCAGAGCCTGGATAGCTCAGTCGGTAGAGCATCAGACTTTTAATCTGAGGGTCCAGGGTTCAAGTCCCTGTTCAGGCGTACTTGCTAAAGCAAGCTGTCAAATGTCTTTATTGAGCACATCTTTGATTTTCCACTGAGTCTTTGCTTCTGTATTGTCGTGTTCTACTGTGCAAAACCAAGGGTATAGAAGCAGCTTGAGAACATCTTTGCTTATTGCAGAAACAACCCTTCTATGTCTGTTTAGCAGATTTTGGGTACATTGTTGATTTTCCACCAAAGCTTTGTTTCTTTACCTCCATATTTTATGTTAAGACGTTTAGAGGAGCTAAGAAGAGCATTTTTCAGAGCCTGGATAACTCAGTCGGTAAAGCATCAGACTTTTAATCTGAGGGTCCAGGGTTCAAGTCCCTGTTCAGGCGTACTTGCTAAAGCAAGCTGTCAAATGTCTTTATTGAGCACATCTTTGATTTTCCACTGAGTCTTTGCTTCTTTTTTGTCGTGTTCTACTGTGCAAAACTGAGGGTATAGAAGCAGCTTGAGAAAATGTTTGTTTTTTGCAGAAACAACCCTTCTATGTCTGTTTAGCAAATTTTGAGCACATTTTTGATTTTCCACCAAAGCTTTGTTTCTTTACCTCCATATTTTATGTTAAGACGCTTAGAGGAGCTAAGAAGAGCATTTTTCAGAGCCTGGATAGCTCAGTCGGTAGAGCATCAGACTTTTAATCTGAGGGTCCAGGGTTCAAGTCCCTGTTCAGGCGTACTTGCTAAAGCAAGCTGTCAAATGTCTTTGATTTTCCACTGAGTCTCTGCATCTTCAGTGCCGTGTTCTACTGTGCAAAACCAAGGGTATAGAAGCAGCTTGAGAACATCTTTGCTTATTGCAGAAACAACCCTTCTATGTCTGTTTAGCAGATTTTGGGTACATTGTTGATTTTCCACCAAAGCTTTGTTTCTTTACCTCCATATTTTATGTTAAGACGCTTAGAGGAGCTAAAAAGAGCATTTTTCAGAGCCTGGATAGCTCAGTCGGTAGAGCATCAGACTTTTAATCTGAGGGTCCAGGGTTCAAGTCCCTGTTCAGGCGTACTTGCTAAAGCAAGCTGTCAAATGTCTTTATTGAGCACATCTTTGATTTTCCACTGAGTCTTTGCTTCTTTATTGTCGTGTTCTACTGTGCAAAACTGAGGGTATAGAAGCAGCTTGAGAAAATGTTTGTTTTTTGCAGAAACAACCCTTCTATGTCTGTTTAGCAAATTTTGAGCACATTTTTGATTTTCCACCAAAGCTTTGTTTCTTTACCTCCATATTTTATGTTAAGACGCTTAGAGGAGCTAAAAAGAGCATTTTTCAGAGCCTGGATAGCTCAGTCGGTAGAGCATCAGACTTTTAATCTGAGGGTCCAGGGTTCAAGTCCCTGTTCAGGCGTACTTGCTAAAGCAAGCTGTCAAATGTCTTTATTGAGCACATCTTTGATTTTCCACTGAGTCTTTGCTTCTGTATTGTCGTGTTCTACTGTGCAAAACCAAGGGTATAGAAGCAGCTTGAGAACATCTTTGCTTATTGCAGAAACAACCCTTCTATGTCTGTTTAGCAGGCAAGAAGAGCATTTTTCAGAGCCTGGATAGCTCAGTCGGTAGAGCATCAGACTTTTAATCTGAGGGTCCAGGGTTCAAGTCCCTGTTCAGGTGTATTTGCTAAAGCAAGCTGTCAAATGTCTTTATTGAGCACATCTTTATTTTCCACTGAGTCTCTGCATCTTCAGTGCCGTGTTCTACTGTGCAAAACCAAGGGTATAGAAGCAGCTTGAGAACATCTTTGCTTATTGCAGAAACAACCCTTCTATGTCTGTTTAGCAGATTTTTTTTTTTTTTTTTTTTCAAATCCATTTTTATTGGAATTTTCATGTATTTATAAAGACAGACAGGTGAAGTCAAAAGATTAGCAGGTTGTCAAGCTTATTACAAACATATGAAACATTATGAACCGAAGTGCTCACCCCGGGGGGGGTGTTAATGAGGGCCAAGCTGCCACATCCGGGTGAAAGCCAGCCAAGGCCCCCCCTGGGGAGCATAACCGCTGGTCCGTAACAGGGTGACGGACCGCCAACAAAGACAGGGCAGTGGGGGGTGGGGGAGATGGGGTGGAGGGAGCGGGGGTAGGGATGAAGGACTTGGGTAGGGAGCGAGGTGGTCACCGTGGTTGTTGGTAGTTTTGCACGAAGTCTAGGAGCCCTGCTTGGTCGCAGTGGCTCACAGGGGTCAGAGTAGGAGCCGACCTCCACGCCCCCGCCCGGCCCACCACACCCAACCGAACCAGGACACCCCAGTCTGAAGGATTAGAATTTGTCTCTCAGCACTCGCCAGGGGGACCAAATTTTATGGTATTTATGGTGGGTTCCATTTGACCAACTGACCAGTTCCTCCAAGCTAGCAATAAGGTCAACCCTGTCCCTCCACTGCAGCAGCGAGGGAGAGGTTTGTTGGCGCCAATGTAGTGGGATAAGAGCCTTGGCTGCGTCAATGAGGAAGGCCAGAAGTTGGTGTTTAAGTGGGTGGAAGGCAGAGGAGGGCTTCCACAGGAGAACCAATTCCGGGGAAAGTTTCAAAGATGGGGATAGCATCTTCAAGATTACCTCAACGTCATTCCAAAAAGGGGAAACCAGCGGACAGCTCCACCACAGGTGTAGGTAGGAGCCGGTATCTCCGTCACATCTCCAGCACCTTCCATGCGGGGCCAGTGCGTGGTCAAACATCCATTGCGGGGTCCTGTACCACCTCGCCAGGAGCTTATAGTGGCTCTCCTGGGAGGTGACACAAAGGGAGAGGCCAAAGGCCGTCCGCAAAATCAATTTAGTGTCACTCTGGGAGAGGGAGATGTGGAGCTCTCTCTCCCAAGAGGTCAGGAAAGCCGGTTTTGAAGATGAGGGGGGTGAGATAAAATGCTTACGTAGAAAAGCTATTTTCCTGTTAGACCCCCTAACTCCCAGTAAGGCTGATTCAAAATCAGATCTTGGTCTAGTAGACTTGAATTTTGAGATGAAATCCCCAAGTACTTTGGTTATGTGAAGGGACTGTAATGGGTGGGGAGTCCAGCAAGGGAGAAGCTCCCGGACAATTTCGCTAGGAGGCCTATGTGCCAAAACCTGGATATCACTGATTTTCCTATCTTTGAAAAGACTCCAGACGTCGGCAGAACACGGGTCAAGTGGGAGATCCATAATTCTATATAGAGAGCTCATAGGGGCACAGGGGGATGGAGAAGGAGCCAAGCCCTCTCTCATGCTGTTCCAGGCCTCGAATGGGCCTCTAAGTAAGGGGTCCCCCCTTGCCCTCCTCAAACCTCCCCTGTCCGGATACCACAGGTCCTCTCTGAGAGTCGGGCCGTAGGTCCTCTCAGCTAGGGAAAAAATTATGCCATCTCCACTAGGGAGAGCTAACTCCATCCAGTATTGGAGCTGAGAGGCTAAGTAAAAGTCCTGGACGCATGGCAAACCAATACCGCCCTCGTCAATCCTCTTAACCAGGAGGCAGTTTGCTAATCTGGGTCTTTTTCTTTTCCAGACGTAGTCTGAAAAGATTGTACGGATGGCCTTAAAAAATCCATTGGGGAGATGAATTGGGAGAAGGCGGATCTGGTAAAGGATCACTGGCAACACATAGGATTTTAAAACATTTTTCCTGCCCAGCCAGGAGATCAAGGGCTGGTCGTAGGCACCCAGCAGGTTTTTAACTTTTATCAGGAGCGGATCAAAGTTGGCAGAGAACAAGTCCTCAGTCCTTTTGGTAATTTTTACACCTAAAAAGTCAATCCGGGTTTCAGACCAAGCAAAGGGAGTTGAGGTTCTAATGACTCTGCTTTGGGGTAAGGGAATAGAAATGTTAAGGACAATGGACTTCGAAAAATTTGTTTTGAAATTTGATAAGGAGCCGAATTCCTCTAGGAGCCTGACCAGGGAGGGAAGGCCCGAAATCGGGTTGGTGATCAGAAACACGATGTCGTCGGCAAAGGCAGCCAGCGACATCTCTGCTCTATTGATTTTCAGTCCCTGGATCTCCGGATCTTCTCTAATTTTTTGAAGGAAGGGTTCTAATGTTAGGATGAAGAGGGAGGGAGAGAGGGGGCAACCCTGGCGGGTGCCGTTTTTGATGTTAAAGGGAGGAGACAGGGAATCATTAATTTTCAGTCTGGCATAGGGCATAGCGTAGAGGGAAAATATTGCTGCGACAAACCCCGGAGGGATGCCGTAGTGCAACAGGACCAATTCCATGTACCCCCAATCCACCCTGTCAAATGCTTTTTCCGCATCCGTACTTACTAAAGCCAGGGGGATACTATGGGTCTGGGCAAACCTTGAAGCGTGTAAAAGTTTTAAACAATTGTCTTTACCCTCCCTCCCTTTTATGAAGCCGGTTTGTTCTACATTTATAAGGATTGGGAGGAGAGGCTCTAGTCTTTTGGCTAAAAGCTTTGCCCAGAGTTTAATGTCCTGATTGATCAATGAAATTGGCCTGTAACTACCACACCCCTCCGGGTCCTTGCCCTCCTTTAAAACCAGGGTAATGTGGGCCTCCTGAGCCTGCTTCGGTAGGGGGTTGCCCTGAAGAAGGGAATTAAAAAACTCTGTGAGCCGGGGAATAAGAGTTTGTTTAAATGCTTTGTAGTAGGTAAGAGGGAAGCCGTCGGGGCCAGGGCTCTTCCCAGGAGGGCAGGAGGACAGCAGATCTTCTGTCTCACGCACAGTGATAGGGATTAATAGTTCTTCTGCCTCTGCATCCCCAATTTTTGGGAGCTTCAGCTTATTAAGAAAGGCTTTAATCCTGTCTCTAGAGGAAGCTGGGGCCTCGGGTATTAGAACACTCCAGATTGTAAAGCTGAGAATAAAAGGCCTGGAATGCTTTTGCAATCTCAAGTGTCGAGGTGACTTTGGATCCCGAGGAGGTGATAATAGATTTAATAGAGTTTCTAGAGCGGGCCTTCTTAATCATGGAGGACATAAATTTACTACCCTTGTTGCCCTGTGCATAGATTGTGTGTTTAAAGTGGAGATGTTTCTTGTTAAACTTAGAATCTAGGGATAGTTTGAGGTCTTTTCTCAGGGCAATGAGTTCGTCCAGGTTATTTTTCTTAAGGGAGGACTTGGCGGATTGTTCCAGTTTAGAAATTTGTTGGAGTTTTTCATCAATCTCCCTCTGTTGTTTTTTCTTGGCTCGTGAGCCAAGAGCGATTAGTAAGCCTCTGGCGAAGGCCTTATGGGCCTCCCACACTATCGGGACCGAGAGATCTGGTGTTTTGTTTAGTTGGAAGTATTCTACTAATTGAGCATTGATTTGTTCTCTATCACTCTCTAGGTCCAGCAAAGAGGGGTTTAGTCTCCATCTCCACTCCCGGGGGGTAGATAGAGAGGGACCAAGTTCGACATGCACTGGTGCATGGTCAGATATGGTTATGGGGTCGATGCTAGCTTTTTGGACTGCGGCTAATAGGGAGGAGGACACGAAGATATAGTCCAGGCGTTGGAACGAAGAGTGGACCGAGGAGTAATAAGTGTAATCCTTAGTGGAGGGGGATCGGTATCGCCATGCGTCCACGACCCCCAGATCCGCAAGACTGCGAGCTAATCTCCTCAGCCTGACCTGAGATACCTGTGATCTGCCAACCGACGAGTCCAGTAGGGGGCAAAGAGTGACGTTAAAATCTCCCCCGAGGAGGATAGGGCTAGTAGCGAAATGTCCAAGAGTCTCTAGCTGCTTAGTCAGCCACGGTACTTGATCCTTATTAGGGGCATAAAGGTTGGCTATGGTCAGTTTGGTATTGTTTAAAGTGCCCCTCAAAAAAAGGACCCTGCCCTCTTCATCGGAGTACTGAGCCTCACAGGAGAAGGCGACGGATTTATGGAAAAAGATGGAAACACCCTTAGAGGATGACGTTGGGTGAGAGCTATGGAACTCTATTGGGAATTGCTTCCCAGGTAGGGAAAGGCATTTACTCCCCTTAAAGTGGGTCTCCTGTAAAAAAGCCACCCCAGAGCCATACCTTTTTAGAAGGAGACCGAGGTGATGTCTCTTGGAGGGCGAATTCAGGCCTCGGACGTTGAACGTGGTGAGCCGAAGCGGGTCGGGCATGGAGCTCAGGTAGACGTGTCAATACTGTCCAACTAGCGAAGCTGAAAGAAATTTTTGTTAGTTGGTCACGTAGTTTAGAAGAGCTCTGAGAAGCCACGGAAACCTAGTGGTTTGAGATTTAGAGAGAAGGAGGGTGGGAAGGGAAAAAACACTAGGAAGGTGGGACAGAGTTGGGAAGGGGAAGACAAATGTACTTTTTGAACAAAGCAAAAGAAATCCTTAATCAACAGGTACTGTTAAAGGCAAACCTGAGAAAGGCTGGGTTGCCTTTGGGTGGAGGCGGGTCACCAGAGCTGCCAAAAAGCAGAGGGCAAAACTGGTCACACAGCCTGGGCAGGTAGGCACCCAAAGGAACCCTAACATTTAAAGGACAGTCAAATAATGCAATTGCAAACCATAAGTGCAGAGCAGGTTAAATAACGTTTAACAGAGAGCAGGGAAGTAGTACAGGCAGATCAATAACCAGAAAGAGGTTGAAGCCGGAGGGAGAAGGGAAAGTCCTCGCGGGTGAACACCATTAGCTGCGAAAGCTTCCACAGCTTGTCTCATCCGCGAGAGAATTTAAGCCGGGGTCGGACTGGCGACAGGAATCAAGTGTCCAAATTCGGGGTGTCTTTGTTCTTTTTTTTCTTGCTTCTGGGCGATTTGGTAGAACTTGCCTGCCGCCAGGACTCAGGAGGCGTCAGCCTGGGAAGCTGGGGAAAATCCGGGAGAGGGAGCCAGGACGGGATATCCATTGGGTCTAGCTCCAGGAAGGCCCAAGAGTCCCTGAGATCCTCTGGGGATCTGATGGAAAGTCTGCGGCCCTTGTGGGTGATACCCAGGCCGAAAGGGAAGAGCCAGGCGTATCTTATGTTCTTGGCTCTAAGGGCTTCCAGCAGCGGGCGAAGGAGGCGACGCTTTGTCAAGGTAGATGGGGCCAGATCCTGGAAGATCTGAAGGGAAGCATCTCCGTATCTTAAATCCTTCCGGGATCTAGCAGCCTTCAGGATGTCAAAGGCGTCTTGGAAGGACAAAACTTTGCAGATGATGTCCCTGGGAATATCTGTGGGCGAGGAGGGGGGGGGGGTCTGAGGGCCCTGTGAATACGTTCAATCTGGACCGAGTTGGCTCTTTCCGCTCCCAATAGAAGTTGAAAAATCTCACCAGCAACTTTGGGGAGGATATCCGTAGCCCAGGACTCGGGGAGGCCTTTAATGCGGATATTGCAACGCCTGTTACGGTTCTCCAGATCTTCCTGCATTAGTAATGCACGGTTGAGTTGATCGCGCTGTTCTTCTAAGGCTTTGGAAAGGGCAATCGAATGGTTAATGACAGAAGCTGTAGAGGTTTCTAAGTCCTCCACTCTGCGCCCCATGTGCTTGAGATCGTCCTTTATCTCGGCCAGATCGGATATAACAGGGTGCAGGGCGCTATTAATCAGCTCCCTCATGAAGCTTTTAGTGATTTCTTCTCTTCCCTCCCCGTCGGAGAAATCATCCCCCTCTGCCTCCTTACTGTTAGTAGCTGCAGCATCGTGGGCCGGCGCCATCTTGGTGAGCGGGTGGGGAGAGCGGACGCCGCGTTCTTTGAAGAAGCGCTGCATCTCCGTCTGTTTTTTTTTGAGAACGAGGGGTTCCCTGCAGGTCTCCGGTCTTTTCTCTGCTGCTCTTCCGCATGTCCGCTCAAAATAGCCGCTGTCGGGTCCGGGAAGGGTGCCGTGCCGAACGGAGCTCTCTGCTCAAGCGGCCATCATGTTCAGCGGTCAGGCTCCGCCCCTGTTTAGCAGATTTTGAGCACATTTTTGATTTTCCACCAAAACTTTGTTTCTTTACCTCCATATTTTATGTTAAGACACTTAGAGGAGCTAAGAAGAGCATTTTTCAGAGCCTGGATAGCTCAGTCGTTAGAGCATCAGACTTTTAATCTTGAACAGGGTTCAAGTCCCTGTTCAGGCGTACTTGCTAAAGCAAGCTGTCAATTGTCTTTATTGAGCACATCTTTGATTTTCCACTGAGTCTCTGCATCTTCAGTGCCGTGTTCTACTGTGCAAAACCAAGGGTATAGAAGCAGCTTGAGAACATCTTTGCTTATTGGAGAAACAACCCTTCTATGTCTGTTTAGCAGATTTTGAGCACATTTTTGATTTTCCACCAAAGCTTTGTTTCTTTACCTCCATATTTTATGTTAAGACGCTTAGAGGAGCTAAGAAGAGCATTTTTCAGAGCCTGGATAGCTCAGTCGGTAGAGCATCAGACTTTTAATCTGAGGGTCCAGGGTTCAAGTCCCTGTTCAGGCGTACTTGCTAAAGCAAGCTGTCAAATGTCTTTATTGAGCAAATCTTTGATTTTCCACTGAGTCTTTGCTTCTTTATTGTCGTGTTCTACTGTGCAAAACTGAGGGTATAGAAGCAGCTTGAGAAAATCTTTGTTTTTTGCAGAAACAACCCTTCTATGTCTGTTTAGCAAATTTTGGGCACATTGTTGATTTTCCACCAAAGCTTTGTTTCTTTACCTCCATATTTTATGTTAAGACGCTTAGAGGAGCTAAGAAGAGCATTTTTCAGAGCCTGGATAGCTCAGTCGGTAGAGCATCAGACTTTTAATCTGAGGGTCCAGGATTTAAGTCCCTGTTCAGGCGTACTTCCTAAAGCAAGCTGTCAAATGTCTTTATTTAGCAAATCTTTGATTTTCCACTGAGTCTTTGCTTCTTTATTGTCGTGTTCTACTGTGCAAAACTGACGGTATAGTAGCAGCTTGAGAACATCTTTGGTTATTGCAGAAACAACCCTTCTATGTCTGTTTAGCAGATTTTGAGCACATTTTTGATTTTCCACCAAAGCTTTGTTTCTTTACCGCCATATTTTATCTTAAGACACTTAGAGGAGCTAAGAAGAGCATTTTTCAGAGCCTGGATAGCTCAGTCGGGAGAGCATCAGACTTTTAATCTGAGGGTCCAGGGTTCAAGTCCCTGTTCAGGCGTATTTGCTAAAGCAAGCTGTCAAATGTCTTTACTGAGCACATCTTTGATTTTCCACTGAGTCTCTGCATCTTCAGTGCCGTGTTCTACTGTGCAAAACCAAGGGTATAGAAGCAGCTTGAGAACATCTTTGCTTATTGCAGAAACAACCCTTCTATGTCTGTTTAGTAGATTTTGAGCACATTGTTGATTTTCCACCAAAGCTTTGTTTCTTTACCTCCATATTTTATGTTAAGACGCTTAGAGGAGCTAAGAAGAGCATTTTTCAGAGCCTGGATAGCTCAGTCGGTAGAGCATCAGACTTTTAATCTGAGGGTCCAGGGTTCAAGTCCCTGTTCAGGTGTACTTGCTAAAGCAAGCTGTCAAATGTCTTTATTGAGCAAATCTTTGATTTTCCACTGAGTCTTTGCTTCTTTATTGTCGTGTTCTACTGTGCAAAACTGACGGTATAGTAGCAGCTTGAGAACATCTTTGGTTATTGCAGAAGCAACCCTTCTATGTCTGTTTAGCAGATTTTGAGCACATTGTTGATTTTCCACCAAAGCTTTGTTTCTTTACCTCCATATTTTATGTTAAGACGCTTAGAGGAGCTAAGAAGAGTATTTTTCAGAGCCTGGATAGCTCAGTCGGTAGAGCATCAGACCTTTAATCTGAGGGTCCAGGGTTCAAGTCCCTGTTCAGGCGTACTTGCTAAAGCAAGCTGTCAAATGTCTTTATTGAGCACATCTTTGATTTTCCACTGAGTCTTTGCTTCTTTATTGTCGTGTTCTACTGTGCAAAACTGAGGGTATAGAAGCAGCTTGAGAAAATCTTTGTTTTTTGCAGAAACAACCCTTCTATGTCTGTTTAGCAAATTTTGGGTACATTGTTGATTTTCCACCAAAGCTTTGTTTCTTTACCTCCATATTTTATGTTAAGACGCTTAGAGGAGCTAAGAAGAGCATTTTTCAGAGCCTGGATAGCTCAGTCGGTAGAGCATCAGACTTTTAATCTGAGGGTCCAGGGTTCAAGTCCCTGTTCAGGCGTATTTGCTAAAGCAAGCTGTCAAATGTCTTTATTGAGCACATCTTTGATTTTCCACTGAGTCTCTGCATCTTCAGTGCCGTGTTCTACTGTGCAAAACCAAGGGTATAGAAGCAGCTTGAGAACATCTTTGCTTATTGCAGAAACAACCCTTCTATGTCTGTTAAGCAGATTTTGAGTACATTGTTGATTTTCCACCAAAGCTTTGTTTCTTTACCTCCATATTTTATGTTAAGACGCTTAGAGGAGCTAAGAAAAGCATTTTTCAGAGCCTGGATAGCTCAGTCAGTAGAGCATCAGACTTTTAATCTGAGGGTCCAGGGTTCAAGTCCCTGTTCAGGCGTACTTGCTAAAGCAAGCTGTCAAATGTCTTTATTGAGCACATCTTTGATTTTCCACTGAGTCTTTGCTTCTTTATTGTCGTGTTCTACTGTGCAAAACTGAGGGTATAGAAGCAGCTTGAGAAAATCTTTGTTTTTTGCAGAAACAACCCTTCTATGTCTGTTTAGCAAATTTTGGGCACATTGTTGATTTTCCACCAAAGCTTTGTTTCTTTACCTCCATATTTTATGTTAAGACGCTTAGAGGAGCTAAGAAGAGCATTTTTCAGAGCCTGGATAGCTCAGTCGGTAGAGCATCAGACTTTTAATCTGAGGGTCCAGGATTTAAGTCCCTGTTCAGGCGTACTTCCTAAAGCAAGCTGTCAAATGTCTTTATTTAGCAAATCTTTGATTTTCCACTGAGTCTTTGCTTCTTTATTGTCGTGTTCTACTGTGCAAAACTGACGGTATAGTAGCAGCTTGAGAACATCTTTGGTTATTGCAGAAACAACCCTTCTATGTCTGTTTAGCAGATTTTGAGCACATTTTTGATTTTCCACCAAAGCTTTGTTTCTTTACCGCCATATTTTATCTTAAGACACTTAGAGGAGCTAAGAAGAGCATTTTTCAGAGCCTGGATAGCTCAGTCGGTAGAGCATCAGACTTTTAATCTGAGGGTCCAGGGTTCAAGTCCCTGTTCAGGCGTATTTGCTAAAGCAAGCTGTCAAATGTCTTTACTGAGCACATCTTTGATTTTCCACTGAGTCTCTGCATCTTCAGTGCCGTGTTCTACTGTGCAAAACCAAGGGTATAGAAGCAGCTTGAGAACATCTTTGCTTATTGCAGAAACAACCCTTCTATGTCTGTTTAGCAGATTTTGAGCACATTGTTGATTTTCCACCAAAGCTTTGTTTCTTTACCTCCATATTTTATGTTAAGACGCTTAGAGGAGCTAAGAAGAGCATTTTTCAGAGCCTGGATAGCTCAGTCGGTAGAGCATCAGACTTTTAATCTGAGGGTCCAGGGTTCAAGTCCCTGTTCAGGTGTACTTGCTAAAGCAAGCTGTCAAATGTCTTTATTGAGCAAATCTTTGATTTTCCACTGAGTCTTTGCTTCTTTATTGTCGTGTTCTACTGTGCAAAACTGACGGTATAGTAGCAGCTTGAGAACATCTTTGGTTATTGCAGAAGCAACCCTTCTATGTCTGTTTAGCAGATTTTGAGCACATTGTTGATTTTCCACCAAAGCTTTGTTTCTTTACCTCCATATTTTATGTTAAGACGCTTAGAGGAGCTAAGAAGAGTATTTTTCAGAGCCTGGATAGCTCAGTCGGTAGAGCATCAGACCTTTAATCTGAGGGTCCAGGGTTCAAGTCCCTGTTCAGGCGTACTTGCTAAAGCAAGCTGTCAAATGTCTTTATTGAGCACATCTTTGATTTTCCACTGAGTCTTTGCTTCTTTATTGTCGTGTTCTACTGTGCAAAACTGAGGGTATAGAAGCAGCTTGAGAAAATCTTTGTTTTTTGCAGAAACAACCCTTCTATGTCTGTTTAGCAAATTTTGGGTACATTGTTGATTTTCCACCAAAGCTTTGTTTCTTTACCTCCATATTTTATGTTAAGACGCTTAGAGGAGCTAAGAAGAGCATTTTTCAGAGCCTGGATAGCTCAGTCGGTAGAGCATCAGACTTTTAATCTGAGGGTCCAGGGTTCAAGTCCCTGTTCAGGCGTATTTGCTAAAGCAAGCTGTCAAATGTCTTTATTGAGCACATCTTTGATTTTCCACTGAGTCTCTGCATCTTCAGTGCCGTGTTCTACTGTGCAAAACCAAGGGTATAGAAGCAGCTTGAGAACATCTTTGCTTATTGCAGAAACAACCCTTCTATGTCTGTTAAGCAGATTTTGAGTACATTGTTGATTTTCCACCAAAGCTTTGTTTCTTTACCTCCATATTTTATGTTAAGACGCTTAGAGGAGCTAAGAAAAGCATTTTTCAGAGCCTGGATAGCTCAGTCAGTAGAGCATCAGACTTTTAATCTGAGGGTCCAGGGTTCAAGTCCCTGTTCAGGCGTACTTGCTAAAGCAAGCTGTCAAATGTCTTTATTGAGCACATCTTTGATTTTCCACTGAGTCTTTGCTTCTTTATTGTCGTGTTCTACTGTGCAAAACTGAGGGTATAGAAGCAGCTTGAGAACATCTTTGCTTATTGCAGAAACAACCCTTCTATGTCTGTTTAGCAAATTTTGAGCACATTTTTGATTTTCCACCAAAGCTTTGTTTCTTTACCTCCATATTTTATGTTAAGACGCTTAGAGGAGCTAAGAAGAGCATTTTTCAGAGCCTGGATAGCTCAGTCGGTAGAGCATCAGACTTTTAATCTGAGTGTCCAGGGTTCAAGTCCCTGTTCAGGTGTATTTGCTAAAACAAGCTGTCAATTGTCTTTATTGAGCACATCTTTGATTTTCCACTGAGTCTCTGCATCTTCAGTGCCGTGTTCTACTGTGCAAAACCAAGGGTATAGAAGCAGCTTGAGAACATCTTTGCTTATTGCAGAAACAACCCTTCTATGTCTGTTTAGCAGATTTTGAGCACATTGTTGATTTTCCACCAAAGCTTTGTTTCTTTACCTCCATATTTTATGTTAAGACGCTTAGAGGAGCTAAGAAGAGCATTTTTCAGAGCCTGGATAGCTCAGTCGGTAGAGCATCAGACTTTTAATCTGAGGGTCCAGGGTTCAAGTACCTGTTCAGGCGTATTTGCTAAAGCAAGCTGTCCAATGTCTTTATTGAGCACATCTTTGATTTTCCACTGAGTCTCTGCATCTTCAGTGCCGTGTTCTACTGTGCAAAACCAAGGGTATAGAAGCAGCTTGAGAACATCTTTGCTTATTGCAGAAACAACCCTTCTATGTCTGTTTAGCAAATTTTGAGCACATTTTTGATTTTCCACCAAAGCTTTGTTTCTTTACCTCCATATTTTATGTTAAGACGCTTAGAGGAGCTAAGAAGAGCATTTTTCAGAGCCTGGATAGCTCAGTTGGTAGAGCATCAGAATTTTAATCTGAGGGTCCAGGGTTCAAGTCCCTGTTCAGGCGTACTTGCTAAAGCAAGCTGTCAGATGTCTTTATTGAGCAAATCTTTGATTTTCCACTGAGTCTTTGCTTCCGTATTGTCGTGTTCTACTGTGCAAAACTGAGGGTATAGAAGCAGCTTGAGAAAATCTTTGTTTTTTGCAGAAACAACCCTTCTATGTCTGTTTAGTAAATTTTGGGTACATTGTTGATTTTCCACCAAAGCTTTGTTTCTTTACCTCCATATTTTATGTTAAGACGCTTAGAGGAGCTAAGAAGAGCATTTTTCAGAGCCTGGATAGCTCAGTCGGTAGAGCATCAGACTTTTAATCTGAGGGTCCAGGGTTCAAGTCCCTGTTCAGGCGTATTTGCTAAAGCAAGCTGTCAAATGTCTTTATTGAGCACATCTTTGATTTTCCACTGAGTCTCTGCATCTTCAGTGCCGTGTTCTACTGTGCAAAACCAAGGGTATAGAAGCAGCTTGAGAACATCTTTGCTTATTGCAGAAACAACCCTTCTATGTCTGTTTAGCAGATTTTGAGCACATTTTTGATTTTCAACCAAAGTTTTGTTTCTTTACCTCCATATTTTATGTTAAGACGCTTAGAGGAGCTAAGAAGAGCATTTTTCAGAGCCTGGATAGCTCAGTCGGTAGAGCATCAGACTTTTAATCTGAGGGTCCAGGGTTCAAGTCCCTGTTCAGGCATACTTGCTAAAGCAAGCTGTCAAATGTGTTTATTGAGCACATCTTTGATTTTCCACTGAGTCTTTGCTTCTTTATTGTCGTGTTCTACTGTGCAAAACTGAGGGTATAGAAGCAGCTTGAGAAAATCTTTGTTTTTTGCAGAAACAACCCTTCTATGTCTGTTTAGCAAATTTTGGGTACATTGTTGATTTTCCACCAAAGCTTTGTTTCTTTACCTCCATATTTTATGTTAAGACGCTTAGAGGAGCTAAGAAGAGCATTTTTCAGAGCCTGGATAGCTCAGTCGGTAGAGCATCAGAATTTTAATCTGAGGGTCCAGGGTTCAAGTCCCTGTTCAGGCGTACTTGCTAAAGCAAGCTGTCAGATGTCTTTATTGAGCAAATCTTTGATTTTCCACTGAGTCTTTGCTTCCGTATTGTCGTGTTCTACTGTGCAAAACTGAGGGTATAGAAGCAGCTTGAGAAAATCTTTGTTTTTTGCAGAAACAACCCTTCTATGTCTGTTTAGTAAATTTTGGGTACATTGTTGATTTTCCACCAAAGCTTTGTTTCTTTACCTCCATATTTTATGTTAAGATGCTTAGAGGAGCTAAGAAGAGCATTTTTCAGAGCCTGGATAGCTCAGTCGGTAGAGCATCAGACTTTTAATCTGAGGGTCCAGGGTTCAAGTTCCTGTTCAGGCATACTTGCTAAAGCAAGCTGTCAAATGTCTTTATTGAGCACATCTTTGATTTTCCACTGAGACTCTGCATCTTCAGTGCCGTGTTCTCCTGTGGAAAACCAAGGGTATAGAAGCAGCTTGAGAACATCTTTGTTTTTTGCAGAAACAACCCTTCTATGTCTGTTTAGCAAATTTTGGGTACATTGTTGATTTTCCACCAAAGCTTTGTTTCTTTACCTCCATATTTTATGTTAAGATGCTTAGAGGAGCTAAGAAGAGCATTTTTCAGAGCCTGGATAGCTCAGTCGGTAGAGCATCAGACTTTTAATCTGAGGGTCCAGGGTTCAAGTTCCTGTTCAGGCATACTTGCTAAAGCAAGCTGTCAAATGTCTTTATTGAGCACATCTTTGATTTTCCACTGAGTCTTTGCTTCTTTATTGTCGTGTTCTACTGTGCAAAACTGAGGGCATAGAAGCAGCTTGAGAAAATCTTTGTTTTTTGCAGAAACAACCCTTCTATGTCTGTTTAGCAAATTTTGGGCACATTGTTGATTTTCCACCAAAGCTTTGTTTCTTTACCTCCATATTTTATGTTAAGACGCTTAGAGGAGCTAAGAAGAGCATTTTTCAGAGCCTGGATAGCTCAGTCGGTAGAGCATCAGACTTTTAATCTGAGGGTCCAGGGTTCAAGTCCCTGTTCAGGCGTACTTGCTAAAGCAAGCTGTCAAATGTCTTTATTGAGCACATCTTTGATTTTCCACTGAGTCTTTGCTTCTTTATTGTCGTGTTCTACTGTGCAAAACTGACGGTATAGTAGCAGCTTGAGAACATCTTTGGTTATTGCAGAAACAACCCTTCTATGTCTGTTTAGCAGATTTTGAGCACATTTTTGATTTTCCACCAAAGCTTTGTTTCTTTACCGCCATATTTTATCTAAAGACGCTTAGAGGAGCTAAGAAGAGCATTTTTCAGAGCCTGGATAGCTCAGTCGGTAGAACATCAGACTTTTAATCTGAGGGTCCAGGGTTCAAGTCCCTGTTCAGGTGTACTTTCTAAAGCAAGCTGTCAAATGTCTTTATTGAGCACATCTTTGATTTTCCACTGAGACTCTGCATCTTCAGTGCCGTGTTCTCCTGTGCAAAACCAAGGGTATAGAAGCAGCTTGAGAACATCTTTGTTTTTTGCAGAAACAACCCTTCTATGTCTGTTTAGCAAATTTTGGGCACATTGTTGATTTTCCACCAAAGCTTTGTTTCTTTACCTCCATATTTTATGTTAAGACGCTTAGAGGAGCTAAGAAGAGCATTTTTCAGAGCCTGGATAGCTCAGTCGGTAGAGCATCAGACTTTTAATCTGAGGGTTCAGGGTTCAAGTCCCTGTTCAGGTGTACTTGCTAAAGCAAGCTGTCAAATGTCTTTATTGAGCACATCTTTGATTTTCCACTGAGTCTTTGCTTCTTTATTGTCGTGTTCTACTGTGCAAAACTGAGGGTATAGAAGCAGCTTGAGAAAATCTTTGTTTTTTGCAGAAACAACCCTTCTATGTCTGTTTAGCAAATTTTGGGTACATTGTTGATTTTCCACCAAAGCTTTGTTTCTTTACCTCCATATTTTATGTTAAGACGCTTAGAGGAGCTAAGAAGAGCATTTTTCAGAGCCTGGATAGCTCAGTCGGTAGAGCATCAGACTTTTAATCTGAGGGTCCAGGGTTCAAGTCCCTGTTCAGGCGTACTTGCTAAAGCAAGCTGTCAAATGTCTTTATTGAGCACATCTTTGATTTTCCACTGAGACTCTGCATCTTCAGTGCCGTGTTCTCCTGTGCAAAAGCAAGGGTATAGAAGCAGCTTGAGAACATCTTTGTTTTTTGCAGAAACAACCCTTCTATGTCTGTTTAGCAAATTTTGGGTACATTGTTGATTTTCCACCAAAGCTTTGTTTCTTTACCTCCATATTTTATGTTAAGACGCTTAGAGGAGCTAAGAAGAGCATTTTTCAGAGCCTGGATAGCTCAGTCGGTAGAGCATCAGACTTTTAATCTGAGGGTCCAGGGTTCAAGTTCCTGTTCAGGCATACTTGCTAAAGCAATCTGTCAAATGTCTTTATTGAGCACATCTTTGATTTTCCACTGAGTCTTTGCTTCTTTATTGTCGTGTTCTACTGTGCAAAACTGAGGGTATAGCTTGAGAAAATCTTTGTTTTTTGCAGAAACAACCCTTCTATGTCTGTTTAGCAAATTTTGGGTACATTGTTGATTTTCCACCAAAGCTTTGTTTCTTTACCTCCATATTTTATGTTAAGACGCTTAGAGGAGCTAAGAAGAGCATTTTTCAGAGCCTGGATAGCTCAGTCGGTAGAGCACAAGACTTTTAATCTGAGGGTCCAGGGTTCAAGTCCCTGTTCAGGCGTACTTGCTAAAGCAAGCTGTCAAATGTCTTTATTGAGCACATCTTTGATTTTCCACTGAGACTCTGCATCTTCAGTGCCGTGTTCTCCTGTGCCAAACCAAGGGTATAGAAGCAGCTTGAGAACATCTTTGTTTTTTGCAGAAACAACCCTTCTATGTCTGTTTAGCAAATTTTGGGTACATTGTTGATTTTCCACCAAAGCTTTGTTTCTTTACCTCCATATTTTATGTTAAGACGCTTAGAGGAGCTAAGAAGAGCATTTTTCAGAGCCTGGATAGCTCAGTCGGTAGAGCATCAGACTTTTAATCTGAGGGTCCCTGTTCAGGCGTACTTGCTAAAGCAAGCTGTCAAATGTCTTTATTGAGCACATCTTTGATTTTCCACTGAGTCTTTGCTTCTTTATTGTCGTGTTCTACTGTGCAAAACTGAGGGTATAGAAGCAGCTTGAGAAAATCTTTGTTTTTTGCAGAAACAACCCTTCTATGTCTGTTTAGCAAATTTTGGGTACATTGTTGATTTTTCACCAAAGCTTTGTTTCTTTACCTCCATATTTTATCTTAAGACGCTTAGAGGAGCTAAGAAGAGCATTTTTCAGAGCCTGGATAGCTCAGTCGGTAGAGCATCAGACTTTTAATCTGAGGATCCAGGGTTCAAGTTCCTGTTCAGGCGTACTTGCTAAAGCAAGCTGTCAAATGTCTTTATTGAGCACATCTTTGATTTTCCACTGAGTCTTTGCTTCTTTATTGTCGTGTTCTACTGTGCAAAACTGAGGGCATAGAAGCAGCTTGAGAAAATCTTTGTTTTTTGCAGAAACAACCCTTCTATGTCTGTTTAGCAAATTTTGGGTACATTGTTGATTTTCCACCAAAGCTTTGTTTCTTTACCTCCATATTTTATGTTAAGACGCTTAGAGGAGCTAAGAAGAGCATTTTTCAGACCCTGGATAGCTCAGTCGGTAGAGCATCAGACTTTTAATCTGAGGATCCAGGGTTCAAGTTCCTGTTCAGGCGTACTTGCTAAAGCAAGCTGTCAAATGTCTTTATTGAGCACATCTTTGATTTTCCACTGAGACTCTGCATCTTCAGTGCCGTGTTCTCCTGTGCCAAACCAAGGGTATAGAAGCAGCTTGAGAACATCTTTGTTTTTTGCAGAAACAACCCTTCTATGTCTGTTTAGCAAATTTTGGGTACATTGTTGATTTTCCACCAAAGCTTTGTTTCTTTACCTCCATATTTTATGTTAAGACGCTTAGAGGAGCTAAGAAGAGCATTTTTCAGAGCCTGGATAGCTCAGTCGGTAGAGCATCAGACTTTTAATCTGAGGATCCAGGGTTCAAGTTCCTGTTCAGGCGTACTTGCTAAAGCAAGCTGTCAAATGTCTTTATTGAGCACATCTTTGATTTTCCACTGAGACTCTGCATCTTCAGTGCCGTGTTCTCCTGTGCCAAACCAAGGGTAAAGAAGCAGCTTGAGAACATCTTTGTTTTTTGCAGAAACAACCCTTCTATGTCTGTTTAGCAAATTTTGGGTACATTGTTGATTTTCCACCAAAGCTTTGTTTCTTTACCTCCATATTTTATGTTAAGACGCTTAGAGGAGCTAAGAAGAGCATTTTTCAGAGCCTGGATAGCTCAGTCGGTAGAGCATCAGACTTTTAATCTGAGGGTCCCTGTTCAGGCGTACTTGCTAAAGCAAGCTGTCAAATGTCTTTATTGAGCACATCTTTGATTTTCCACTGAGTCTTTGCTTCTTTATTGTCGTGTTCTACTGTGCAAAACTGAGGGTATAGAAGCGGCTTGAGAAAATCTTTGTTTTTTGCAGAAACAACCCTTCTATGTCTGTTTAGCAAATTTTGGGTACATTGTTGATTTTTCACCAAAGCTTTGTTTCTTTACCTCCATATTTTATCTTAAGACGCTTAGAGGAGCTAAGAAGAGCATTTTTCAGAGCCTGGATAGCTCAGTCGGTAGAGCATCAGACTTTTAATCTGAGGATCCAGGGTTCAAGTTCCTGTTCAGGCGTACTTGCTAAAGCAAGCTGTCAAATGTCTTTATTGAGCACATCTTTGATTTTCCACTGAGTCTTTGCTTCTTTATTGTCGTGTTCTACTGTGCAAAACTGAGGGCATAGAAGCAGCTTGAGAAAATCTTTGTTTTTTGCAGAAACAACCCTTCTATGTCTGTTTAGCAAATTTTGGGTACATTGTTGATTTTCCACCAAAGCTTTGTTTCTTTACCTCCATATTTTATGTTAAGACGCTTAGAGGAGCTAAGAAGAGCATTTTTTAGAGCCTGGATAGCTCAGTCGGTAGAGCATCAGACTTTTAATCTGAGGGTCCAGGGTTCAAGTCCCTGTTCAGGCGTACTTGCTAAAGCAAGCTGTCAAATGTCTTTATTGAGCACATCTTTGATTTTCCACTGAGTCTCTGCATCTTCAGTGCCGTGTTCTACTGTGCAAAACCAAGGGTATAGAAGCAGCTTGAGAACATCTTTGCTTCTTGCAGAAACAACCCTTCTATGTCTGTTTAGCAAATTTTGAGCACATTTTTGATTTTCCACCAAAGCTTTGTTTCTTTACCTCCATATTTTATGTTAAGACGCTTAGAGGAGCTAAGAAGAGCATTTTTCAGAGCCTGGATAGCTCAGTCGGTAGAGCATCAGACTTTTAATCTGAGGGTCCAGGGTTCAAGTCCCTGTTCAGGCGTACTTGCTAAAGCAAGCTGTCAAATGTCTTTATTGAGCACATCTTTGATTTTCCACTGAGTCTTTGCTTCTTTATTGTCGTGTTCTACTGTGCAAAACTGAGGGTATAGAAGCAGCTTGAGAAAATCTTTGTTTTTTGCAGAAACAACCCTTCTATGTCTGTTTAGCAAATTTTGGGCACATTGTTGATTTTCCACCAAAGCTTTGTTTCTTTACCTCCATATTTTATGTTAAGACGCTTAGAGGAGCTAAGAAGAGCATTTTTCAGAGCCTGGATAGCTCAGTCGGTAGAGCATCAGACTTTTAATCTGAGGGTCCAGGGTTCAAGTCCCTGTTCAGGCGTACTTGCTAAAGCAAGCTGTCAAATGTCTTTATTGAGCACATCTTTGATTTTCCACTGAGACTCTGCATCTTCAGTGCCGTGTTCTCCTGTGCCAAACCAAGGGTATAGAAGCAGCTTGAGAACATCTTTGTTTTTTGCAGAAACAACCCTTCTATGTCTGTTTAGCAAATTTTGGGTACATTGTTGATTTTCCACCAAAGCTTTGTTTCTTTACCTCCATATTTTATGTTAAGACGCTTAGAGGAGCTAAGAAGAGCATTTTTCAGAGCCTGGATAGCTCAGTCGGTAGAGCATCAGACTTTTAATCTGAGGGTCCCTGTTCAGGCGTACTTGCTAAAGCAAGCTGTCAAATGTCTTTATTGAGCACATCTTTGATTTTCCACTGAGTCTTTGCTTCTTTATTGTCGTGTTCTACTGTGCAAAACTGAGGGTATAGAAGCAGCTTGAGAAAATCTTTGTTTTTTGCAGAAACAACCCTTCTATGTCTGTTTAGCAAATTTTGGGCACATTGTTGATTTTCCACCAAAGCTTTGTTTCTTTACCTCCATATTTTATGTTAAGACGCTTAGAGGAGCTAAGAAGAGCATTTTTCAGAGCCTGGATAGCTCAGTCGGTAGAGCATCAGACTTTTAATCTGAGGGTCCAGGGTTCAAGTCCCTGTTCAGGCGTACTTGCTAAAGCAAGCTGTCAAATGTCTTTATTGAGCACATCTTTGATTTTCCACTGAGTCTTTGCTTCTTTATTGTCGTGTTCTACTGTGCAAAACTGACGGTATAGTAGCAGCTTGAGAACATCTTTGGTTATTGCAGAAACAACCCTTCTATGTCTGTTTAGCAGATTTTGAGCACATTTTTGATTTTCCACCAAAGCTTTGTTTCTTTACCGCCATATTTTATCTAAAGACGCTTAGAGGAGCTAAGAAGAGCATTTTTCAGAGCCTGGATAGCTCAGTCGGTAGAACATCAGACTTTTAATCTGAGGGTCCAGGGTTCAAGTCCCTGTTCAGGTGTACTTTCTAAAGCAAGCTGTCAAATGTCTTTATTGAGCACATCTTTGATTTTCCACTGAGACTCTGCATCTTCAGTGCCGTGTTCTCCTGTGCAAAACCAAGGGTATAGAAGCAGCTTGAGAACATCTTTGTTTTTTGCAGAAACAACCCTTCTATGTCTGTTTAGCAAATTTTGGGCACATTGTTGATTTTCCACCAAAGCTTTGTTTCTTTACCTCCATATTTTATGTTAAGACGCTTAGAGGAGCTAAGAAGAGCATTTTTCAGAGCCTGGATAGCTCAGTCGGTAGAGCATCAGACTTTTAATCTGAGGGTTCAGGGTTCAAGTCCCTGTTCAGGTGTACTTGCTAAAGCAAGCTGTCAAATGTCTTTATTGAGCACATCTTTGATTTTCCACTGAGTCTTTGCTTCTTTATTGTCGTGTTCTACTGTGCAAAACTGAGGGTATAGAAGCAGCTTGAGAAAATCTTTGTTTTTTGCAGAAACAACCCTTCTATGTCTGTTTAGCAAATTTTGGGTACATTGTTGATTTTCCACCAAAGCTTTGTTTCTTTACCTCCATATTTTATGTTAAGACGCTTAGAGGAGCTAAGAAGAGCATTTTTCAGAGCCTGGATAGCTCAGTCGGTAGAGCATCAGACTTTTAATCTGAGGGTCCAGGGTTCAAGTCCCTGTTCAGGCGTACTTGCTAAAGCAAGCTGTCAAATGTCTTTATTGAGCACATCTTTGATTTTCCACTGAGACTCTGCATCTTCAGTGCCGTGTTCTCCTGTGCAAAAGCAAGGGTATAGAAGCAGCTTGAGAACATCTTTGTTTTTTGCAGAAACAACCCTTCTATGTCTGTTTAGCAAATTTTGGGTACATTGTTGATTTTCCACCAAAGCTTTGTTTCTTTACCTCCATATTTTATGTTAAGACGCTTAGAGGAGCTAAGAAGAGCATTTTTCAGAGCCTGGATAGCTCAGTCGGTAGAGCATCAGACTTTTAATCTGAGGGTCCAGGGTTCAAGTTCCTGTTCAGGCATACTTGCTAAAGCAATCTGTCAAATGTCTTTATTGAGCACATCTTTGATTTTCCACTGAGTCTTTGCTTCTTTATTGTCGTGTTCTACTGTGCAAAACTGAGGGTATAGCTTGAGAAAATCTTTGTTTTTTGCAGAAACAACCCTTCTATGTCTGTTTAGCAAATTTTGGGTACATTGTTGATTTTCCACCAAAGCTTTGTTTCTTTACCTCCATATTTTATGTTAAGACGCTTAGAGGAGCTAAGAAGAGCATTTTTCAGAGCCTGGATAGCTCAGTCGGTAGAGCACAAGACTTTTAATCTGAGGGTCCAGGGTTCAAGTCCCTGTTCAGGCGTACTTGCTAAAGCAAGCTGTCAAATGTCTTTATTGAGCACATCTTTGATTTTCCACTGAGACTCTGCATCTTCAGTGCCGTGTTCTCCTGTGCCAAACCAAGGGTATAGAAGCAGCTTGAGAACATCTTTGTTTTTTGCAGAAACAACCCTTCTATGTCTGTTTAGCAAATTTTGGGTACATTGTTGATTTTCCACCAAAGCTTTGTTTCTTTACCTCCATATTTTATGTTAAGACGCTTAGAGGAGCTAAGAAGAGCATTTTTCAGAGCCTGGATAGCTCAGTCGGTAGAGCATCAGACTTTTAATCTGAGGGTCCCTGTTCAGGCGTACTTGCTAAAGCAAGCTGTCAAATGTCTTTATTGAGCACATCTTTGATTTTCCACTGAGTCTTTGCTTCTTTATTGTCGTGTTCTACTGTGCAAAACTGAGGGTATAGAAGCAGCTTGAGAAAATCTTTGTTTTTTGCAGAAACAACCCTTCTATGTCTGTTTAGCAAATTTTGGGTACATTGTTGATTTTTCACCAAAGCTTTGTTTCTTTACCTCCATATTTTATCTTAAGACGCTTAGAGGAGCTAAGAAGAGCATTTTTCAGAGCCTGGATAGCTCAGTCGGTAGAGCATCAGACTTTTAATCTGAGGATCCAGGGTTCAAGTTCCTGTTCAGGCGTACTTGCTAAAGCAAGCTGTCAAATGTCTTTATTGAGCACATCTTTGATTTTCCACTGAGTCTTTGCTTCTTTATTGTCGTGTTCTACTGTGCAAAACTGAGGGCATAGAAGCAGCTTGAGAAAATCTTTGTTTTTTGCAGAAACAACCCTTCTATGTCTGTTTAGCAAATTTTGGGTACATTGTTGATTTTCCACCAAAGCTTTGTTTCTTTACCTCCATATTTTATGTTAAGACGCTTAGAGGAGCTAAGAAGAGCATTTTTCAGACCCTGGATAGCTCAGTCGGTAGAGCATCAGACTTTTAATCTGAGGATCCAGGGTTCAAGTTCCTGTTCAGGCGTACTTGCTAAAGCAAGCTGTCAAATGTCTTTATTGAGCACATCTTTGATTTTCCACTGAGACTCTGCATCTTCAGTGCCGTGTTCTCCTGTGCCAAACCAAGGGTATAGAAGCAGCTTGAGAACATCTTTGTTTTTTGCAGAAACAACCCTTCTATGTCTGTTTAGCAAATTTTGGGTACATTGTTGATTTTCCACCAAAGCTTTGTTTCTTTACCTCCATATTTTATGTTAAGACGCTTAGAGGAGCTAAGAAGAGCATTTTTCAGAGCCTGGATAGCTCAGTCGGTAGAGCATCAGACTTTTAATCTGAGGATCCAGGGTTCAAGTTCCTGTTCAGGCGTACTTGCTAAAGCAAGCTGTCAAATGTCTTTATTGAGCACATCTTTGATTTTCCACTGAGACTCTGCATCTTCAGTGCCGTGTTCTCCTGTGCCAAACCAAGGGTAAAGAAGCAGCTTGAGAACATCTTTGTTTTTTGCAGAAACAACCCTTCTATGTCTGTTTAGCAAATTTTGGGTACATTGTTGATTTTCCACCAAAGCTTTGTTTCTTTACCTCCATATTTTATGTTAAGACGCTTAGAGGAGCTAAGAAGAGCATTTTTCAGAGCCTGGATAGCTCAGTCGGTAGAGCATCAGACTTTTAATCTGAGGGTCCCTGTTCAGGCGTACTTGCTAAAGCAAGCTGTCAAATGTCTTTATTGAGCACATCTTTGATTTTCCACTGAGTCTTTGCTTCTTTATTGTCGTGTTCTACTGTGCAAAACTGAGGGTATAGAAGCGGCTTGAGAAAATCTTTGTTTTTTGCAGAAACAACCCTTCTATGTCTGTTTAGCAAATTTTGGGTACATTGTTGATTTTTCACCAAAGCTTTGTTTCTTTACCTCCATATTTTATCTTAAGACGCTTAGAGGAGCTAAGAAGAGCATTTTTCAGAGCCTGGATAGCTCAGTCGGTAGAGCATCAGACTTTTAATCTGAGGATCCAGGGTTCAAGTTCCTGTTCAGGCGTACTTGCTAAAGCAAGCTGTCAAATGTCTTTATTGAGCACATCTTTGATTTTCCACTGAGTCTTTGCTTCTTTATTGTCGTGTTCTACTGTGCAAAACTGAGGGCATAGAAGCAGCTTGAGAAAATCTTTGTTTTTTGCAGAAACAACCCTTCTATGTCTGTTTAGCAAATTTTGGGTACATTGTTGATTTTCCACCAAAGCTTTGTTTCTTTACCTCCATATTTTATGTTAAGACGCTTAGAGGAGCTAAGAAGAGCATTTTTTAGAGCCTGGATAGCTCAGTCGGTAGAGCATCAGACTTTTAATCTGAGGGTCCAGGGTTCAAGTCCCTGTTCAGGCGTACTTGCTAAAGCAAGCTGTCAAATGTCTTTATTGAGCACATCTTTGATTTTCCACTGAGTCTCTGCATCTTCAGTGCCGTGTTCTACTGTGCAAAACCAAGGGTATAGAAGCAGCTTGAGAACATCTTTGCTTCTTGCAGAAACAACCCTTCTATGTCTGTTTAGCAAATTTTGAGCACATTTTTGATTTTCCACCAAAGCTTTGTTTCTTTACCTCCATATTTTATGTTAAGACGCTTAGAGGAGCTAAGAAGAGCATTTTTCAGAGCCTGGATAGCTCAGTCGGTAGAGCATCAGACTTTTAATCTGAGGGTCCAGGGTTCAAGTCCCTGTTCAGGCGTACTTGCTAAAGCAAGCTGTCAAATGTCTTTATTGAGCACATCTTTGATTTTCCACTGAGTCTTTGCTTCTTTATTGTCGTGTTCTACTGTGCAAAACTGAGGGTATAGAAGCAGCTTGAGAAAATCTTTGTTTTTTGCAGAAACAACCCTTCTATGTCTGTTTAGCAAATTTTGGGCACATTGTTGATTTTCCACCAAAGCTTTGTTTCTTTACCTCCATATTTTATGTTAAGACGCTTAGAGGAGCTAAGAAGAGCATTTTTCAGAGCCTGGATAGCTCAGTCGGTAGAGCATCAGACTTTTAATCTGAGGGTCCAGGGTTCAAGTCCCTGTTCAGGCGTACTTGCTAAAGCAAGCTGTCAAATGTCTTTATTGAGCACATCTTTGATTTTCCACTGAGACTCTGCATCTTCAGTGCCGTGTTCTCCTGTGCCAAACCAAGGGTATAGAAGCAGCTTGAGAACATCTTTGTTTTTTGCAGAAACAACCCTTCTATGTCTGTTTAGCAAATTTTGGGTACATTGTTGATTTTCCACCAAAGCTTTGTTTCTTTACCTCCATATTTTATGTTAAGACGCTTAGAGGAGCTAAGAAGAGCATTTTTCAGAGCCTGGATAGCTCAGTCGGTAGAGCATCAGACTTTTAATCTGAGGGTCCCTGTTCAGGCGTACTTGCTAAAGCAAGCTGTCAAATGTCTTTATTGAGCACATCTTTGATTTTCCACTGAGTCTTTGCTTCTTTATTGTCGTGTTCTACTGTGCAAAACTGAGGGTATAGAAGCAGCTTGAGAAAATCTTTGTTTTTTGCAGAAACAACCCTTCTATGTCTGTTTAGCAAATTTTGGGTACATTGTTGATTTTTCACCAAAGCTTTGTTTCTTTACCTCCATATTTTATCTTAAGACGCTTAGAGGAGCTAAGAAGAGCATTTTTCAGAGCCTGGATAGCTCAGTCGGTAGAGCATCAGACTTTTAATCTGAGGATCCAGGGTTCAAGTTCCTGTTCAGGCGTACTTGCTAAAGCAAGCTGTCAAATGTCTTTATTGAGCACATCTTTGATTTTCCACTGAGTCTTTGCTTCTTTATTGTCGTGTTCTACTGTGCAAAACTGAGGGCATAGAAGCAGCTTGAGAAATCTTTGTTTTTTGCAGAAACAACCCTTCTATGTCTGTTTAGCAAATTTTGGGTACATTGTTGATTTTCCACCAAAGCTTTGTTTCTTTACCTCCATATTTTATGTTAAGACGCTTAGAGGAGCTAAGAAGAGCATTTTTTAGAGCCTGGATAGCTCAGTTGGTAGAGCATCAGACTGTTAATCTGAGGGTCCAGGGTTCAAGTCCCTGTTCAGGCGTACTTGCTAAAGCAAGCTGTCAAATGTCTTTATTGAGCACATCTTTGATTTTCCACTGAGTCTCTGCATCTTCAGTGCCGTGTTCTACTGTGCAAAACCAAGGGTATAGAAGCAGCTTGAGAACATCTTTGCTTCTTGCAGAAACAACCCTTCTATGTCTGTTTAGCAAATTTTGAGCACATTTTTGATTTTCCACCAAAGCTTTGTTTCTTTACCTCCATATTTTATGTTAAGACGCTTAGAGGAGCTAAGAAGAGCATTTTTCAGAGCCTGGATAGCTCAGTCGGTAGAGCATCAGACTTTTAATCTGAGGATCCAGGGTTCAAATTTTGGGCACATTGTTGATTTTCCACCAAAAATTTGTTTCTTTACCTCCATATTTTATGTTAAGACACTTAGAGGAGCTAAGAAGAGCATTTTTCAGAGCCTGGATAGCTCAGTCGGTAGAGCATTAGACTTTTAATCTGAGGGTCCAGGGTTCAAGTCCCTGTTCAGGCGTACTTGCTAAAGCAAGCTGTCAAATGTCTTTATTGAGCACATCTTTGATTTTCCACTGAGTCTTTGCTTCTTTATTGTCGTGTTCTACTGTGCAAAACTGAGGGCATAGAAGCAGCTTGAGAAAATCTTTGTTTTTTGCAGAAACAACCCTTCTATGTCTGTTTAGCAAATTTTGGGCACATTGTTGATTTTCCACCAAAGCTTTGTTTCTTTACCTCCATATTTTATGTTAAGACGCTTAGAGGAGCTAAGAAGAGCATTTTTCAGAGCCTGGATAGCTCAGTCGGTAGAGCATCAGACTTTTAATCTGAGGGTCCAGGGTTCAAGTTCCTGTTCAGGCATACTTGCTAAAGCAAGCTGTCAAATGTCTTTATTGAGCACATCTTTGATTTTCCACTGAGTCTTTGCTTCTTTATTGTCGTGTTCTACTGTGCAAAACTGAGGGCATAGAAGCAGCTTGAGAAAATCTTTGTTTTTTGCAGAAACAACCCTTCTATGTCTGTTTAGCAAATTTTGGGCACATTGTTGATTTTCCACCAAAGCTTTGTTTCTTTACCTCCATATTTTATGTTAAGACGCTTAGAGGAGCTAAGAAGAGCATTTTTCAGAGCCTGGATAGCTCAGTCGGTAGAGCATCAGACTTTTAATCTGAGGGTCCAGGGTTTAAGTCGCTGTTCAGGTGTACTTGCTAAAGCAAGCTGTCAAATGTTTTTATTGAGCACATCTTTGATTTTCCACTGAGTCTTTGCTTCTTTATTGTCGTGTTCTACTGTGCAAAACTGACGGTATAGTAGCAGCTTGAGAACATCTTTGGTTATTGCAGAAACAACCCTTCTATGTCTGTTTAGCAGATTTTGAGCACATTTTTGATTTTCCACCAAAGCTTTGTTTCTTTACCGCCATATTTTATCTTAAGACGCTTAGAGGAGCTAAGAAGAGCATTTTTTAGAGCCTGGATAGCTCAGTCGGTAGAGCATCAGACTTTTAATCTGAGGGTCCAGGGTTCAAGTCCCTGTTCAGGCGTACTTGCTAAAGCAAGCTGTCAAATGTTTTTATTGAGCACATCTTTGATTTTCCACTGAGTCTTTGCTTCTTTATTGTCGTGTTCTACTGTGCAAAACTGAGGGTATAGCTTGAGAAAATCTTTGTTTTTTGCAGAAACAACCCTTCTATGTCTGTTTAGCAAATTTTGGGTACATTGTTGATTTTCCACCAAAGCTTTGTTTCTTTACCTCCATATTTTATGTTAAGACGCTTAGAGGAGCTAAGAAGAGCATTTTTCAGAGCCTGGATAGCTCAGTCGGTAGAGCACAAGACTTTTAATCTGAGGGTCCAGGGTTCAAGTCCCTGTTCAGGCGTACTTGCTAAAGCAAGCTGTCAAATGTCTTTATTGAGCACATCTTTGATTTTCCACTGAGACTCTGCATCTTCAGTGCCGTGTTCTCCTGTGCCAAACCAAGGGTATAGAAGCAGCTTGAGAACATCTTTGTTTTTTGCAGAAACAACCCTTCTATGTCTGTTTAGCAAATTTTGGGTACATTGTTGATTTTCCACCAAAGCTTTGTTTCTTTACCTCCATATTTTATGTTAAGACGCTTAGAGGAGCTAAGAAGAGCATTTTTCAGAGCCTGGATAGCTCAGTCGGTAGAGCATCAGACTTTTAATCTGAGGGTCCCTGTTCAGGCGTACTTGCTAAAGCAAGCTGTCAAATGTCTTTATTGAGCACATCTTTGATTTTCCACTGAGTCTTTGCTTCTTTATTGTCGTGTTCTACTGTGCAAAACTGAGGGTATAGAAGCAGCTTGAGAAAATCTTTGTTTTTTGCAGAAACAACCCTTCTATGTCTGTTTAGCAAATTTTGGGTACATTGTTGATTTTTCACCAAAGCTTTGTTTCTTTACCTCCATATTTTATCTTAAGACGCTTAGAGGAGCTAAGAAGAGCATTTTTCAGAGCCTGGATAGCTCAGTCGGTAGAGCATCAGACTTTTAATCTGAGGATCCAGGGTTCAAGTTCCTGTTCAGGCGTACTTGCTAAAGCAAGCTGTCAAATGTCTTTATTGAGCACATCTTTGATTTTCCACTGAGTCTTTGCTTCTTTATTGTCGTGTTCTACTGTGCAAAACTGAGGGCATAGAAGCAGCTTGAGAAAATCTTTGTTTTTTGCAGAAACAACCCTTCTATGTCTGTTTAGCAAATTTTGAGCACATTTTTGATTTTCCACCAAAGCTTTGTTTCTTTACCTCCATATTTTATGTTAAGACGCTTAGAGGAGCTAAGAAGAGCATTTTTCAGAGCCTGGATAGCTCAGTCGGTAGAGCATCAGACTTTTAATCTGAGGATCCAGGGTTCAAATTTTGGGCACATTGTTGATTTTCCACCAAAAATTTGTTTCTTTACCTCCATATTTTATGTTAAGACACTTAGAGGAGCTAAGAAGAGCATTTTTCAGAGCCTGGATAGCTCAGTCGGTAGAGCATCAGACTTTTAATCTGAGGGTCCAGGGTTCAAGTCCCTGTTCAGGCGTACTTGCTAAAGCAAGCTGTCAAATGTCTTTATTGAGCACATCTTTGATTTTCCACTGAGTCTTTGCTTCTTTATTGTCGTGTTCTACTGTGCAAAACTGAGGGCATAGAAGCAGCTTGAGAAAATCTTTGTTTTTTGCAGAAACAACCCTTCTATGTCTGTTTAGCAAATTTTGGGCACATTGTTGATTTTTCACCAAAGCTTTGTTTCTTTACCTCCATATTTTATGTTAAGACGCTTAGAGGAGCTAAGAAGAGCATTTTTCAGAGCCTGGATAGCTCAGTCGGTAGAGCATCAGACTTTTAATCTGAGGGTCCAGGGTTCAAGTTCCTGTTCAGGCATACTTGCTAAAGCAAGCTGTCAAATGTCTTTATTGAGCACATCTTTGATTTTCCACTGAGTCTTTGCTTCTTTATTGTCGTGTTCTACTGTGCAAAACTGAGGGCATAGAAGCAGCTTGAGAAAATCTTTGTTTTTTGCAGAAACAACCCTTCTATGTCTGTTTAGCAAATTTTGGGCACATTGTTGATTTTCCACCAAAGCTTTGTTTCTTTACCTCCATATTTTATGTTAAGACGCTTAGAGGAGCTAAGAAGAGCATTTTTCAGAGCCTGGATAGCTCAGTCGGTAGAGCATCAGACTTTTAATCTGAGGGTCCAGGGTTTAAGTCGCTGTTCAGGTGTACTTGCTAAAGCAAGCTGTCAAATGTTTTTATTGAGCACATCTTTGATTTTCCACTGAGTCTTTGCTTCTTTATTGTCGTGTTCTACTGTGCAAAACTGACGGTATAGTAGCAGCTTGAGAACATCTTTGGTTATTGCAGAAACAACCCTTCTATGTCTGTTTAGCAGATTTTGAGCACATTTTTGATTTTCCACCAAAGCTTTGTTTCTTTACCGCTATATTTTATCTTAAGACGCTTAGAGGAGCTAAGAAGAGCATTTTTTAGAGCCTGGATAGCTCAGTCGGTAGAGCATCAGACTTTTAATCTGAGGGTCCAGGGTTCAAGTCCCTGTTCAGGCGTACTTGCTAAAGCAAGCTGTCAAATGTTTTTATTGAGCACATCTTTGATTTTCCACTGAGTCTTTGCTTCTTTATTGTCGTGTTCTACTGTGCAAAACTGAGGGTATAGCTTGAGAAAATCTTTGTTTTTTGCAGAAACAACCCTTCTATGTCTGTTTAGCAAATTTTGGGTACATTGTTGATTTTCCACCAAAGCTTTGTTTCTTTACCTCCATATTTTATGTTAAGACGCTTAGAGGAGCTAAGAAGAGCATTTTTCAGAGCCTGGATAGCTCAGTCGGTAGAGCACAAGACTTTTAATCTGAGGGTCCAGGGTTCAAGTCCCTGTTCAGGCGTACTTGCTAAAGCAAGCTGTCAAATGTCTTTATTGAGCACATCTTTGATTTTCCACTGAGACTCTGCATCTTCAGTGCCGTGTTCTCCTGTGCCAAACCAAGGGTATAGAAGCAGCTTGAGAACATCTTTGTTTTTTGCAGAAACAACCCTTCTATGTCTGTTTAGCAAATTTTGGGTACATTGTTGATTTTCCACCAAAGCTTTGTTTCTTTACCTCCATATTTTATGTTAAGACGCTTAGAGGAGCTAAGAAGAGCATTTTTCAGAGCCTGGATAGCTCAGTCGGTAGAGCATCAGACTTTTAATCTGAGGGTCCCTGTTCAGGCGTACTTGCTAAAGCAAGCTGTCAAATGTCTTTATTGAGCACATCTTTGATTTTCCACTGAGTCTTTGCTTCTTTATTGTCGTGTTCTACTGTGCAAAACTGAGGGTATAGAAGCAGCTTGAGAAAATCTTTGTTTTTTGCAGAAACAACCCTTCTATGTCTGTTTAGCAAATTTTGGGTACATTGTTGATTTTTCACCAAAGCTTTGTTTCTTTACCTCCATATTTTATCTTAAGACGCTTAGAGGAGCTAAGAAGAGCATTTTTCAGAGCCTGGATAGCTCAGTCGGTAGAGCATCAGACTTTTAATCTGAGGATCCAGGGTTCAAGTTCCTGTTCAGGCGTACTTGCTAAAGCAAGCTGTCAAATGTCTTTATTGAGCACATCTTTGATTTTCCACTGAGTCTTTGCTTCTTTATTGTCGTGTTCTACTGTGCAAAACTGAGGGCATAGAAGCAGCTTGAGAAAATCTTTGTTTTTTGCAGAAACAACCCTTCTATGTCTGTTTAGCAAATTTTGGGTACATTGTTGATTTTCCACCAAAGCTTTGTTTCTTTACCTCCATATTTTATGTTAAGACGCTTAGAGGAGCTAAGAAGAGCATTTTTCAGAGCCTGGATAGCTCAGTCGGTAGAGCATCAGACTTTTAATCTGAGGATCCAGGGTTCAAGTTCCTGTTCAGGCGTACTTGCTAAAGCAAGCTGTCAAATGTCTTTATTGAGCACATCTTTGATTTTCCACTGAGTCTCTGCATCTTCAGTGCCGTGTTCTACTGTGCAAAACCAAGGGTATAGAAGCAGCTTGAGAACATCTTTGCTTCTTGCAGAAACAACCCTTCTATGTCTGTTTAGCAAATTTTGAGCACATTTTTGATTTTCCACCAAAGCTTTGTTTCTTTACCTCCATATTTTATGTTAAGACGCTTAGAGGAGCTAAGAAGAGCATTTTTCAGAGCCTGGATAGCTCAGTCGGTAGAGCATCAGACTTTTAATCTGAGGGTCCAGGGTTCAAGTCCCTGTTCAGGCGTACTTGCTAAAGCAAGCTGTCAAATGTCTTTATTGAGCACATCTTTGATTTTCCACTGAGTCTTTGCTTCTTTATTGTCGTGTTCTACTGTGCAAAACTGAGGGTATAGAAGCAGCTTGAGAAAATCTTTGTTTTTTGCAGAAACAACCCTTCTATGTCTGTTTAGCAAATTTTGGGCACATTGTTGATTTTTCACCAAAGCTTTGTTTCTTTACCTCCATATTTTATGTTAAGACGCTTAGAGGAGCTAAGAAGAGCATTTTTCAGAGCCTGGATAGCTCAGTCGGTAGAGCATCAGACTTTTAATCTGAGGGTCCCTGTTCAGGCGTACTTGCTAAAGCAAGCTGTCAAATGTCTTTATTGAGCACATCTTTGATTTTCCACTGAGTCTTTGCTTCTTTATTGTCGTGTTCTACTGTGCAAAACTGAGGGTATAGAAGCAGCTTGAGAAAATCTTTGTTTTTTGCAGAAACAACCCTTCTATGTCTGTTTAGCAAATTTTGGGTACATTGTTGATTTTTCACCAAAGCTTTGTTTCTTTACCTCCATATTTTATCTTAAGACGCTTAGAGGAGCTAAGAAGAGCATTTTTCAGAGCCTGGATAGCTCAGTCGGTAGAGCATCAGACTTTTAATCTGAGGGTCCAGGGTTCAAGTCCCTGTTCAGGCGTACTTGCTAAAGCAAGCTGTCAAATGTTTTTATTGAGCACATCTTTGATTTTCCACTGAGTCTTTGCTTCTTTATTGTCGTGTTCTACTGTGCAAAACTGAGGGTATAGCTTGAGAAAATCTTTGTTTTTTTGCAGAAACAACCCTTCTATGTCTGTTTAGCAAATTTTGGGTACATTGTTGATTTTCCACCAAAGCTTTGTTTCTTTACCTCCATATTTTATGTTAAGACGCTTAGAGGAGCTAAGAAGAGCATTTTTCAGAGCCTGGATAGCTCAGTCGGTAGAGCACAAGACTTTTAATCTGAGGGTCCAGGGTTCAAGTCCCTGTTCAGGCGTACTTGCTAAAGCAAGCTGTCAAATGTCTTTATTGAGCACATCTTTGATTTTCCACTGAGACTCTGCATCTTCAGTGCCGTGTTCTCCTGTGCCAAACCAAGGGTATAGAAGCAGCTTGAGAACATCTTTGTTTTTTGCAGAAACAACCCTTCTATGTCTGTTTAGCAAATTTTGGGTACATTGTTGATTTTCCACCAAAGCTTTGTTTCTTTACCTCCATATTTTATGTTAAGACGCTTAGAGGAGCTAAGAAGAGCATTTTTCAGAGCCTGGATAGCTCAGTCGGTAGAGCATCAGACTTTTAATCTGAGGGTCCCTGTTCAGGCGTACTTGCTAAAGCAAGCTGTCAAATGTCTTTATTGAGCACATCTTTGATTTTCCACTGAGTCTTTGCTTCTTTATTGTCGTGTTCTACTGTGCAAAACTGAGGGTATAGAAGCAGCTTGAGAAAATCTTTGTTTTTTGCAGAAACAACCCTTCTATGTCTGTTTAGCAAATTTTGGGTACATTGTTGATTTTTCACCAAAGCTTTGTTTCTTTACCTCCATATTTTATCTTAAGACGCTTAGAGGAGCTAAGAAGAGCATTTTTCAGAGCCTGGATAGCTCAGTCGGTAGAGCATCAGACTTTTAATCTGAGGATCCAGGGTTCAAGTTCCTGTTCAGGCGTACTTGCTAAAGCAAGCTGTCAAATGTCTTTATTGAGCACATCTTTGATTTTCCACTGAGTCTTTGCTTCTTTATTGTCGTGTTCTACTGTGCAAAACTGAGGGCATAGAAGCAGCTTGAGAAAATCTTTGTTTTTTGCAGAAACAACCCTTCTATGTCTGTTTAGCAAATTTTGGGTACATTGTTGATTTTCCACCAAAGCTTTGTTTCTTTACCTCCATATTTTATGTTAAGACTCTTAGAGGAGCTAAGAAGAGCATTTTTTTAGAGCCTGGATAGCTCAGTCGGTAGAGCATCAGACTTTTAATCTGAGGGTCCAGGGTTCAAGTCCCTGTTCAGGCGTACTTGCTAAAGCAAGCTGTCAAATATCTTTATTGAGCACATCTTTGATTTTCCACTGAGTCTCTGCATCTTCAGTGCCGTGTTCTACTGTGCAAAACCAAGGGTATAGAAGCAGCTTGAGAACATCTTTGCTTCTTGCAGAAACAACCCTTCTATGTCTGTTTAGCAAATTTTGAGCACATTTTTGATTTTCCACCAAAGCTTTGTTTCTTTACCTCCATATTTTATGTTAAGACGCTTAGAGGAGCTAAGAAGAGCATTTTTCAGAGCCTGGATAGCTCAGTCGGTAGAGCATCAGACTTTTAATCTGAGGGTCCAGGGTTCAAGTCCCTGTTCAGGCGTACTTGCTAAAGCAAGCTGTCAAATGTCTTTATTGAGCACATCTTTGATTTTCCACTGAGTCTTTGCTTCTTTATTGTCGTGTTCTACTGTGCAAAACTGAGGGTATAGAAGCAGCTTGAGAAAATCTTTGTTTTTTGCAGAAACAACCCTTCTATGTCTGTTTAGCAAATTTTGGGCACATTGTTGATTTTTCACCAAAGCTTTGTTTCTTTACCTCCATATTTTATGTTAAGACGCTTAGAGGAGCTAAGAAGAGCATTTTTCAGAGCCTGGATAGCTCAGTCGGTAGAGCATCAGACTTTTAATCTGAGGGTCCCTGTTCAGGCGTACTTGCTAAAGCAAGCTGTCAAATGTCTTTATTGAGCACATCTTTGATTTTCCACTGAGTCTTTGCTTCTTTATTGTCGTGTTCTACTGTGCAAAACTGAGGGTATAGAAGCAGCTTGAGAAAATCTTTGTTTTTTGCAGAAACAACCCTTCTATGTCTGTTTAGCAAATTTTGGGTACATTGTTGATTTTTCACCAAAGCTTTGTTTCTTTACCTCCATATTTTATCTTAAGACGCTTAGAGGAGCTAAGAAGAGCATTTTTTAGAGCCTGGATAGCTCAGTCGGTAGAGCATCAGACTTTTAATCTGAGGATCCAGGGTTCAAGTTCCTGTTCAGGCGTACTTGCTAAAGCAAGCTGTCAAATGTCTTTATTGAGCACATCTTTGATTTTCCACTGAGTCTTTGCTTCTTTATTGTCGTGTTCTACTGTGCAAAACTGAGGGCATAGAAGCAGCTTGAGAAAATCTTTGTTTTTTGCAGAAACAACCCTTCTATGTCTGTTTAGCAAATTTTGGGTACATTGTTGATTTTCCACCAAAGCTTTGTTTCTTTACCTCCATATTTTATGTTAAGACGCTTAGAGGAGCTAAGAAGAGCATTTTTTAGAGCCTGGATAGCTCAGTCGGTAGAGCATCAGACTTTTAATCTGAGGGTCCAGGGTTCAAGTCCCTGTTCAGGCGTACTTGCTAAAGCAAGCTGTCAAATGTCTTTATTGAGCACATCTTTGATTTTCCACTGAGTCTCTGCATCTTCAGTGCCGTGTTCTACTGTGCAAAACCAAGGGTATAGAAGCAGCTTGAGAACATCTTTGCTTCTTGCAGAAACAACCCTTCTATGTCTGTTTAGCAAATTTTGGGTACATTGTTGATTTTCCACCAAAGCTTTGTTTCTTTACCTCCATATTTTATGTTAAGACGCTTAGAGGAGCTAAGAAGAGCATTTTTCAGAGCCTGGATAGCTCAGTCGGTAGAGCATCAGACTTTTAATCTGAGGATCCAGGGTTCAAGTTCCTGTTCAGGCGTACTTGCTAAAGCAAGCTGTCAAATGTCTTTATTGAGCACATCTTTGATTTTCCACTGAGTCTTTGCTTCTTTATTGTCGTGTTCTACTGTGCAAAACTGAGGGTATAGAAGCAGCTTGAGAAAATCTTTGTTTTTTGCAGAAACAACCCTTCTATGTCTGTTTAGCAAATTTTGGGTACATTGTTGATTTTCCACCAAAGCTTTGTTTCTTTACCTCCATATTTTATGTTAAGACGCTTAGAGGAGCTAAGAAGAGCATTTTTCAGAGCCTGGATAGCTCAGTCGGTAGAGCATCAGACTTTTAATCTGAGGATCCAGGGTTCAAGTTCCTGTTCAGGCGTACTTGCTAAAGCAAGCTGTCAAATGTCTTTATTGAGCACATCTTTGATTTTCCACTGAGTCTTTGCTTCTTTATTGTCGTGTTCTACTGTGCAAAACTGAGGGCATAGAAGCAGCTTGAGAAAATCTTTGTTTTTTGCAGAAACAACCCTTCTATGTCTGTTTAGCAAATTTTGGGTACATTGTTGATTTTTCACCAAAGCTTTGTTTCTTTACCTCCATATTTTATCTTAAGACGCTTAGAGGAGCTAAGAAGAGCATTTTTCAGAGCCTGGATAGCTCAGTCGGTAGAGCATCAGACTTTTAATCTGAGGGTCCCTGTTCAGGCGTACTTGCTAAAGCAAGCTGTCAAATGTCTTTATTGAGCACATCTTTGATTTTCCACTGAGTCTTTGCTTCTTTATTGTCGTGTTCTACTGTGCAAAACTGAGGGTATAGAAGCAGCTTGAGAAAATCTTTGTTTTTTGCAGAAACAACCCTTCTATGTCTGTTTAGCAAATTTTGGGTACATTGTTGATTTTTCACCAAAGCTTTGTTTCTTTACCTCCATATTTTATCTTAAGACGCTTAGAGGAGCTAAGAAGAGCATTTTTTAGAGCCTGGATAGCTCAGTCGGTAGAGCATCAGACTTTTAATCTGAGGATCCAGGGTTCAAGTTCCTGTTCAGGCGTACTTGCTAAAGCAAGCTGTCAAATGTCTTTATTGAGCACATCTTTGATTTTCCACTGAGTCTTTGCTTCTTTATTGTCGTGTTCTACTGTGCAAAACTGAGGGCATAGAAGCAGCTTGAGAAAATCTTTGTTTTTTGCAGAAACAACCCTTCTATGTCTGTTTAGCAAATTTTGGGTACATTGTTGATTTTCCACCAAAGCTTTGTTTCTTTACCTCCATATTTTATGTTAAGACGCTTAGAGGAGCTAAGAAGAGCATTTTTTAGAGCCTGGATAGCTCAGTCGGTAGAGCATCAGACTTTTAATCTGAGGGTCCAGGGTTCAAGTCCCTGTTCAGGCGTACTTGCTAAAGCAAGCTGTCAAATGTCTTTATTGAGCACATCTTTGATTTTCCACTGAGTCTCTGCATCTTCAGTGCCGTGTTCTACTGTGCAAAACCAAGGGTATAGAAGCAGCTTGAGAACATCTTTGCTTCTTGCAGAAACAACCCTTCTATGTCTGTTTAGCAAATTTTGGGTACATTGTTGATTTTCCACCAAAGCTTTGTTTCTTTACCTCCATATTTTATGTTAAGACGCTTAGAGGAGCTAAGAAGAGCATTTTTCAGAGCCTGGATAGCTCAGTCGGTAGAGCATCAGACTTTTAATCTGAGGATCCAGGGTTCAAGTTCCTGTTCAGGCGTACTTGCTAAAGCAAGCTGTCAAATGTCTTTATTGAGCACATCTTTGATTTTCCACTGAGTCTTTGCTTCTTTATTGTCGTGTTCTACTGTGCAAAACTGAGGGTATAGAAGCAGCTTGAGAAAATCTTTGTTTTTTGCAGAAACAACCCTTCTATGTCTGTTTAGCAAATTTTGGGTACATTGTTGATTTTCCACCAAAGCTTTGTTTCTTTACCTCCATATTTTATGTTAAGACGCTTAGAGGAGCTAAGAAGAGCATTTTTCAGAGCCTGGATAGCTCAGTCGGTAGAGCATCAGACTTTTAATCTGAGGATCCAGGGTTCAAGTTCCTGTTCAGGCGTACTTGCTAAAGCAAGCTGTCAAATGTCTTTATTGAGCACATCTTTGATTTTCCACTGAGTCTTTGCTTCTTTATTGTCGTGTTCTACTGTGCAAAACTGAGGGCATAGAAGCAGCTTGAGAAAATCTTTGTTTTTTGCAGAAACAACCCTTCTATGTCTGTTTAGCAAATTTTGGGTACATTGTTGATTTTTCACCAAAGCTTTGTTTCTTTACCTCCATATTTTATCTTAAGACGCTTAGAGGAGCTAAGAAGAGCATTTTTCAGAGCCTGGATAGCTCAGTCGGTAGAGCATCAGACTTTTAATCTGAGGATCCAGGGTTCAAGTTCCTGTTCAGGCGTACTTGCTAAAGCAAGCTGTCAAATGTCTTTATTGAGCACATCTTTGATTTTCCACTGAGTCTTTGCTTCTTTATTGTCGTGTTCTACTGTGCAAAACTGAGGGCATAGAAGCAGCTTGAGAAAATCTTTGTTTTTTGCAGAAACAACCCTTCTATGTCTGTTTAGCAAATTTTGGGTACATTGTTGATTTTCCACCAAAGCTTTGTTTCTTTACCTCCATATTTTATGTTAAGACTCTTAGAGGAGCTAAGAAGAGCATTTTTTTAGAGCCTGGATAGCTCAGTCGGTAGAGCATCAGACTTTTAATCTGAGGGTCCAGGGTTCAAGTCCCTGTTCAGGCGTACTTGCTAAAGCAAGCTGTCAAATATCTTTATTGAGCACATCTTTGATTTTCCACTGAGTCTCTGCATCTTCAGTGCCGTGTTCTACTGTGCAAAACCAAGGGTATAGAAGCAGCTTGAGAACATCTTTGCTTCTTGCAGAAACAACCCTTCTATGTCTGTTTAGCAAATTTTGAGCACATTTTTGATTTTCCACCAAAGCTTTGTTTCTTTACCTCCATATTTTATGTTAAGACGCTTAGAGGAGCTAAGAAGAGCATTTTTCAGAGCCTGGATAGCTCAGTCGGTAGAGCATCAGACTTTTAATCTGAGGGTCCAGGGTTCAAGTCCCTGTTCAGGCGTACTTGCTAAAGCAAGCTGTCAAATGTCTTTATTGAGCACATCTTTGATTTTCCACTGAGTCTTTGCTTCTTTATTGTCGTGTTCTACTGTGCAAAACTGAGGGTATAGAAGCAGCTTGAGAAAATCTTTGTTTTTTGCAGAAACAACCCTTCTATGTCTGTTTAGCAAATTTTGGGCACATTGTTGATTTTTCACCAAAGCTTTGTTTCTTTACCTCCATATTTTATGTTAAGACGCTTAGAGGAGCTAAGAAGAGCATTTTTCAGAGCCTGGATAGCTCAGTCGGTAGAGCATCAGACTTTTAATCTGAGGGTCCCTGTTCAGGCGTACTTGCTAAAGCAAGCTGTCAAATGTCTTTATTGAGCACATCTTTGATTTTCCACTGAGTCTTTGCTTCTTTATTGTCGTGTTCTACTGTGCAAAACTGAGGGTATAGAAGCAGCTTGAGAAAATCTTTGTTTTTTGCAGAAACAACCCTTCTATGTCTGTTTAGCAAATTTTGGGTACATTGTTGATTTTTCACCAAAGCTTTGTTTCTTTACCTCCATATTTTATCTTAAGACGCTTAGAGGAGCTAAGAAGAGCATTTTTTAGAGCCTGGATAGCTCAGTCGGTAGAGCATCAGACTTTTAATCTGAGGATCCAGGGTTCAAGTTCCTGTTCAGGCGTACTTGCTAAAGCAAGCTGTCAAATGTCTTTATTGAGCACATCTTTGATTTTCCACTGAGTCTTTGCTTCTTTATTGTCGTGTTCTACTGTGCAAAACTGAGGGCATAGAAGCAGCTTGAGAAAATCTTTGTTTTTTGCAGAAACAACCCTTCTATGTCTGTTTAGCAAATTTTGGGTACATTGTTGATTTTCCACCAAAGCTTTGTTTCTTTACCTCCATATTTTATGTTAAGACGCTTAGAGGAGCTAAGAAGAGCATTTTTTAGAGCCTGGATAGCTCAGTCGGTAGAGCATCAGACTTTTAATCTGAGGGTCCAGGGTTCAAGTCCCTGTTCAGGCGTACTTGCTAAAGCAAGCTGTCAAATGTCTTTATTGAGCACATCTTTGATTTTCCACTGAGTCTCTGCATCTTCAGTGCCGTGTTCTACTGTGCAAAACCAAGGGTATAGAAGCAGCTTGAGAACATCTTTGCTTCTTGCAGAAACAACCCTTCTATGTCTGTTTAGCAAATTTTGGGTACATTGTTGATTTTCCACCAAAGCTTTGTTTCTTTACCTCCATATTTTATGTTAAGACGCTTAGAGGAGCTAAGAAGAGCATTTTTCAGAGCCTGGATAGCTCAGTCGGTAGAGCATCAGACTTTTAATCTGAGGATCCAGGGTTCAAGTTCCTGTTCAGGCGTACTTGCTAAAGCAAGCTGTCAAATGTCTTTATTGAGCACATCTTTGATTTTCCACTGAGTCTTTGCTTCTTTATTGTCGTGTTCTACTGTGCAAAACTGAGGGTATAGAAGCAGCTTGAGAAAATCTTTGTTTTTTGCAGAAACAACCCTTCTATGTCTGTTTAGCAAATTTTGGGTACATTGTTGATTTTCCACCAAAGCTTTGTTTCTTTACCTCCATATTTTATGTTAAGACGCTTAGAGGAGCTAAGAAGAGCATTTTTCAGAGCCTGGATAGCTCAGTCGGTAGAGCATCAGACTTTTAATCTGAGGATCCAGGGTTCAAGTTCCTGTTCAGGCGTACTTGCTAAAGCAAGCTGTCAAATGTCTTTATTGAGCACATCTTTGATTTTCCACTGAGTCTTTGCTTCTTTATTGTCGTGTTCTACTGTGCAAAACTGAGGGCATAGAAGCAGCTTGAGAAAATCTTTGTTTTTTGCAGAAACAACCCTTCTACGTCTGTTTAGCAAATTTTGGGTACATTGTTGATTTTCCACCAAAGCTTTGTTTCTTTACCTCCATATTTTATGTTAAGACGCTTAGAGGAGCTAAGAAGAGCATTTTTTAGAGCCTGGATAGCTCAGTCGGTAGAGCATCAGACTTTTAATCTGAGGGTCCAGGGTTCAAGTCCCTGTTCAGGCGTACTTGCTAAAGCAAGCTGTCAAATGTCTTTATTGAGCACATCTTTGATTTTCCACTGAGTCTCTGCATCTTCAGTGCCGTGTTCTACTGTGCAAAACCAAGGGTATAGAAGCAGCTTGAGAACATCTTTGCTTCTTGCAGAAACAACCCTTCTATGTCTGTTTAGCAAATTTTGAGCACATTTTTGATTTTCCACCAAAGCTTTGTTTCTTTACCTCCATATTTTATGTTAAGACGCTTAGAGGAGCTAAGAAGAGCATTTTTCAGAGCCTGGATAGCTCAGTCGGTAGAGCATCAGACTTTTAATCTGAGGGTCCAGGGTTCAAGTCCCTGTTCAGGCGTACTTGCTAAAGCAAGCTGTCAAATGTCTTTATTGAGCACATCTTTGCTTTTCCACTGAGTCTTTGCTTCTTTATTGTCGTGTTCTACTGTGCAAAACTGAGGGTATAGAAGCAGCTTGAGAAAATCTTTGTTTTTTGCAGAAACAACCCTTCTATGTCTGTTTAGCAAATTTTGGGTACATTGTTGATTTTCCACCAAAGCTTTGTTTCTTTACCTCCATATTTTATGTTAAGACGCTTAGAGGAGCTAAGAAGAGCATTTTTCAGAGCCTGGATAGCTCAGTCGGTAGAGCATCAGACTTTTAATCTGAGGATCCAGGGTTCAAGTTCCTGTTCAGGCGTACTTGCTAAAGCAAGCTGTCAAATGTCTTTATTGAGCACATCTTTGATTTTCCACTGAGTCTTTGCTTCTTTATTGTCGTGTTCTACTGTGCAAAACTGAGGGCATAGAAGCAGCTTGAGAAAATCTTTGTTTTTTGCAGAAACAACCCTTCTATGTCTGTTTAGCAAATTTTGGGTACATTGTTGATTTTCCACCAAAGCTTTGTTTCTTTACCTCCATATTTTATGTTAAGACGCTTAGAGGAGCTAAGAAGAGCATTTTTTAGAGCCTGGATAGCTCAGTCGGTAGAGCATCAGACTTTTAATCTGAGGGTCCAGGGTTCAAGTCCCTGTTCAGGCGTACTTGCTAAAGCAAGCTGTCAAATGTCTTTATTGAGCACATCTTTGATTTTCCACTGAGTCTCTGCATCTTCAGTGCCGTGTTCTACTGTGCAAAACCAAGGGTATAGAAGCAGCTTGAGAACATCTTTGCTTATTGCAGAAACAACCCTTCTATGTCTGTTTAGCAAATTTTGAGCACATTTTTGATTTTCCACCAAAGCTTTGTTTCTTTACCTCCATATTTTATGTTAAGACGCTTAGAGGAGCTAAGAAGAGCATTTTTCAGAGCCTGGATAGCTCAGTCGGTAGAGCATCAGACTTTTAATCTGAGGGTCCAGGGTTCAAGTCCCTGTTCAGGCGTACTTGCTAAAGCAAGCTGTCAAATGTCTTTATTGAGCACATCTTTGATTTTCCACTGAGTCTTTGCTTCTTTATTGTCGTGTTCTACTGTGCAAAACTGAGGGTATAGAAGCAGCTTGAGAAAATCTTTGTTTTTTGCAGAAACAACCCTTCTATGTCTGTTTAGCAAATTTTGGGCACATTGTTGATTTTCCACCAAAGCTTTGTTTCTTTACCTCCATATTTTATGTTAAGACGCTTAGAGGAGCTGAGAAGAGCGTTTTTCAGAGCCTGGATAGCTCAGTCGGTAGAGCATCAGACTTTTAATCTGAGGGTCCAGGGTTCAAGTCCCTGTTCAGGCGTACTTGCTAAAGCAAGCTGTCAAATGTCTTTATTGAGCACATCTTTGCTTTTCCACTGAGTCTTTGCTTCTTTATTGTCGTGTTCTACTGTGCAAAACTGAGGGTATAGAAGCAGCTTGAGAAAATCTTTGTTTTTTGCAGAAACAACCCTTCTATGTCTGTTTAGCAAATTTTGGGCACATTGTTGATTTTCCACCAAAGCTTTGTTTCTTTACCTCCATATTTTATGTTAAGACGCTTAGAGGAGCTAAGAAGAGCATTTTTCAGAGCCTGGATAGCTCAGTCGGTAGAGCATCAGACTTTTAATCTGAGGGTCCAGGGTTCAAGTCCCTGTTCAGGCGTACTTGCTAAAGCAAGCTGTCAAATGTCTTTATTGAGCACATCTTTGATTTTCCACTGAGTCTTTGCTTCTGTATTGTCGTGTTCTACTGTGCAAAACCAAGGGTATAGAAGCAGCTTGAGAACATCTTTGTTTCTTGCAGAAACAACCCTTCTATGTCTGTTTAGCAAATTTTGGGCACATTGTTGATTTTCCACCAAAGCTTTGTTTCTTTAACTCCATATTTTATGTTAAGACGCTTAGAGGAGCTAAGAAGAGCATTTTTCAGAGCCTGGATAGCTCAGTCGGTAGAGCATCAGACTTTTAATCTGAGGGTCCAGGGTTCAAGTCCCTGTTCAGGCGTGCTTGCTAAAGCAAGCTGTCAAATGTCTTTATTGAGCACATCTTTGATTTTCCACTGAGTCTTTGCTTCTTTATTGTCGTGTTCTACTGTGCAAAACTGACGGTATAGTAGCAGCTTGAGAACATCTTTGGTTATTGCAGAAACAACCCTTCTATGTATGTTTAGCAGATTTTGAGCACATTTTTGATTTTCCACCAAAGCTTTGTTTCTTTACCGCCATATTTTATGTTAAGACACTTAGAGGAGCTAAGAAGAGCATTTTTCAGAGCCTGGATAGCTCAGTCGGTAGAGCATCAGACTTTTAATCTGAGGGTCCAGGGTTCAAGTCCCTGTTCAGGCGTATTTGCTAAAGCAAGCTGTCAAATGTCTTTATTGAGCACATCTTTGATTTTCCACTGAGTCTTTGCTTCTTTATTGCCGTGTTCTACTGTGCAAAACTGAGGGTATAGCTTGAGAAAATCTTTGTTTTTTGCAGAAACAACCCTTCTATGTCTGTTTAGCAAATTTTGAGCACATTTTTGATTTTCCACCAAAGCTTTGTTTCTTTACCTCCATATTTTATGTTTAGACGCTTAGAGGAGCTAAGAGGAGCATTTTTCAGAGCCTGGATAGCTCAGTCGGTAGAGCATCAGACTTTTAATCTGAGGGTCCAGGGTTCAAGTCCCTGTTCAGGCGTACTTGCTAAAGCAAGCTGTCAAATGTCTTTATTGAGCACATGTTTGCTTTTCCACTGAGTCTTTGCTTCTTTATTGTCGTGTTCTACTGTGCAAAACTGAGGGTATAGAAGCAGCTTGAGAAAATCTTTGTTTTTTGCAGAAACAACCCTTCTATGTCTGTTTAGCAAATTTTGGGTACATTGTTGATTTTCCACCAAAGCTTTGTTTCTTTACCTCCATATTTTATGTTAAGACGCTTAGAGGAGCTAAGAAGAGCATTTTTCAGAGCCTGGATAGCTCAGTCGGTAGAGCATCAGACTTTTAATCTGAGGATCCAGGGTTCAAGTTCCTGTTCAGGCGTACTTGCTAAAGCAAGCTGTCAAATGTCTTTATTGAGCACATCTTTGATTTTCCACTGAGTCTTTGCTTCTGTATTGTCGTGTTCTACTGTGCAAAACCAAGGGTATAGAAGCAGCTTGAGAACATCTTTGTTTCTTGCAGAAACAACCCTTCTATGTCTGTTTAGCAAATTTTGGGCACATTGTTGATTTTCCACCAAAGCTTTGTTTCTTTACCTCCATATTTTATGTTAAGACGCTTAGAGGAGCTAAGAAGAGCATTTTTCAGAGCCTGGATAGCTCAGTCGGTAGAGCATCAGACTTTTAATCTGAGGGTCCAGGGTTCAAGTTCCTGTTCAGGTGTATTTGCTAAAGCAAGCTGTCAAATGTCTTTATTGAGCACATCTTTGATTTTCCACTGAGTCTTTGCTTCTTTATTGTCGTGTTCTACTGTGCAAAACTGAGGGTATAGCTTGAGAAAATCTTTGTTTTTTGCAGAAACAACCCTTCTATGTCTGTTTAGCAAATTTTGAGCACATTTTTGATTTTCCACCAAAGCTTTGTTTCTTTACCTCCATATTTTATGTTTAGACGCTTAGAGGAGCTAAGAAGAGCATTTTTCAGAGCCTGGATAGCTCAGTCGGTAGAGCATCAGACTTTTAATCTGAGGATCCAGGGTTCAAGTTCCTGTTCAGGCGTACTTGCTAAAGCAAGCTGTCAAATGTCTTTATTGAGCACATCTTTGATTTTCCACTGAGTCTTTGCTTCTTTATTGTCGTGTTCTACTGTGCAAAACTGACGGTATAGTAGCAGCTTGAGAACATCTTTGGTTATTGCAGAAACAACCCTTCTATGTCTGTTTAGCAGATTTTGAGCACATTTTTGATTTTCCACCAAAGCTTTGTTTCTTTACCGCCATATTTTATCTTAAGACGCTTAGAGGAGCTAAGAAGAGCATTTTTCAGAGCCTGGATAGCTCAGTCGGTAGAGCATCAGACTTTTAATCTGAGGGTCCAGGGTTCAAGTCCCTGTTCAGGCGTATTTGCTAAAGCAAGCTGTCAAATGTCTTTATTGAGCACATCTTTGATTTTCCACTGAGTCTTTGCTTCTTTATTGCCGTGTTCTACTGTGCAAAACTGAGGGTATAGCTTGAGAAAATCTTTGTTTTTTGCAGAAACAACCCTTCTATGTCTGTTTAGCAGATTTTGAGCACATTTTTGATTTTCCACCAAAGCTTTGTTTCTTTACCTCCATATTTTATGTTAAGACGCTTAGAGGAGCTAAGAAGAGCATTTTTCAGAGCCTGGATAGCTCAGTCGGTAGAGCATCAGACTTTTAATCTGTGGGTCCAGGGTTCAAGTCCCTGTTCAGGCATATTTGCTAAAGCAAGCTGTCAAATGTCTTTATTGAGCACATCTTTGATTTTCCACTGAGTCTTTGCTTCTTTATTGTTGTGTTCTACTGTGCAAAACTGAGGGCATAGAAGCAGCTTGAGAAAATCTTTGTTTTTTGCAGAAACAACCCTTCTATGTCTGTTTAGCAAATTTTGGGCACATTGTTGATTTTCCACCAAAGCTTTGTTTCTTTACCTCCATATTTTATGTTAAGACGCTTAGAGGAGCTAAGAAGAGCATTTTTCAGAGCCTGGATAGCTCAGTCGGTAGAGCATCAGACTTTTAATCTGAGGGTCCAGGGTTCAAGTCCCTGTTCAGGCGTGCTTGCTAAAGCAAGCTGTCAAATGTCTTTATTGAGCACATCTTTGATTTTCCACTGAGTCTTTGCTTCTTTATTGTCGTGTTCTACTGTGCAAAACTGAGGGTATAGAAGCAGCTTGAGAAAATCTTTGTTTTTTGCAGAAACAACCCTTCTATGTCTGTTTAGCAAATTTTGGGTACATTGTTGATTTTCCACCAAAGCTTTGTTTCTTTACCTCCATATTTTATGTTAAGACGCTTAGAGGAGCTAAGAAGAGCATTTTTCAGAGCCTGGATAGCTCAGTCGGTAGAGCATCAGACTTTTAATCTGAGGGTCCAGGGTTCAAGTCCCTGTTCAGGCGTACTTGCTAAAGCAAGCTGTCAAATGTCTTTATTGAGCACATCTTTGATTTTCCACTGAGTCTTTGCTTCTTTATTGTCGTGTTCTACTGTGCAAAACTGAGGGCATAGAAGCAGCTTGAGAAAATCTTTGTTTTTTGCAGAAACAACCCTTCTATGTCTGTTTAGCAAATTTTGGGCACATTGTTGATTTTCCACCAAAGCTTTGTTTCTTTACCTCCATATTTTATGTTAAGACGCTTAGAGGAGCTAAGAAGAGCATTTTTCAGAGCCTGGATAGCTCAGTCGGTAGAGCATCAGACTTTTAATCTGAGGGTCCAGGGTTCAAGTCCCTGTTCAGGCGTACTTGCTAAAGCAAGCTGTCAAATGTCTTTATTGAGCACATCTTTGATTTTCCACTGAGTCTTTGCTTCTTTATTGTCGTGTTCTACTGTGCAAAACTGAGGGTATAGAAGCAGCTTGAGAAAATCTTTGTTTTTTGCAGAAACAACCCTTCTATGTCTGTTTAGCAAATTTTGGGTACATTGTTGATTTTCCACCAAAGCTTTGTTTCTTTACCTCCATATTTTATGTTAAGACGCTTAGAGGAGCTAAGAAGAGCATTTTTCAGAGCCTGGATAGCTCAGTCGGTAGAGCATCAGACTTTTAATCTGAGGATCCAGGGTTCAAGTTCCTGTTCAGGCGTACTTGCTAAAGCAAGCTGTCAAATGTCTTTATTGAGCACATCTTTGATTTTCCACTGAGTCTTTGCTTCTTTATTGTCGTGTTCTACTGTGCAAAACTGACGGTATAGTAGCAGCTTGAGAACATCTTTGGTTATTGCAGAAACAACCCTTCTATGTCTGTTTAGCAGATTTTGAGCACATTTTTGATTTTCCACCAAAGCTTTGTTTCTTTACCGCCATATTTTATCTTAAGACGCTTATAGGAGTTAAGAAGAGCATTTTTCAGAGCCTGGATAGCTCAGTCGGTAGAGCATCAGACTTTTAATCTGAGGGTCCAGGGTTCAAGTCCCTGTTCAGGCGTATTTGCTAAAGCAAGCTGTCAAATGTCTTTATTGAGCACATCTTTGATTTTCCACTGAGTCTTTGCTTCTTTATTGCCGTGTTCTACTGTGCAAAACTGAGGGTATAGCTTGAGAAAATCTTTGTTTTTTGCAGAAACAACCCTTCTATGTCTGTTTAGCAAATTTTGGGTACATTGTTGATTTTCCACCAAAGCTTTGTTTCTTTACCTCCATATTTTATGTTAAGACGCTTAGAGGAGCTAAGAAGAGCATTTTTCAGAGCCTGGATAGCTCAGTCGGTAGAGCATCAGACTTTTAATCTGAGGGTCCAGGGTTCAAGTTCCTGTTCAGGCGTACTTGCTAAAGCAAGCTGTCAAATGTCTTTATTGAGCACATCTTTGATTTTCCACTGAGTCTTTGCTTCTTTATTGTCGTGTTCTACTGTGCAAAACTGAGGGCATAGAAGCAGCTTGAGAAAATCTTTGTTTTTTGCAGAAACAACCCTTCTATGTCTGTTTAGCAAATTTTGGGCACATTGTTGATTTTCCACCAAAGCTTTGTTTCTTTACCTCCATATTTTATGTTAAGACGCTTAGAGGAGCTAAGAAGAGCATTTTTCAGAGCCTGGATAGCTCAGTCGGTAGAGCATCAGACTTTTAATCTGAGTGTCCAGGGTTCAAGTCCCTGTTCAGGCGTACTTGCTAAAGCAAGCTGTCAAATGTCTTTATTGAGCAAATCTTTCATTTTCCACTGAGTCTTTGCTACTTTATTGTCGTCTTCTACTGTGCAAAACTGAGGGTATAGAAGCAGCTTGAGAAAATCTTTGTTTTTTGCAGAAACAACCCTTCTATGTCTGTTTAGCAAATTTTGGGTACATTGTTGATTTTCCACCAAAGCTTTGTTTCTTTACCTCCATATTTTATGTTAAGACGCTTAGAGGAGCTAAGAAGAGCATTTTTCAGAGCCTGGATAGCTCAGTCGGTAGAGCATCAGACTTTTAATCTGAGGATCCAGGGTTCAAGTTCCTGTTCAGGCGTACTTGCTAAAGCAAGCTGTCAAATGTCTTTATTGAGCACATCTTTGATTTTCCACTGAGTCTTTGCTTCTTTATTGTCGTGTTCTACTGTGCAAAACTGAGGGCATAGAAGCAGCTTGAGAAAATCTTTGTTTTTTGCAGAAACAACCCTTCTATGTCTGTTTAGCAAATTTTGGGCACATTGTTGATTTTCCACCAAAGCTTTGTTTCTTTACCTCCATATTTTATGTTAAGACGCTTAGAGGAGCTAAGAAGAGCATTTTTCAGAGCCTGGATAGCTCAGTCGGTAGAGCATCAGACTTTTAATCTGAGGGTTCAGGGTTCAAGTCCCTTTTCAGGCGTACTTGCTAAAGCAAGCTGTCAAATGTCTTTATTGAGCACATCTTTGATTTTCCACTGAGTCTCTGCATCTTCAGTGCCGTGTTCTACTGTGCAAAACCAAGGGTATAGTAGCAGCTTGAGAACATCTTTGGTTATTGCAGAAACAACCCTTCTATGTCTGTTTAGCAGATTTTGAGCACATTGTTGATTTTCCACCAAAGCTTTGTTTCTTTACCTCCATATTTTATGTTAAGACGCTTAGAGGAGCTAAGAAAAGCATTTTTTAGAGCCTGGATAGCTCAGTCGGTAGAGCATCAGACTTTTAATCTGAGGGTCCAGGGTTCAAGTCCCTGTTCAGGCGTACTTGCTAAAGCAAGCTGTCAAATGTCTTTATTGAGCACATCTTTGATTTTCCACTGAGTCTTTGCTTCTTTATTGTCGTGTTCTACTGTGCAAAACTGAGGGTATAGAAGCAGCTTGAGAAAATCTTTGTTTTTTGCAGAAACAACCCTTCTATGTCTGTTTAGCAGATTTTGAGCACATTTTTGATTTTCCACCAAAGCTTTGTTTCTTTACCTCCATATTTTATGTTAAGACGCTTAGAGGAGCTAAGAAGAGCATTTTTTAGAGCCTGGATAGCTCAGTCGGTAGAGCATCAGACTTTTAATCTGAGGGTCCAGGGTTCAAGTCCCTGTTCAGGCGTACTTGCTAAAGCAAGCTGTCAAATGTCTTTATTGAGCACATCTTTGATTTTCCACTGAGTCTTTGCTTCTTTATTGTCGTGTTCTACTATGCAAAACTGAGGGTATAGAAGCAGCTTGAGAAAATCTTTGTTTTTTGCAGAAACAACCCTTCTATGTCTGTTTAGCAAATTTTGGGTACATTGTTGATTTTCCACCAAAGCTTTGTTTCTTTACCTCCATATTTTATGTTAAGACGCTTAGAGGAGCTGAGAAGAGCATTTTTTAGAGCCTGGATAGCTCAGTCGGTAGAGCATCAGACTTTTAATCTGAGGGTCCAGGGTTCAAGTCCCTTTTCAGGCGTACTTGCTAAAGCAAGCTGTCAAATGTCTTTATTGAGCACATCTTTGATTTTCCACTGAGTCTTTGCTTCTTTATTGCCGTGTTCTACTGTGCAAAACTGAGGGTATAGCTTGAGAAAATCTTTGTTTTTTGCAGAAACAACCCTTCTATGTCTGTTTAGCAAATTTTGGGTACATTGTTGATTTTCCACCAAAGCTTTGTTTCTTTACCTCCATATTTTATGTTAAGACGCTTAGAGGAGCTAAGAAGAGCATTTTTCAGAGCCTGGATAGCTCAGTCGGTAGAGCATCAGACTTTTAATCTGAGGGTCCAGGGTTCAAGTTCCTGTTCAGGCGTACTTGCTAAAGCAAGCTGTCAAATGTCTTTATTGAGCACATCTTTGATTTTCCACTGAGTCTTTGCTTCTTTATTGTCGTGTTCTACTGTGCAAAACTGAGGGCATAGAAGCAGCTTGAGAAAATCTTTGTTTTTTGCAGAAACAACCCTTCTATGTCTGTTTAGCAAATTTTGGGCACATTGTTGATTTTCCACCAAAGCTTTGTTTCTTTACCTCCATATTTTATGTTAAGACGCTTAGAGGAGCTAAGAAGAGCATTTTTCAGAGCCTGGATAGCTCAGTCGGTAGAGCATCAGACTTTTAATCTGAGTGTCCAGGGTTCAAGTCCCTGTTCAGGCGTACTTGCTAAAGCAAGCTGTCAAATGTCTTTATTGAGCAAATCTTTCATTTTCCACTGAGTCTTTGCTACTTTATTGTCGTCTTCTACTGTGCAAAACTGAGGGCATAGAAGCAGCTTGAGAAAATCTTTGTTTTTTGCAGAAACAACCCTTCTATGTCTGTTTAGCAAATTTTGGGCACATTGTTGATTTTCCACCAAAGCTTTGTTTCTTTACCTCCATATTTTATGTTAAGACGCTTAGAGGAGCTAAGAAGAGCATTTTTCAGAGCCTGGATAGCTCAGTCGGTAGAGCATCAGACTTTTAATCTGAGGGTCCAGGGTTCAAGTCCCTTTTCAGGCGTACTTGCTAAAGCAAGCTGTCAAATGTCTTTATTGAGCACATCTTTGATTTTCCACTGAGTCTCTGCATCTTCAGTGCCGTGTTCTACTGTGCAAAACCAAGGGTATAGTAGCAGCTTGAGAACATCTTTGGTTATTGCAGAAACAACCCTTCTATGTCTGTTTAGCAGATTTTGAGCACATTGTTGATTTTCCACCAAAGCTTTGTTTCTTTACCTCCATATTTTATGTTAAGACGCTTAGAGGAGCTAAGAAGAGCATTTTTCAGAGCCTGGATAGCTCAGTCAGTAGAGCATCAGACTTTTAATCTGAGGGTCCAGGGTTCAAGTCCTTTTTCAGGCGTACTTGCTAAAGCAAGCTGTCAAATGTCTTTATTGAGCACATCTTTGATTTTCCACTGAGTCTTTGCTTCTTTATTGTCGTGTTCTACTGTGCAAAACTGAGGGTATAGAAGCAGCTTGAGAAAATCTTTGTTTTTTGCAGAAACAACCCTTCTATGTCTGTTTAGCAGATTTTGAGCACATTTTTGATTTTCCACCAAAGCTTTGTTTCTTTACCTCCATATTTTATGTTAAGACGCTTAGAGGAGCTAAGAAGAGCATTTTTTAGAGCCTGGATAGCTCAGTCGGTAGAGCATCAGACTTTTAATCTGAGGGTCCAGGGTTCAAGTCCCTGTTCAGGCGTACTTGCTAAAGCAAGCTGTCAAATGTCTTTATTGAGCACATCTTTGATTTTCCACTGAGTCTTTGCTTCTTTATTGTCGTGTTCTACTATGCAAAACTGAGGGTATAGAAGCAGCTTGAGAAAATCTTTGTTTTTTGCAGAAACAACCCTTCTATGTCTGTTTAGCAAATTTTGGGTACATTGTTGATTTTCCACCAAAGCTTTGTTTCTTTACCTCCATATTTTATGTTAAGACGCTTAGAGGAGCTGAGAAGAGCATTTTTTAGAGCCTGGATAGCTCAGTCGGTAGAGCATCAGACTTTTAATCTGAGGGTCCAGGGTTCAAGTCCCTTTTCAGGCGTACTTGCTAAAGCAAGCTGTCAAATGTCTTTATTGAGCACATCTTTGATTTTCCACTGAGTCTCTGCATCTTCAGTGCCGTGTTCTACTGTGCAAAACCAAGGGGATAGGAGCAGCTTGAGAACATCTTTGCTTATTGCAGAAACAACCCTTCTATGTCTGTTTAGCAGATTTTGAGCACATTGTTGATTTTCCACCAAAGCTTTGTTTCTTTACCTCCATATTTTATGTTAAGACGCTTAGAGGAGCTAAGAAGAGCATTTTTCAGAGCCTGGATAGCTCAGTCGGTAGAGCATCAGACTTTTAATCTGAGGGTCCAGGGTTCAAGTCCCTTTTCAGGCGTACTTGCTAAAGCAAGCTGTCAAATGTCTTTATTGAGCACATCTTTGATTTTCCACTGAGTCTCTGCATCTTCAGTGCCGTGTTCTACTGTGCAAAACCAAGGGTATAGAAGCAGCTTGAGAACATCTTTGCTTATTGCAGAAACAACCCTTCTATGTCTGTTTAGCAGATTTTGAGCACATTTTTGATTTTCCACCAAAGCTTTGTTTCTTTACCTCCATATTTTATGTTAAGACGCTTAGAGGAGCTAAGAAGAGTATTTTTCAGAGCCTGGATAGCTCAGTCGGTAGAGTATCAGACTTTTAATCTGAGGGTCCAGGGTTCATATTTTTTTTTACCTCCATATTTTATGTTAAGACGCTTAGAGGAGCTAAGAAGAGCATTTTTCAGAGCCTGGATAGCTCAGTCGGTAGAGCATCAGACTTTTAATCTGAGGGTCCAGGGTTCAAGTCCCTGTTCAGGCGTACTTGCTAAAGCAAGCTGTCAAATGTCTTTATTGAGCACATCTTTGATTTTCCACTGAGTCTTTGCTTCTTTATTGTCGTGTTCTACTGTGCAAAACTGAGGGTATAGAAGCAGCTTGAGAAAATCTTTGTTTTTTGCAGAAACAACCCTTCTATGTCTGTTTAGCAAATTTTGGGTACATTGTTGATTTTCCACCAAAGCTTTGTTTCTTTACCTCCATATTTTATGTTAAGACGCTTAGAGGAGCTAAGAAGAGCATTTTTCAGAGCCTGGATAGCTCAGTCGGTAGAGCATCAGACTTTTAATCTGAGGATCCAGGGTTCAAGTTCCTGTTCAGGCGTACTTGCTAAAGCAAGCTGTCAAATGTCTTTATTGAGCACATCTTTGATTTTCCACTGAGTCTTTGCTTCTTTATTGTCGTGTTCTACTGTGCAAAACTGACGGTATAGTAGCAGCTTGAGAACATCTTTGGTTATTGCAGAAACAACCCTTCTATGTCTGTTTAGCAGATTTTGAGCACATTTTTGATTTTCCACCAAAGCTTTGTTTCTTTACCGCCATATTTTATCTTAAGACACTTAGAGGAGCTAAGAAGAGCATTTTTCAGAGCCTGGATAGCTCAGTCGGTAGAGCATCAGACTTTTAATCTGAGGGTCCAGGGTTCAAGTCCCTGTTCAGGCGTATTTGCTAAAGCAAGCTGTCAAATGTCTTTATTGAGCACATCTTTGATTTTCCACTGAGTCTTTGCTTCTTTATTGCCGTGTTCTACTGTGCAAAACTGAGGGTATAGCTTGAGAAAATCTTTGTTTTTTGCAGAAACAACCCTTCTATGTCTGTTTAGCAAATTTTGAGCACATTTTTGATTTTCCACCAAAGCTTTGTTTCTTTACCTCCATATTTTATGTTAAGACGCTTAGAGGAGCTAAGAAGAGCATTTTTCAGAGCCTGGATAGCTCAGTCGGTAGAGCATCAGACTTTTAATCTGAGGGTCCAGGGTTCAAGTCCCTGTTCAGGCGTACTTGCTAAAGCAAGCTGTCAAATGTCTTTATTGAGCACATCTTTGATTTTCCACTGAGTCTTTGCTTCTTTATTGTTGTGTTCTACTGTGCAAAACTGAGGGCATAGAAGCAGCTTGAGAAAATCTTTGTTTTTTGCAGAAACAACCCTTCTATGTCTGTTTAGCAAATTTTGGGCACATTGTTGATTTTCCACCAAAGCTTTGTTTCTTTACCTCCATATTTTATGTTAAGACGCTTAGAGGAGCTAAGAAGAGCATTTTTCAGAGCCTGGATAGCTCAGTCGGTAGAGCATCAGACTTTTAATCTGAGGATCCAGGGTTCAAGTTCCTGTTCAGGCGTACTTGCTAAAGCAAGCTGTCAAATGTCTTTATTGAGCACATCTTTGATTTTCCACTGAGTCTTTGCTTCTTTATTGTTGTGTTCTACTGTGCAAAACTGAGGGCATAGAAGCAGCTTGAGAAAATCTTTGTTTTTTGCAGAAACAACCCTTCTATGTCTGTTTAGCAAATTTTGGGCACATTGTTGATTTTCCACCAAAGCTTTGTTTCTTTACCTCCATATTTTATGTTAAGACGCTTAGAGGAGCTAAGAAGAGCATTTTTCAGAGCCTGGATAGCTCAGTCGGTAGAGCATCAGACTTTTAATCTGAGGGTCCAGGGTTCAAGTCCCTGTTCAGGCGTGCTTGCTAAAGCAAGCTGTCAAATGTCTTTATTGAGCACATCTTTGATTTTCCACTGAGTCTTTGCTTCTTTATTGTCGTGTTCTACTGTGCAAAACTGACGGTATAGTAGCAGCTTGAGAACATCTTTGGTTATTGCAGAAACAACAATTCTATGTCTGTTTAGCAGATTTTGAGAACATTTTTGATTTTCCACCAAAGCTTTGTTTCTTTACCGCCATATTTTATCTTAAGACGCTTAGAGGAGCTAAGAAGAGCATTTTTCAGAGCCTGGATAGCTCAGTCGGTAGAGCATCAGACTTTTAATCTGAGGGTCCAGGGTTCAAGTCCCTGTTCAGGCGTATTTGCTAAAGCAAGCTGTCAAATGTCTTTATTGAGCACATCTTTGATTTTCCACTGAGTCTTTGCTTCTTTATTGTCGTGTTCTACTGTGCAAAACTGAGGGTATAGCTTGAGAAAATCTTTGTTTTTTGCAGAAACAACCCTTCTATGTCTGTTTAGCAAATTTTGAGCACATTTTTGATTTTCCACCAAAGCTTTGTTTCTTTACCTCCATATTTTATGTTTAGACGCTTAGAGGAGCTAAGAAGAGCATTTTTCAGAGCCTGGATAGCTCAGTCGGTAGAGCATCAGACTTTTAATCTGAGGATCCAGGGTTCAAGTTCCTGTTCAGGCGTACTTGCTAAAGCAAGCTGTCAAATGTCTTTATTGAGCACATCTTTGATTTTCCACTGAGTCTTTGCTTCTTTATTGTCGTGTTCTACTGTGCAAAACTGACGGTATAGTAGCAGCTTGAGAACATCTTTGGTTATTGCAGAAACAACCCTTCTATGTCTGTTTAGCAGATTTTGAGCACATTTTTGATTTTCCACCAAAGCTTTGTTTCTTTACCGCCATATTTTATCTTAAGACGCTTAGAGGAGCTAAGAAGAGCATTTTTCAGAGCCTGGATAGCTCAGTCGGTAGAGCATCAGACTTTTAATCTGAGGGTCCAGGGTTCAAGTCCCTGTTCTGGCGTATTTGCTAAAGCAAGCTGTCAAATGTCTTTATTGAGCACATCTTTGATTTTCCACTGAGTCTCTGCATCTTCAGTGCCGTGTTCTACTGTGCAAAACTGAGGGTATAGAAGCAGCTTGAGAACATCTTTGCTTATTGCAGAAACAACCCTTCTATGTCTGTTTAGCAGATTTTGAGCACATTTTTGATTTTCCACCAAAGCTTTGTTTCTTTACCTCCATATTTTATGTTAAGACGCTTAGAGGAGCTAAGAAGAGCATTTTTCAGAGCCTGGATAGCTCAGTCGGTAGAGCATCAGACTTTTAATCTGTGGGTCCAGGGTTCAAGTCCCTGTTCAGGCATATTTGCTAAAGCAAGCTGTCAAATGTCTTTATTGAGCACATCTTTGATTTTCCACTGAGTCTTTGCTTCTTTATTGTTGTGTTCTACTGTGCAAAACTGAGGGCATAGAAGCAGCTTGAGAAAATCTTTGTTTTTTGCAGAAACAACCCTTCTATGTCTGTTTAGCAAATTTTGGGCACATTGTTGATTTTCCACCAAAGCTTTGTTTCTTTACCTCCATATTTTATGTTAAGACGCTTAGAGGAGCTAAGAAGAGCATTTTTCAGAGCCTGGATAGCTCAGTCGGTAGAGCATCAGACTTTTAATCTGAGGGTCCAGGGTTCAAGTCCCTGTTCAGGTGTGCTTGCTAAAGCAAGCTGTCAAATGTCTTTATTGAGCACATCTTTGATTTTCCACTGAGTCTTTGCTTCTTTATTGTCGTGTTCTACTGTGCAAAACTGAGGGTATAGAAGCAGCTTGAGAAAATCTTTGTTTTTTGCAGAAACAACCCTTCTATGTCTGTTTAGCAAATTTTGGGTACATTGTTGATTTTCCACCAAAGCTTTGTTTCTTTACCTCCATATTTTATGTTAAGACGCTTAGAGGAGCTAAGAAGAGCATTTTTTAGAGCCTGGATAGCTCAGTCGGTAGAGCATCAGACTTTTAATCTGAGGGTCCAGGGTTCAAGTCCCTGTTCAGGCGTACTTGCTAAAGCAAGCTGTCAAATGTCTTTATTGAGCACATCTTTGATTTTCCACTGAGTCTCTGCATCTTCAGTGCCGTGTTCTACTCTGCAAAACCAAGGGGATAGGAGCAGCTTGAGAACATCTTTGCTTATTGCAGAAACAACCCTTCTATGTCTGTTTAGCAAATTTTGGGTACATTGTTGATTTTCCACCAAAGCTTTGTTTCTTTACCTCCATATTTTATGTTAAGACGCTTAGAGGAGCTAAGAAGAGCATTTTTCAGAGCCTGGATAGCTCAGTCGGTAGAGCATCAGACTTTTAATCTGAGGATCCAGGGTTCAAGTTCCTGTTCAGGCGTACTTGCTAAAGCAAGCTGTCAAATGTCTTTATTGAGCACATCTTTGATTTTCCACTGAGTCTTTGCTTCTTTATTGTCGTGTTCTACTGTGCAAAACTGAGGGCATAGAAGCAGCTTGAGAAAATCTTTGTTTTTTGCAGAAACAACCCTTCTATGTCTGTTTAGCAAATTTTGGGTACATTGTTGATTTTTCACCAAAGCTTTGTTTCTTTACCTCCATATTTTATCTTAAGACGCTTAGAGGAGCTAAGAAGAGCATTTTTCAGAGCCTGGATAGCTCAGTCGGTAGAGCATCAGACTTTTAATCTGAGGATCCAGGGTTCAAGTTCCTGTTCAGGCGTACTTGCTAAAGCAAGCTGTCAAATGTCTTTATTGAGCACATCTTTGATTTTCCACTGAGTCTTTGCTTCTTTATTGTCGTGTTCTACTGTGCAAAACTGAGGGCATAGAAGCAGCTTGAGAAAATCTTTGTTTTTTGCAGAAACAACCCTTCTATGTCTGTTTAGCAAATTTTGGGTACATTGTTGATTTTCCACCAAAGCTTTGTTTCTTTACCTCCATATTTTATGTTAAGACGCTTAGAGGAGCTAAGAAGAGCATTTTTCAGAGCCTGGATAGCTCAGTCGGTAGAGCATCAGACTTTTAATCTGAGGATCCAGGGTTCAAGTTCCTGTTCAGGCGTACTTGCTAAAGCAAGCTGTCAAATGTCTTTATTGAGCACATCTTTGATTTTCCACTGAGTCTCTGCATCTTCAGTGCCGTGTTCTACTGTGCAAAACCAAGGGTATAGAAGCAGCTTGAGAACATCTTTGCTTCTTGCAGAAACAACCCTTCTATGTCTGTTTAGCAAATTTTGAGCACATTTTTGATTTTCCACCAAAGCTTTGTTTCTTTACCTCCATATTTTATGTTAAGACGCTTAGAGGAGCTAAGAAGAGCATTTTTCAGAGCCTGGATAGCTCAGTCGGTAGAGCATCAGACTTTTAATCTGAGGGTCCAGGGTTCAAGTCCCTGTTCAGGCGTACTTGCTAAAGCAAGCTGTCAAATGTCTTTATTGAGCACATCTTTGATTTTCCACTGAGTCTTTGCTTCTTTATTGTCGTGTTCTACTGTGCAAAACTGAGGGTATAGAAGCAGCTTGAGAAAATCTTTGTTTTTTGCAGAAACAACCCTTCTATGTCTGTTTAGCAAATTTTGGGCACATTGTTGATTTTTCACCAAAGCTTTGTTTCTTTACCTCCATATTTTATGTTAAGACGCTTAGAGGAGCTAAGAAGAGCATTTTTCAGAGCCTGGATAGCTCAGTCGGTAGAGCATCAGACTTTTAATCTGAGGGTCCCTGTTCAGGCGTACTTGCTAAAGCAAGCTGTCAAATGTCTTTATTGAGCACATCTTTGATTTTCCACTGAGTCTTTGCTTCTTTATTGTCGTGTTCTACTGTGCAAAACTGAGGGTATAGAAGCAGCTTGAGAAAATCTTTGTTTTTTGCAGAAACAACCCTTCTATGTCTGTTTAGCAAATTTTGGGTACATTGTTGATTTTTCACCAAAGCTTTGTTTCTTTACCTCCATATTTTATCTTAAGACGCTTAGAGGAGCTAAGAAGAGCATTTTTCAGAGCCTGGATAGCTCAGTCGGTAGAGCATCAGACTTTTAATCTGAGGGTCCAGGGTTCAAGTCCCTGTTCAGGCGTACTTGCTAAAGCAAGCTGTCAAATGTTTTTATTGAGCACATCTTTGATTTTCCACTGAGTCTTTGCTTCTTTATTGTCGTGTTCTACTGTGCAAAACTGAGGGTATAGCTTGAGAAAATCTTTGTTTTTTTGCAGAAACAACCCTTCTATGTCTGTTTAGCAAATTTTGGGTACATTGTTGATTTTCCACCAAAGCTTTGTTTCTTTACCTCCATATTTTATGTTAAGACGCTTAGAGGAGCTAAGAAGAGCATTTTTCAGAGCCTGGATAGCTCAGTCGGTAGAGCACAAGACTTTTAATCTGAGGGTCCAGGGTTCAAGTCCCTGTTCAGGCGTACTTGCTAAAGCAAGCTGTCAAATGTCTTTATTGAGCACATCTTTGATTTTCCACTGAGACTCTGCATCTTCAGTGCCGTGTTCTCCTGTGCCAAACCAAGGGTATAGAAGCAGCTTGAGAACATCTTTGTTTTTTGCAGAAACAACCCTTCTATGTCTGTTTAGCAAATTTTGGGTACATTGTTGATTTTCCACCAAAGCTTTGTTTCTTTACCTCCATATTTTATGTTAAGACGCTTAGAGGAGCTAAGAAGAGCATTTTTCAGAGCCTGGATAGCTCAGTCGGTAGAGCATCAGACTTTTAATCTGAGGGTCCCTGTTCAGGCGTACTTGCTAAAGCAAGCTGTCAAATGTCTTTATTGAGCACATCTTTGATTTTCCACTGAGTCTTTGCTTCTTTATTGTCGTGTTCTACTGTGCAAAACTGAGGGTATAGAAGCAGCTTGAGAAAATCTTTGTTTTTTGCAGAAACAACCCTTCTATGTCTGTTTAGCAAATTTTGGGTACATTGTTGATTTTTCACCAAAGCTTTGTTTCTTTACCTCCATATTTTATCTTAAGACGCTTAGAGGAGCTAAGAAGAGCATTTTTCAGAGCCTGGATAGCTCAGTCGGTAGAGCATCAGACTTTTAATCTGAGGATCCAGGGTTCAAGTTCCTGTTCAGGCGTACTTGCTAAAGCAAGCTGTCAAATGTCTTTATTGAGCACATCTTTGATTTTCCACTGAGTCTTTGCTTCTTTATTGTCGTGTTCTACTGTGCAAAACTGAGGGCATAGAAGCAGCTTGAGAAAATCTTTGTTTTTTGCAGAAACAACCCTTCTATGTCTGTTTAGCAAATTTTGGGTACATTGTTGATTTTCCACCAAAGCTTTGTTTCTTTACCTCCATATTTTATGTTAAGACTCTTAGAGGAGCTAAGAAGAGCATTTTTTTAGAGCCTGGATAGCTCAGTCGGTAGAGCATCAGACTTTTAATCTGAGGGTCCAGGGTTCAAGTCCCTGTTCAGGCGTACTTGCTAAAGCAAGCTGTCAAATATCTTTATTGAGCACATCTTTGATTTTCCACTGAGTCTCTGCATCTTCAGTGCCGTGTTCTACTGTGCAAAACCAAGGGTATAGAAGCAGCTTGAGAACATCTTTGCTTCTTGCAGAAACAACCCTTCTATGTCTGTTTAGCAAATTTTGAGCACATTTTTGATTTTCCACCAAAGCTTTGTTTCTTTACCTCCATATTTTATGTTAAGACGCTTAGAGGAGCTAAGAAGAGCATTTTTCAGAGCCTGGATAGCTCAGTCGGTAGAGCATCAGACTTTTAATCTGAGGGTCCAGGGTTCAAGTCCCTGTTCAGGCGTACTTGCTAAAGCAAGCTGTCAAATGTCTTTATTGAGCACATCTTTGATTTTCCACTGAGTCTTTGCTTCTTTATTGTCGTGTTCTACTGTGCAAAACTGAGGGTATAGAAGCAGCTTGAGAAAATCTTTGTTTTTTGCAGAAACAACCCTTCTATGTCTGTTTAGCAAATTTTGGGCACATTGTTGATTTTTCACCAAAGCTTTGTTTCTTTACCTCCATATTTTATGTTAAGACGCTTAGAGGAGCTAAGAAGAGCATTTTTCAGAGCCTGGATAGCTCAGTCGGTAGAGCATCAGACTTTTAATCTGAGGGTCCCTGTTCAGGCGTACTTGCTAAAGCAAGCTGTCAAATGTCTTTATTGAGCACATCTTTGATTTTCCACTGAGTCTTTGCTTCTTTATTGTCGTGTTCTACTGTGCAAAACTGAGGGTATAGAAGCAGCTTGAGAAAATCTTTGTTTTTTGCAGAAACAACCCTTCTATGTCTGTTTAGCAAATTTTGGGTACATTGTTGATTTTTCACCAAAGCTTTGTTTCTTTACCTCCATATTTTATCTTAAGACGCTTAGAGGAGCTAAGAAGAGCATTTTTTAGAGCCTGGATAGCTCAGTCGGTAGAGCATCAGACTTTTAATCTGAGGATCCAGGGTTCAAGTTCCTGTTCAGGCGTACTTGCTAAAGCAAGCTGTCAAATGTCTTTATTGAGCACATCTTTGATTTTCCACTGAGTCTTTGCTTCTTTATTGTCGTGTTCTACTGTGCAAAACTGAGGGCATAGAAGCAGCTTGAGAAAATCTTTGTTTTTTGCAGAAACAACCCTTCTATGTCTGTTTAGCAAATTTTGGGTACATTGTTGATTTTCCACCAAAGCTTTGTTTCTTTACCTCCATATTTTATGTTAAGACGCTTAGAGGAGCTAAGAAGAGCATTTTTTAGAGCCTGGATAGCTCAGTCGGTAGAGCATCAGACTTTTAATCTGAGGGTCCAGGGTTCAAGTCCCTGTTCAGGCGTACTTGCTAAAGCAAGCTGTCAAATGTCTTTATTGAGCACATCTTTGATTTTCCACTGAGTCTCTGCATCTTCAGTGCCGTGTTCTACTGTGCAAAACCAAGGGTATAGAAGCAGCTTGAGAACATCTTTGCTTCTTGCAGAAACAACCCTTCTATGTCTGTTTAGCAAATTTTGGGTACATTGTTGATTTTCCACCAAAGCTTTGTTTCTTTACCTCCATATTTTATGTTAAGACGCTTAGAGGAGCTAAGAAGAGCATTTTTCAGAGCCTGGATAGCTCAGTCGGTAGAGCATCAGACTTTTAATCTGAGGATCCAGGGTTCAAGTTCCTGTTCAGGCGTACTTGCTAAAGCAAGCTGTCAAATGTCTTTATTGAGCACATCTTTGATTTTCCACTGAGTCTTTGCTTCTTTATTGTCGTGTTCTACTGTGCAAAACTGAGGGTATAGAAGCAGCTTGAGAAAATCTTTGTTTTTTGCAGAAACAACCCTTCTATGTCTGTTTAGCAAATTTTGGGTACATTGTTGATTTTCCACCAAAGCTTTGTTTCTTTACCTCCATATTTTATGTTAAGACGCTTAGAGGAGCTAAGAAGAGCATTTTTCAGAGCCTGGATAGCTCAGTCGGTAGAGCATCAGACTTTTAATCTGAGGATCCAGGGTTCAAGTTCCTGTTCAGGCGTACTTGCTAAAGCAAGCTGTCAAATGTCTTTATTGAGCACATCTTTGATTTTCCACTGAGTCTTTGCTTCTTTATTGTCGTGTTCTACTGTGCAAAACTGAGGGCATAGAAGCAGCTTGAGAAAATCTTTGTTTTTTGCAGAAACAACCCTTCTATGTCTGTTTAGCAAATTTTGGGTACATTGTTGATTTTTCACCAAAGCTTTGTTTCTTTACCTCCATATTTTATCTTAAGACGCTTAGAGGAGCTAAGAAGAGCATTTTTCAGAGCCTGGATAGCTCAGTCGGTAGAGCATCAGACTTTTAATCTGAGGGTCCCTGTTCAGGCGTACTTGCTAAAGCAAGCTGTCAAATGTCTTTATTGAGCACATCTTTGATTTTCCACTGAGTCTTTGCTTCTTTATTGTCGTGTTCTACTGTGCAAAACTGAGGGTATAGAAGCAGCTTGAGAAAATCTTTGTTTTTTGCAGAAACAACCCTTCTATGTCTGTTTAGCAAATTTTGGGTACATTGTTGATTTTTCACCAAAGCTTTGTTTCTTTACCTCCATATTTTATCTTAAGACGCTTAGAGGAGCTAAGAAGAGCATTTTTTAGAGCCTGGATAGCTCAGTCGGTAGAGCATCAGACTTTTAATCTGAGGATCCAGGGTTCAAGTTCCTGTTCAGGCGTACTTGCTAAAGCAAGCTGTCAAATGTCTTTATTGAGCACATCTTTGATTTTCCACTGAGTCTTTGCTTCTTTATTGTCGTGTTCTACTGTGCAAAACTGAGGGCATAGAAGCAGCTTGAGAAAATCTTTGTTTTTTGCAGAAACAACCCTTCTATGTCTGTTTAGCAAATTTTGGGTACATTGTTGATTTTCCACCAAAGCTTTGTTTCTTTACCTCCATATTTTATGTTAAGACGCTTAGAGGAGCTAAGAAGAGCATTTTTTAGAGCCTGGATAGCTCAGTCGGTAGAGCATCAGACTTTTAATCTGAGGGTCCAGGGTTCAAGTCCCTGTTCAGGCGTACTTGCTAAAGCAAGCTGTCAAATGTCTTTATTGAGCACATCTTTGATTTTCCACTGAGTCTCTGCATCTTCAGTGCCGTGTTCTACTGTGCAAAACCAAGGGTATAGAAGCAGCTTGAGAACATCTTTGCTTCTTGCAGAAACAACCCTTCTATGTCTGTTTAGCAAATTTTGGGTACATTGTTGATTTTCCACCAAAGCTTTGTTTCTTTACCTCCATATTTTATGTTAAGACGCTTAGAGGAGCTAAGAAGAGCATTTTTCAGAGCCTGGATAGCTCAGTCGGTAGAGCATCAGACTTTTAATCTGAGGATCCAGGGTTCAAGTTCCTGTTCAGGCGTACTTGCTAAAGCAAGCTGTCAAATGTCTTTATTGAGCACATCTTTGATTTTCCACTGAGTCTTTGCTTCTTTATTGTCGTGTTCTACTGTGCAAAACTGAGGGTATAGAAGCAGCTTGAGAAAATCTTTGTTTTTTGCAGAAACAACCCTTCTATGTCTGTTTAGCAAATTTTGGGTACATTGTTGATTTTCCACCAAAGCTTTGTTTCTTTACCTCCATATTTTATGTTAAGACGCTTAGAGGAGCTAAGAAGAGCATTTTTCAGAGCCTGGATAGCTCAGTCGGTAGAGCATCAGACTTTTAATCTGAGGATCCAGGGTTCAAGTTCCTGTTCAGGCGTACTTGCTAAAGCAAGCTGTCAAATGTCTTTATTGAGCACATCTTTGATTTTCCACTGAGTCTTTGCTTCTTTATTGTCGTGTTCTACTGTGCAAAACTGAGGGCATAGAAGCAGCTTGAGAAAATCTTTGTTTTTTGCAGAAACAACCCTTCTATGTCTGTTTAGCAAATTTTGGGTACATTGTTGATTTTTCACCAAAGCTTTGTTTCTTTACCTCCATATTTTATCTTAAGACGCTTAGAGGAGCTAAGAAGAGCATTTTTCAGAGCCTGGATAGCTCAGTCGGTAGAGCATCAGACTTTTAATCTGAGGATCCAGGGTTCAAGTTCCTGTTCAGGCGTACTTGCTAAAGCAAGCTGTCAAATGTCTTTATTGAGCACATCTTTGATTTTCCACTGAGTCTTTGCTTCTTTATTGTCGTGTTCTACTGTGCAAAACTGAGGGCATAGAAGCAGCTTGAGAAAATCTTTGTTTTTTGCAGAAACAACCCTTCTATGTCTGTTTAGCAAATTTTGGGTACATTGTTGATTTTCCACCAAAGCTTTGTTTCTTTACCTCCATATTTTATGTTAAGACTCTTAGAGGAGCTAAGAAGAGCATTTTTTTAGAGCCTGGATAGCTCAGTCGGTAGAGCATCAGACTTTTAATCTGAGGGTCCAGGGTTCAAGTCCCTGTTCAGGCGTACTTGCTAAAGCAAGCTGTCAAATATCTTTATTGAGCACATCTTTGATTTTCCACTGAGTCTCTGCATCTTCAGTGCCGTGTTCTACTGTGCAAAACCAAGGGTATAGAAGCAGCTTGAGAACATCTTTGCTTCTTGCAGAAACAACCCTTCTATGTCTGTTTAGCAAATTTTGAGCACATTTTTGATTTTCCACCAAAGCTTTGTTTCTTTACCTCCATATTTTATGTTAAGACGCTTAGAGGAGCTAAGAAGAGCATTTTTCAGAGCCTGGATAGCTCAGTCGGTAGAGCATCAGACTTTTAATCTGAGGGTCCAGGGTTCAAGTCCCTGTTCAGGCGTACTTGCTAAAGCAAGCTGTCAAATGTCTTTATTGAGCACATCTTTGATTTTCCACTGAGTCTTTGCTTCTTTATTGTCGTGTTCTACTGTGCAAAACTGAGGGTATAGAAGCAGCTTGAGAAAATCTTTGTTTTTTGCAGAAACAACCCTTCTATGTCTGTTTAGCAAATTTTGGGCACATTGTTGATTTTTCACCAAAGCTTTGTTTCTTTACCTCCATATTTTATGTTAAGACGCTTAGAGGAGCTAAGAAGAGCATTTTTCAGAGCCTGGATAGCTCAGTCGGTAGAGCATCAGACTTTTAATCTGAGGGTCCCTGTTCAGGCGTACTTGCTAAAGCAAGCTGTCAAATGTCTTTATTGAGCACATCTTTGATTTTCCACTGAGTCTTTGCTTCTTTATTGTCGTGTTCTACTGTGCAAAACTGAGGGTATAGAAGCAGCTTGAGAAAATCTTTGTTTTTTGCAGAAACAACCCTTCTATGTCTGTTTAGCAAATTTTGGGTACATTGTTGATTTTTCACCAAAGCTTTGTTTCTTTACCTCCATATTTTATCTTAAGACGCTTAGAGGAGCTAAGAAGAGCATTTTTTAGAGCCTGGATAGCTCAGTCGGTAGAGCATCAGACTTTTAATCTGAGGATCCAGGGTTCAAGTTCCTGTTCAGGCGTACTTGCTAAAGCAAGCTGTCAAATGTCTTTATTGAGCACATCTTTGATTTTCCACTGAGTCTTTGCTTCTTTATTGTCGTGTTCTACTGTGCAAAACTGAGGGCATAGAAGCAGCTTGAGAAAATCTTTGTTTTTTGCAGAAACAACCCTTCTATGTCTGTTTAGCAAATTTTGGGTACATTGTTGATTTTCCACCAAAGCTTTGTTTCTTTACCTCCATATTTTATGTTAAGACGCTTAGAGGAGCTAAGAAGAGCATTTTTTAGAGCCTGGATAGCTCAGTCGGTAGAGCATCAGACTTTTAATCTGAGGGTCCAGGGTTCAAGTCCCTGTTCAGGCGTACTTGCTAAAGCAAGCTGTCAAATGTCTTTATTGAGCACATCTTTGATTTTCCACTGAGTCTCTGCATCTTCAGTGCCGTGTTCTACTGTGCAAAACCAAGGGTATAGAAGCAGCTTGAGAACATCTTTGCTTCTTGCAGAAACAACCCTTCTATGTCTGTTTAGCAAATTTTGGGTACATTGTTGATTTTCCACCAAAGCTTTGTTTCTTTACCTCCATATTTTATGTTAAGACGCTTAGAGGAGCTAAGAAGAGCATTTTTCAGAGCCTGGATAGCTCAGTCGGTAGAGCATCAGACTTTTAATCTGAGGATCCAGGGTTCAAGTTCCTGTTCAGGCGTACTTGCTAAAGCAAGCTGTCAAATGTCTTTATTGAGCACATCTTTGATTTTCCACTGAGTCTTTGCTTCTTTATTGTCGTGTTCTACTGTGCAAAACTGAGGGTATAGAAGCAGCTTGAGAAAATCTTTGTTTTTTGCAGAAACAACCCTTCTATGTCTGTTTAGCAAATTTTGGGTACATTGTTGATTTTCCACCAAAGCTTTGTTTCTTTACCTCCATATTTTATGTTAAGACGCTTAGAGGAGCTAAGAAGAGCATTTTTCAGAGCCTGGATAGCTCAGTCGGTAGAGCATCAGACTTTTAATCTGAGGATCCAGGGTTCAAGTTCCTGTTCAGGCGTACTTGCTAAAGCAAGCTGTCAAATGTCTTTATTGAGCACATCTTTGATTTTCCACTGAGTCTTTGCTTCTTTATTGTCGTGTTCTACTGTGCAAAACTGAGGGCATAGAAGCAGCTTGAGAAAATCTTTGTTTTTTGCAGAAACAACCCTTCTATGTCTGTTTAGCAAATTTTGGGTACATTGTTGATTTTCCACCAAAGCTTTGTTTCTTTACCTCCATATTTTATGTTAAGACGCTTAGAGGAGCTAAGAAGAGCATTTTTTAGAGCCTGGATAGCTCAGTCGGTAGAGCATCAGACTTTTAATCTGAGGGTCCAGGGTTCAAGTCCCTGTTCAGGCGTACTTGCTAAAGCAAGCTGTCAAATGTCTTTATTGAGCACATCTTTGATTTTCCACTGAGTCTCTGCATCTTCAGTGCCGTGTTCTACTGTGCAAAACCAAGGGTATAGAAGCAGCTTGAGAACATCTTTGCTTATTGCAGAAACAACCCTTCTATGTCTGTTTAGCAAATTTTGAGCACATTTTTGATTTTCCACCAAAGCTTTGTTTCTTTACCTCCATATTTTATGTTAAGACGCTTAGAGGAGCTAAGAAGAGCATTTTTCAGAGCCTGGATAGCTCAGTCGGTAGAGCATCAGACTTTTAATCTGAGGGTCCAGGGTTCAAGTCCCTGTTCAGGCGTACTTGCTAAAGCAAGCTGTCAAATGTCTTTATTGAGCACATCTTTGATTTTCCACTGAGTCTTTGCTTCTTTATTGTCGTGTTCTACTGTGCAAAACTGAGGGTATAGAAGCAGCTTGAGAAAATCTTTGTTTTTTGCAGAAACAACCCTTCTATGTCTGTTTAGCAAATTTTGGGCACATTGTTGATTTTCCACCAAAGCTTTGTTTCTTTACCTCCATATTTTATGTTAAGACGCTTAGAGGAGCTGAGAAGAGCGTTTTTCAGAGCCTGGATAGCTCAGTCGGTAGAGCATCAGACTTTTAATCTGAGGGTCCAGGGTTCAAGTCCCTGTTCAGGCGTACTTGCTAAAGCAAGCTGTCAAATGTCTTTATTGAGCACATCTTTGCTTTTCCACTGAGTCTTTGCTTCTTTATTGTCGTGTTCTACTGTGCAAAACTGAGGGTATAGAAGCAGCTTGAGAAAATCTTTGTTTTTTGCAGAAACAACCCTTCTATGTCTGTTTAGCAAATTTTGGGCACATTGTTGATTTTCCACCAAAGCTTTGTTTCTTTACCTCCATATTTTATGTTAAGACGCTTAGAGGAGCTAAGAAGAGCATTTTTCAGAGCCTGGATAGCTCAGTCGGTAGAGCATCAGACTTTTAATCTGAGGGTCCAGGGTTCAAGTCCCTGTTCAGGCGTACTTGCTAAAGCAAGCTGTCAAATGTCTTTATTGAGCACATCTTTGATTTTCCACTGAGTCTTTGCTTCTGTATTGTCGTGTTCTACTGTGCAAAACCAAGGGTATAGAAGCAGCTTGAGAACATCTTTGTTTCTTGCAGAAACAACCCTTCTATGTCTGTTTAGCAAATTTTGGGCACATTGTTGATTTTCCACCAAAGCTTTGTTTCTTTAACTCCATATTTTATGTTAAGACGCTTAGAGGAGCTAAGAAGAGCATTTTTCAGAGCCTGGATAGCTCAGTCGGTAGAGCATCAGACTTTTAATCTGAGGGTCCAGGGTTCAAGTCCCTGTTCAGGCGTGCTTGCTAAAGCAAGCTGTCAAATGTCTTTATTGAGCACATCTTTGATTTTCCACTGAGTCTTTGCTTCTTTATTGTCGTGTTCTACTGTGCAAAACTGACGGTATAGTAGCAGCTTGAGAACATCTTTGGTTATTGCAGAAACAACCCTTCTATGTATGTTTAGCAGATTTTGAGCACATTTTTGATTTTCCACCAAAGCTTTGTTTCTTTACCGCCATATTTTATGTTAAGACACTTAGAGGAGCTAAGAAGAGCATTTTTCAGAGCCTGGATAGCTCAGTCGGTAGAGCATCAGACTTTTAATCTGAGGGTCCAGGGTTCAAGTCCCTGTTCAGGCGTATTTGCTAAAGCAAGCTGTCAAATGTCTTTATTGAGCACATCTTTGATTTTCCACTGAGTCTTTGCTTCTTTATTGCCGTGTTCTACTGTGCAAAACTGAGGGTATAGCTTGAGAAAATCTTTGTTTTTTGCAGAAACAACCCTTCTATGTCTGTTTAGCAAATTTTGAGCACATTTTTGATTTTCCACCAAAGCTTTGTTTCTTTACCTCCATATTTTATGTTTAGACGCTTAGAGGAGCTAAGAGGAGCATTTTTCAGAGCCTGGATAGCTCAGTCGGTAGAGCATCAGACTTTTAATCTGAGGGTCCAGGGTTCAAGTCCCTGTTCAGGCGTACTTGCTAAAGCAAGCTGTCAAATGTCTTTATTGAGCACATGTTTGCTTTTCCACTGAGTCTTTGCTTCTTTATTGTCGTGTTCTACTGTGCAAAACTGAGGGTATAGAAGCAGCTTGAGAAAATCTTTGTTTTTTGCAGAAACAACCCTTCTATGTCTGTTTAGCAAATTTTGGGTACATTGTTGATTTTCCACCAAAGCTTTGTTTCTTTACCTCCATATTTTATGTTAAGACGCTTAGAGGAGCTAAGAAGAGCATTTTTCAGAGCCTGGATAGCTCAGTCGGTAGAGCATCAGACTTTTAATCTGAGGATCCAGGGTTCAAGTTCCTGTTCAGGCGTACTTGCTAAAGCAAGCTGTCAAATGTCTTTATTGAGCACATCTTTGATTTTCCACTGAGTCTTTGCTTCTGTATTGTCGTGTTCTACTGTGCAAAACCAAGGGTATAGAAGCAGCTTGAGAACATCTTTGTTTCTTGCAGAAACAACCCTTCTATGTCTGTTTAGCAAATTTTGGGCACATTGTTGATTTTCCACCAAAGCTTTGTTTCTTTACCTCCATATTTTATGTTAAGACGCTTAGAGGAGCTAAGAAGAGCATTTTTCAGAGCCTGGATAGCTCAGTCGGTAGAGCATCAGACTTTTAATCTGAGGGTCCAGGGTTCAAGTTCCTGTTCAGGTGTATTTGCTAAAGCAAGCTGTCAAATGTCTTTATTGAGCACATCTTTGATTTTCCACTGAGTCTTTGCTTCTTTATTGTCGTGTTCTACTGTGCAAAACTGAGGGTATAGCTTGAGAAAATCTTTGTTTTTTGCAGAAACAACCCTTCTATGTCTGTTTAGCAAATTTTGAGCACATTTTTGATTTTCCACCAAAGCTTTGTTTCTTTACCTCCATATTTTATGTTTAGACGCTTAGAGGAGCTAAGAAGAGCATTTTTCAGAGCCTGGATAGCTCAGTCGGTAGAGCATCAGACTTTTAATCTGAGGATCCAGGGTTCAAGTTCCTGTTCAGGCGTACTTGCTAAAGCAAGCTGTCAAATGTCTTTATTGAGCACATCTTTGATTTTCCACTGAGTCTTTGCTTCTTTATTGTCGTGTTCTACTGTGCAAAACTGACGGTATAGTAGCAGCTTGAGAACATCTTTGGTTATTGCAGAAACAACCCTTCTATGTCTGTTTAGCAGATTTTGAGCACATTTTTGATTTTCCACCAAAGCTTTGTTTCTTTACCGCCATATTTTATCTTAAGACGCTTAGAGGAGCTAAGAAGAGCATTTTTCAGAGCCTGGATAGCTCAGTCGGTAGAGCATCAGACTTTTAATCTGAGGGTCCAGGGTTCAAGTCCCTGTTCAGGCGTATTTGCTAAAGCAAGCTGTCAAATGTCTTTATTGAGCACATCTTTGATTTTCCACTGAGTCTTTGCTTCTTTATTGCCGTGTTCTACTGTGCAAAACTGAGGGTATAGCTTGAGAAAATCTTTGTTTTTTGCAGAAACAACCCTTCTATGTCTGTTTAGCAGATTTTGAGCACATTTTTGATTTTCCACCAAAGCTTTGTTTCTTTACCTCCATATTTTATGTTAAGACGCTTAGAGGAGCTAAGAAGAGCATTTTTCAGAGCCTGGATAGCTCAGTCGGTAGAGCATCAGACTTTTAATCTGTGGGTCCAGGGTTCAAGTCCCTGTTCAGGCATATTTGCTAAAGCAAGCTGTCAAATGTCTTTATTGAGCACATCTTTGATTTTCCACTGAGTCTTTGCTTCTTTATTGTTGTGTTCTACTGTGCAAAACTGAGGGCATAGAAGCAGCTTGAGAAAATCTTTGTTTTTTGCAGAAACAACCCTTCTATGTCTGTTTAGCAAATTTTGGGCACATTGTTGATTTTCCACCAAAGCTTTGTTTCTTTACCTCCATATTTTATGTTAAGACGCTTAGAGGAGCTAAGAAGAGCATTTTTCAGAGCCTGGATAGCTCAGTCGGTAGAGCATCAGACTTTTAATCTGAGGGTCCAGGGTTCAAGTCCCTGTTCAGGCGTGCTTGCTAAAGCAAGCTGTCAAATGTCTTTATTGAGCACATCTTTGATTTTCCACTGAGTCTTTGCTTCTTTATTGTCGTGTTCTACTGTGCAAAACTGAGGGTATAGAAGCAGCTTGAGAAAATCTTTGTTTTTTGCAGAAACAACCCTTCTATGTCTGTTTAGCAAATTTTGGGTACATTGTTGATTTTCCACCAAAGCTTTGTTTCTTTACCTCCATATTTTATGTTAAGACGCTTAGAGGAGCTAAGAAGAGCATTTTTCAGAGCCTGGATAGCTCAGTCGGTAGAGCATCAGACTTTTAATCTGAGGGTCCAGGGTTCAAGTCCCTGTTCAGGCGTACTTGCTAAAGCAAGCTGTCAAATGTCTTTATTGAGCACATCTTTGATTTTCCACTGAGTCTTTGCTTCTTTATTGTCGTGTTCTACTGTGCAAAACTGAGGGCATAGAAGCAGCTTGAGAAAATCTTTGTTTTTTGCAGAAACAACCCTTCTATGTCTGTTTAGCAAATTTTGGGCACATTGTTGATTTTCCACCAAAGCTTTGTTTCTTTACCTCCATATTTTATGTTAAGACGCTTAGAGGAGCTAAGAAGAGCATTTTTCAGAGCCTGGATAGCTCAGTCGGTAGAGCATCAGACTTTTAATCTGAGGGTCCAGGGTTCAAGTCCCTGTTCAGGCGTACTTGCTAAAGCAAGCTGTCAAATGTCTTTATTGAGCACATCTTTGATTTTCCACTGAGTCTTTGCTTCTTTATTGTCGTGTTCTACTGTGCAAAACTGAGGGTATAGAAGCAGCTTGAGAAAATCTTTGTTTTTTGCAGAAACAACCCTTCTATGTCTGTTTAGCAAATTTTGGGTACATTGTTGATTTTCCACCAAAGCTTTGTTTCTTTACCTCCATATTTTATGTTAAGACGCTTAGAGGAGCTAAGAAGAGCATTTTTCAGAGCCTGGATAGCTCAGTCGGTAGAGCATCAGACTTTTAATCTGAGGATCCAGGGTTCAAGTTCCTGTTCAGGCGTACTTGCTAAAGCAAGCTGTCAAATGTCTTTATTGAGCACATCTTTGATTTTCCACTGAGTCTTTGCTTCTTTATTGTCGTGTTCTACTGTGCAAAACTGACGGTATAGTAGCAGCTTGAGAACATCTTTGGTTATTGCAGAAACAACCCTTCTATGTCTGTTTAGCAGATTTTGAGCACATTTTTGATTTTCCACCAAAGCTTTGTTTCTTTACCGCCATATTTTATCTTAAGACGCTTATAGGAGTTAAGAAGAGCATTTTTCAGAGCCTGGATAGCTCAGTCGGTAGAGCATCAGACTTTTAATCTGAGGGTCCAGGGTTCAAGTCCCTGTTCAGGCGTATTTGCTAAAGCAAGCTGTCAAATGTCTTTATTGAGCACATCTTTGATTTTCCACTGAGTCTTTGCTTCTTTATTGCCGTGTTCTACTGTGCAAAACTGAGGGTATAGCTTGAGAAAATCTTTGTTTTTTGCAGAAACAACCCTTCTATGTCTGTTTAGCAAATTTTGGGTACATTGTTGATTTTCCACCAAAGCTTTGTTTCTTTACCTCCATATTTTATGTTAAGACGCTTAGAGGAGCTAAGAAGAGCATTTTTCAGAGCCTGGATAGCTCAGTCGGTAGAGCATCAGACTTTTAATCTGAGGGTCCAGGGTTCAAGTTCCTGTTCAGGCGTACTTGCTAAAGCAAGCTGTCAAATGTCTTTATTGAGCACATCTTTGATTTTCCACTGAGTCTTTGCTTCTTTATTGTCGTGTTCTACTGTGCAAAACTGAGGGCATAGAAGCAGCTTGAGAAAATCTTTGTTTTTTGCAGAAACAACCCTTCTATGTCTGTTTAGCAAATTTTGGGCACATTGTTGATTTTCCACCAAAGCTTTGTTTCTTTACCTCCATATTTTATGTTAAGACGCTTAGAGGAGCTAAGAAGAGCATTTTTCAGAGCCTGGATAGCTCAGTCGGTAGAGCATCAGACTTTTAATCTGAGTGTCCAGGGTTCAAGTCCCTGTTCAGGCGTACTTGCTAAAGCAAGCTGTCAAATGTCTTTATTGAGCAAATCTTTCATTTTCCACTGAGTCTTTGCTACTTTATTGTCGTCTTCTACTGTGCAAAACTGAGGGTATAGAAGCAGCTTGAGAAAATCTTTGTTTTTTGCAGAAACAACCCTTCTATGTCTGTTTAGCAAATTTTGGGTACATTGTTGATTTTCCACCAAAGCTTTGTTTCTTTACCTCCATATTTTATGTTAAGACGCTTAGAGGAGCTAAGAAGAGCATTTTTCAGAGCCTGGATAGCTCAGTCGGTAGAGCATCAGACTTTTAATCTGAGGATCCAGGGTTCAAGTTCCTGTTCAGGCGTACTTGCTAAAGCAAGCTGTCAAATGTCTTTATTGAGCACATCTTTGATTTTCCACTGAGTCTTTGCTTCTTTATTGTCGTGTTCTACTGTGCAAAACTGAGGGCATAGAAGCAGCTTGAGAAAATCTTTGTTTTTTGCAGAAACAACCCTTCTATGTCTGTTTAGCAAATTTTGGGCACATTGTTGATTTTCCACCAAAGCTTTGTTTCTTTACCTCCATATTTTATGTTAAGACGCTTAGAGGAGCTAAGAAGAGCATTTTTCAGAGCCTGGATAGCTCAGTCGGTAGAGCATCAGACTTTTAATCTGAGGGTTCAGGGTTCAAGTCCCTTTTCAGGCGTACTTGCTAAAGCAAGCTGTCAAATGTCTTTATTGAGCACATCTTTGATTTTCCACTGAGTCTCTGCATCTTCAGTGCCGTGTTCTACTGTGCAAAACCAAGGGTATAGTAGCAGCTTGAGAACATCTTTGGTTATTGCAGAAACAACCCTTCTATGTCTGTTTAGCAGATTTTGAGCACATTGTTGATTTTCCACCAAAGCTTTGTTTCTTTACCTCCATATTTTATGTTAAGACGCTTAGAGGAGCTAAGAAAAGCATTTTTTAGAGCCTGGATAGCTCAGTCGGTAGAGCATCAGACTTTTAATCTGAGGGTCCAGGGTTCAAGTCCCTGTTCAGGCGTACTTGCTAAAGCAAGCTGTCAAATGTCTTTATTGAGCACATCTTTGATTTTCCACTGAGTCTTTGCTTCTTTATTGTCGTGTTCTACTGTGCAAAACTGAGGGTATAGAAGCAGCTTGAGAAAATCTTTGTTTTTTGCAGAAACAACCCTTCTATGTCTGTTTAGCAGATTTTGAGCACATTTTTGATTTTCCACCAAAGCTTTGTTTCTTTACCTCCATATTTTATGTTAAGACGCTTAGAGGAGCTAAGAAGAGCATTTTTTAGAGCCTGGATAGCTCAGTCGGTAGAGCATCAGACTTTTAATCTGAGGGTCCAGGGTTCAAGTCCCTGTTCAGGCGTACTTGCTAAAGCAAGCTGTCAAATGTCTTTATTGAGCACATCTTTGATTTTCCACTGAGTCTTTGCTTCTTTATTGTCGTGTTCTACTGTGCAAAACTGAGGGTATAGAAGCAGCTTGAGAAAATCTTTGTTTTTTGCAGAAACAACCCTTCTATGTCTGTTTAGCAGATTTTGAGCACATTTTTGATTTTCCACCAAAGCTTTGTTTCTTTACCTCCATATTTTATGTTAAGACGCTTAGAGGAGCTAAGAAGAGCATTTTTTAGAGCCTGGATAGCTCAGTCGGTAGAGCATCAGACTTTTAATCTGAGGGTCCAGGGTTCAAGTCCCTGTTCAGGCGTACTTGCTAAAGCAAGCTGTCAAATGTCTTTATTGAGCACATCTTTGATTTTCCACTGAGTCTTTGCTTCTTTATTGTCGTGTTCTACTATGCAAAACTGAGGGTATAGAAGCAGCTTGAGAAAATCTTTGTTTTTTGCAGAAACAACCCTTCTATGTCTGTTTAGCAAATTTTGGGTACATTGTTGATTTTCCACCAAAGCTTTGTTTCTTTACCTCCATATTTTATGTTAAGACGCTTAGAGGAGCTGAGAAGAGCATTTTTTAGAGCCTGGATAGCTCAGTCGGTAGAGCATCAGACTTTTAATCTGAGGGTCCAGGGTTCAAGTCCCTTTTCAGGCGTACTTGCTAAAGCAAGCTGTCAAATGTCTTTATTGAGCACATCTTTGATTTTCCACTGAGTCTTTGCTTCTTTATTGCCGTGTTCTACTGTGCAAAACTGAGGGTATAGCTTGAGAAAATCTTTGTTTTTTGCAGAAACAACCCTTCTATGTCTGTTTAGCAAATTTTGGGTACATTGTTGATTTTCCACCAAAGCTTTGTTTCTTTACCTCCATATTTTATGTTAAGACGCTTAGAGGAGCTAAGAAGAGCATTTTTCAGAGCCTGGATAGCTCAGTCGGTAGAGCATCAGACTTTTAATCTGAGGGTCCAGGGTTCAAGTTCCTGTTCAGGCGTACTTGCTAAAGCAAGCTGTCAAATGTCTTTATTGAGCACATCTTTGATTTTCCACTGAGTCTTTGCTTCTTTATTGTCGTGTTCTACTGTGCAAAACTGAGGGCATAGAAGCAGCTTGAGAAAATCTTTGTTTTTTGCAGAAACAACCCTTCTATGTCTGTTTAGCAAATTTTGGGCACATTGTTGATTTTCCACCAAAGCTTTGTTTCTTTACCTCCATATTTTATGTTAAGACGCTTAGAGGAGCTAAGAAGAGCATTTTTCAGAGCCTGGATAGCTCAGTCGGTAGAGCATCAGACTTTTAATCTGAGTGTCCAGGGTTCAAGTCCCTGTTCAGGCGTACTTGCTAAAGCAAGCTGTCAAATGTCTTTATTGAGCAAATCTTTCATTTTCCACTGAGTCTTTGCTACTTTATTGTCGTCTTCTACTGTGCAAAACTGAGGGCATAGAAGCAGCTTGAGAAAATCTTTGTTTTTTGCAGAAACAACCCTTCTATGTCTGTTTAGCAAATTTTGGGCACATTGTTGATTTTCCACCAAAGCTTTGTTTCTTTACCTCCATATTTTATGTTAAGACGCTTAGAGGAGCTAAGAAGAGCATTTTTCAGAGCCTGGATAGCTCAGTCGGTAGAGCATCAGACTTTTAATCTGAGGGTCCAGGGTTCAAGTCCCTTTTCAGGCGTACTTGCTAAAGCAAGCTGTCAAATGTCTTTATTGAGCACATCTTTGATTTTCCACTGAGTCTCTGCATCTTCAGTGCCGTGTTCTACTGTGCAAAACCAAGGGTATAGTAGCAGCTTGAGAACATCTTTGGTTATTGCAGAAACAACCCTTCTATGTCTGTTTAGCAGATTTTGAGCACATTGTTGATTTTCCACCAAAGCTTTGTTTCTTTACCTCCATATTTTATGTTAAGACGCTTAGAGGAGCTAAGAAGAGCATTTTTCAGAGCCTGGATAGCTCAGTCAGTAGAGCATCAGACTTTTAATCTGAGGGTCCAGGGTTCAAGTCCTTTTTCAGGCGTACTTGCTAAAGCAAGCTGTCAAATGTCTTTATTGAGCACATCTTTGATTTTCCACTGAGTCTTTGCTTCTTTATTGTCGTGTTCTACTGTGCAAAACTGAGGGTATAGAAGCAGCTTGAGAAAATCTTTGTTTTTTGCAGAAACAACCCTTCTATGTCTGTTTAGCAGATTTTGAGCACATTTTTGATTTTCCACCAAAGCTTTGTTTCTTTACCTCCATATTTTATGTTAAGACGCTTAGAGGAGCTAAGAAGAGCATTTTTTAGAGCCTGGATAGCTCAGTCGGTAGAGCATCAGACTTTTAATCTGAGGGTCCAGGGTTCAAGTCCCTGTTCAGGCGTACTTGCTAAAGCAAGCTGTCAAATGTCTTTATTGAGCACATCTTTGATTTTCCACTGAGTCTTTGCTTCTTTATTGTCGTGTTCTACTATGCAAAACTGAGGGTATAGAAGCAGCTTGAGAAAATCTTTGTTTTTTGCAGAAACAACCCTTCTATGTCTGTTTAGCAAATTTTGGGTACATTGTTGATTTTCCACCAAAGCTTTGTTTCTTTACCTCCATATTTTATGTTAAGACGCTTAGAGGAGCTGAGAAGAGCATTTTTTAGAGCCTGGATAGCTCAGTCGGTAGAGCATCAGACTTTTAATCTGAGGGTCCAGGGTTCAAGTCCCTTTTCAGGCGTACTTGCTAAAGCAAGCTGTCAAATGTCTTTATTGAGCACATCTTTGATTTTCCACTGAGTCTCTGCATCTTCAGTGCCGTGTTCTACTGTGCAAAACCAAGGGGATAGGAGCAGCTTGAGAACATCTTTGCTTATTGCAGAAACAACCCTTCTATGTCTGTTTAGCAGATTTTGAGCACATTGTTGATTTTCCACCAAAGCTTTGTTTCTTTACCTCCATATTTTATGTTAAGACGCTTAGAGGAGCTAAGAAGAGCATTTTTCAGAGCCTGGATAGCTCAGTCGGTAGAGCATCAGACTTTTAATCTGAGGGTCCAGGGTTCAAGTCCCTTTTCAGGCGTACTTGCTAAAGCAAGCTGTCAAATGTCTTTATTGAGCACATCTTTGATTTTCCACTGAGTCTCTGCATCTTCAGTGCCGTGTTCTACTGTGCAAAACCAAGGGTATAGAAGCAGCTTGAGAACATCTTTGCTTATTGCAGAAACAACCCTTCTATGTCTGTTTAGCAGATTTTGAGCACATTTTTGATTTTCCACCAAAGCTTTGTTTCTTTACCTCCATATTTTATGTTAAGACGCTTAGAGGAGCTAAGAAGAGTATTTTTCAGAGCCTGGATAGCTCAGTCGGTAGAGTATCAGACTTTTAATCTGAGGGTCCAGGGTTCATATTTTTTTTTACCTCCATATTTTATGTTAAGACGCTTAGAGGAGCTAAGAAGAGCATTTTTCAGAGCCTGGATAGCTCAGTCGGTAGAGCATCAGACTTTTAATCTGAGGGTCCAGGGTTCAAGTCCCTGTTCAGGCGTACTTGCTAAAGCAAGCTGTCAAATGTCTTTATTGAGCACATCTTTGATTTTCCACTGAGTCTTTGCTTCTTTATTGTCGTGTTCTACTGTGCAAAACTGAGGGTATAGAAGCAGCTTGAGAAAATCTTTGTTTTTTGCAGAAACAACCCTTCTATGTCTGTTTAGCAAATTTTGGGTACATTGTTGATTTTCCACCAAAGCTTTGTTTCTTTACCTCCATATTTTATGTTAAGACGCTTAGAGGAGCTAAGAAGAGCATTTTTCAGAGCCTGGATAGCTCAGTCGGTAGAGCATCAGACTTTTAATCTGAGGATCCAGGGTTCAAGTTCCTGTTCAGGCGTACTTGCTAAAGCAAGCTGTCAAATGTCTTTATTGAGCACATCTTTGATTTTCCACTGAGTCTTTGCTTCTTTATTGTCGTGTTCTACTGTGCAAAACTGACGGTATAGTAGCAGCTTGAGAACATCTTTGGTTATTGCAGAAACAACCCTTCTATGTCTGTTTAGCAGATTTTGAGCACATTTTTGATTTTCCACCAAAGCTTTGTTTCTTTACCGCCATATTTTATCTTAAGACACTTAGAGGAGCTAAGAAGAGCATTTTTCAGAGCCTGGATAGCTCAGTCGGTAGAGCATCAGACTTTTAATCTGAGGGTCCAGGGTTCAAGTCCCTGTTCAGGCGTATTTGCTAAAGCAAGCTGTCAAATGTCTTTATTGAGCACATCTTTGATTTTCCACTGAGTCTTTGCTTCTTTATTGCCGTGTTCTACTGTGCAAAACTGAGGGTATAGCTTGAGAAAATCTTTGTTTTTTGCAGAAACAACCCTTCTATGTCTGTTTAGCAAATTTTGAGCACATTTTTGATTTTCCACCAAAGCTTTGTTTCTTTACCTCCATATTTTATGTTAAGACGCTTAGAGGAGCTAAGAAGAGCATTTTTCAGAGCCTGGATAGCTCAGTCGGTAGAGCATCAGACTTTTAATCTGAGGGTCCAGGGTTCAAGTCCCTGTTCAGGCGTACTTGCTAAAGCAAGCTGTCAAATGTCTTTATTGAGCACATCTTTGATTTTCCACTGAGTCTTTGCTTCTTTATTGTTGTGTTCTACTGTGCAAAACTGAGGGCATAGAAGCAGCTTGAGAAAATCTTTGTTTTTTGCAGAAACAACCCTTCTATGTCTGTTTAGCAAATTTTGGGCACATTGTTGATTTTCCACCAAAGCTTTGTTTCTTTACCTCCATATTTTATGTTAAGACGCTTAGAGGAGCTAAGAAGAGCATTTTTCAGAGCCTGGATAGCTCAGTCGGTAGAGCATCAGACTTTTAATCTGAGGATCCAGGGTTCAAGTTCCTGTTCAGGCGTACTTGCTAAAGCAAGCTGTCAAATGTCTTTATTGAGCACATCTTTGATTTTCCACTGAGTCTTTGCTTCTTTATTGTTGTGTTCTACTGTGCAAAACTGAGGGCATAGAAGCAGCTTGAGAAAATCTTTGTTTTTTGCAGAAACAACCCTTCTATGTCTGTTTAGCAAATTTTGGGCACATTGTTGATTTTCCACCAAAGCTTTGTTTCTTTACCTCCATATTTTATGTTAAGACGCTTAGAGGAGCTAAGAAGAGCATTTTTCAGAGCCTGGATAGCTCAGTCGGTAGAGCATCAGACTTTTAATCTGAGGGTCCAGGGTTCAAGTCCCTGTTCAGGCGTGCTTGCTAAAGCAAGCTGTCAAATGTCTTTATTGAGCACATCTTTGATTTTCCACTGAGTCTTTGCTTCTTTATTGTCGTGTTCTACTGTGCAAAACTGACGGTATAGTAGCAGCTTGAGAACATCTTTGGTTATTGCAGAAACAACAATTCTATGTCTGTTTAGCAGATTTTGAGAACATTTTTGATTTTCCACCAAAGCTTTGTTTCTTTACCGCCATATTTTATCTTAAGACGCTTAGAGGAGCTAAGAAGAGCATTTTTCAGAGCCTGGATAGCTCAGTCGGTAGAGCATCAGACTTTTAATCTGAGGGTCCAGGGTTCAAGTCCCTGTTCAGGCGTATTTGCTAAAGCAAGCTGTCAAATGTCTTTATTGAGCACATCTTTGATTTTCCACTGAGTCTTTGCTTCTTTATTGTCGTGTTCTACTGTGCAAAACTGAGGGTATAGCTTGAGAAAATCTTTGTTTTTTGCAGAAACAACCCTTCTATGTCTGTTTAGCAAATTTTGAGCACATTTTTGATTTTCCACCAAAGCTTTGTTTCTTTACCTCCATATTTTATGTTTAGACGCTTAGAGGAGCTAAGAAGAGCATTTTTCAGAGCCTGGATAGCTCAGTCGGTAGAGCATCAGACTTTTAATCTGAGGATCCAGGGTTCAAGTTCCTGTTCAGGCGTACTTGCTAAAGCAAGCTGTCAAATGTCTTTATTGAGCACATCTTTGATTTTCCACTGAGTCTTTGCTTCTTTATTGTCGTGTTCTACTGTGCAAAACTGACGGTATAGTAGCAGCTTGAGAACATCTTTGGTTATTGCAGAAACAACCCTTCTATGTCTGTTTAGCAGATTTTGAGCACATTTTTGATTTTCCACCAAAGCTTTGTTTCTTTACCGCCATATTTTATCTTAAGACGCTTAGAGGAGCTAAGAAGAGCATTTTTCAGAGCCTGGATAGCTCAGTCGGTAGAGCATCAGACTTTTAATCTGAGGGTCCAGGGTTCAAGTCCCTGTTCTGGCGTATTTGCTAAAGCAAGCTGTCAAATGTCTTTATTGAGCACATCTTTGATTTTCCACTGAGTCTCTGCATCTTCAGTGCCGTGTTCTACTGTGCAAAACTGAGGGTATAGAAGCAGCTTGAGAACATCTTTGCTTATTGCAGAAACAACCCTTCTATGTCTGTTTAGCAGATTTTGAGCACATTTTTGATTTTCCACCAAAGCTTTGTTTCTTTACCTCCATATTTTATGTTAAGACGCTTAGAGGAGCTAAGAAGAGCATTTTTCAGAGCCTGGATAGCTCAGTCGGTAGAGCATCAGACTTTTAATCTGTGGGTCCAGGGTTCAAGTCCCTGTTCAGGCATATTTGCTAAAGCAAGCTGTCAAATGTCTTTATTGAGCACATCTTTGATTTTCCACTGAGTCTTTGCTTCTTTATTGTTGTGTTCTACTGTGCAAAACTGAGGGCATAGAAGCAGCTTGAGAAAATCTTTGTTTTTTGCAGAAACAACCCTTCTATGTCTGTTTAGCAAATTTTGGGCACATTGTTGATTTTCCACCAAAGCTTTGTTTCTTTACCTCCATATTTTATGTTAAGACGCTTAGAGGAGCTAAGAAGAGCATTTTTCAGAGCCTGGATAGCTCAGTCGGTAGAGCATCAGACTTTTAATCTGAGGGTCCAGGGTTCAAGTCCCTGTTCAGGCGTGCTTGCTAAAGCAAGCTGTCAAATGTCTTTATTGAGCACATCTTTGATTTTCCACTGAGTCTTTGCTTCTTTATTGTCGTGTTCTACTGTGCAAAACTGAGGGTATAGAAGCAGCTTGAGAAAATCTTTGTTTTTTGCAGAAACAACCCTTCTATGTCTGTTTAGCAAATTTTGGGTACATTGTTGATTTTCCACCAAAGCTTTGTTTCTTTACCTCCATATTTTATGTTAAGACGCTTAGAGGAGCTAAGAAGAGCATTTTTCAGAGCCTGGATAGCTCAGTCGGTAGAGCATCAGACTTTTAATCTGAGGGTCCAGGGTTCAAGTCCCTGTTCAGGCGTACTTGCTAAAGCAAGCTGTCAAATGTCTTTATTGAGCACATCTTTGATTTTCCACTGAGTCTTTGCTTCTTTATTGTCGTGTTCTACTGTGCAAAACTGAGGGCATAGAAGCAGCTTGAGAAAATCTTTGTTTTTTGCAGAAACAACCCTTCTATGTCTGTTTAGCAAATTTTGGGCACATTGTTGATTTTCCACAAAGCTTTGTTTCTTTACCTCCATATTTTATGTTAAGACGCTAGAGGAGCTAAGAAGAGCATTTTTCAGAGCCTGGATAGCTCAGTCGGTAGAGCATCAGACTTTTAATCTGAGGGTCCAGGGTTCAAGTCCTGTTCAGGCGTACTTGCTAAGCAAGCTGTCAATGTCTTTATTGAGCACATCTTTGATTTTCCACTGAGTCTTTGCTTCTTTATTGTCGTGTTCTACTGTGCAAAACTGAGGGTATAGAAGCAGCTTGAGAAAATCTTTGTTTTTTGCAGAAACAACCCTTCTATGTCTGTTTAGCAAATTTTGGGTACATTGTTGATTTTCACCAAAGCTTTGTTTCTTTACTCCATATTTTATGTTAAGACGCTTAGAGGAGCTAAGAAGAGCATTTTTCAGAGCTGGATAGCTCAGTCGTAGAGCATCAGACTTTTAATCTGAGATCCAGGGTCAAGTCCTGTTCAGGCGTACTTGCTAAAGCAGCTGTCAAATGTCTTTATTGAGCACATCTTTGATTTTCCACTGAGTCTTTGCTTCTTTATTGTCGTGTTCTACTGTGCAAAACTGACGGTATAGTAGCAGCTTGAGAACATCTTGGTTATTGCAGAAACAACCCTTCTATGTCTGTTTAGCAGATTTTGAGCACATTTTTGATTTTCACCCAAAGCTTTGTTTCTTTACCAGCCATATTTATCTTAAGACGCTTATAGGAGTTAAGAAGAGCATTTTCAGAGCCTGGATAGCTCAGTCGGTAGAGCATCAGACTTTAATCTGAGGGTCCAGGGTTCAAGTCCCTGTTCAGGCGTATTGCTAAAGCAAGCTGTCAAATGTCTTTATTGAGCACATCTTTGATTTTCCACTGAGTCTTTGCTTCTTATTGCCGTGTTCTACTGTGCAAAACTGAGGGTATAGCTTGAGAAAATCTTGTTTTTTGCAGAAACAACCCTTCTATGTCTGTTTAGCAAATTTTGGGTACATTGTTGATTTTCCACCAAAGCTTTGTTTCTTTACTCCATATTTTATGTTAAGACGCTTAGAGGAGCTAAGAAGAGCATTTTTCAGAGCCTGATAGCTCAGTCGGTAGAGCATCAGACTTTAATCTGAGGGTCAGGGTTCAAGTTCCTGTTCAGGCGTACTTGCTAAAGCAAGCTGTCAAATGTCTTTATTGAGCACATCTTTGATTTCCACTGAGTCTTTGCTTCTTTATTGTCGTGTTCTACTGTGCAAAACTGAGGGCATAGAAGCAGCTGAGAAAATCTTTGTTTTTTGCAGAAACAACCCTTCTATGTCTGTTTAGCAAATTTTGGGCACATTGTTGATTTTCCACCAAAGCTTTGTTTCTTTACCTCCATATTTTATGTAAGACGCTTAGAGGAGCTAAGAAGAGCATTTTTCAGAGCCTGGATAGCTCAGTCGGTAGAGCATCAGACTTTTAATCTGAGTGTCCAGGGTTCAAGTCCCTGTTCAGGCGTACTTGCTAAAGCAAGCTGTCAAATGTCTTTATTGAGCAAATCTTTCATTTTCCACTGAGTCTTTGCTACTTTATTGTCGTCTTCTACTGTGCAAAACTGAGGGTATAGAAGCAGCTTGAGAAAATCTTTGTTTTTTGCAGAAACAACCCTTCTATGTCTGTTTAGCAAATTTTGGGTACATTGTTGATTTTCCACCAAAGCTTTGTTTCTTACCTCATATTTTATGTTAAGACGCTTAGAGGAGCTAAGAAGAGCATTTTTCAGAGCCTGGATAGCTCAGTCGGTAGAGCATCAGACTTTTAATCTGAGGATCCAGGGTTCAAGTTCCTGTTCAGGCGTACTGCTAAAGCAAGCTGTCAATGTCTTTATGAGCACATCTTTGATTTTCCACTGAGTCTTTGCTTCTTTATTGTCGTGTTCTACTGTGCAAAACTGAGGCATAGAAGCAGCTTGAGAAAATCTTTGTTTTTTTGCAGAAACAACCCTTCTATGTCTGTTTAGCAAATTTTGGCAACATTGTTGATTTTCCACCAAAGCTTTGTTTCTTTACCTCCATATTTTATGTTAAGACGCTTAGAGGAGCTAGAAGAGCATTTTCAGAGCCTGGATAGCTCAGTCGGTAGAGCATCAGACTTTTAATCTGAGGGTTCAGGGTTCAAGTCCCTTTTCAGGCGTACTTGCTAAGCAAGCTGTCAAATGTCTTTATTGAGCACATCTTTGATTTTCCACTGAGTCTCTGCATCTTCAGTGCCGTGTTCTACTGTGCAAAACCAAGGGTATAGTAGCAGCTTGAGAACATCTTTGGTTATTGCAGAAACAACCCTTCTATGTCTGTTTAGCAGATTTTGAGCACATTGTGATTTTCCACCAAAGCTTTGTTTCTTTACCTCCATATTTTAGTTAAGACGCTTAGAGGAGCTAAGAAAGCATTTTTTAGAGCCTGGATAGCTCAGTCGGTAGAGCATCAGACTTTTAATCTGAGGGTCCAGGTTCAAGTCCCTGTTCAGGCGTACTTGCTAATGCAAGCTGTCAAATGTCTTTATTGAGCACATCTTTGATTTTCCACTGAGTCTTTGCTTCTTTATTGTCGTGTTCTACTGTGCAAAACTGAGGTATAGAAGCAGCCTTGAGAAAATCTTTGTTTTTGCAGAAACAACCCTCTATGTCTGGTTAGCAGATTTTGAGCACATTTTTGATTTTCCACCAAAGCTTTGTTTCTTTACCTCCATATTTTATGTTAAGACGCTTAGAGGAGCTAAGAAGAGCATTTTTTAGAGCCTGGATAGCTCAGTCGGTAGAGCATCAGACTTTTAATCTGAGGGTCCAGGGTTCAAGTCCCTGTTCAGCGTACTTGCTAAAGCAAGCTGTCAAATGTCTTTATTGAGCACATCTTTGATTTTCCACTGAGTCTTTGCTTCTTTATTGTCGTGTTCTACTGTGCAAAACTGAGGGTATAGAAGCAGCTTGAGAAAATCTTTGTTTTTTGCAGAAACAACCCTTCTATGTCTGTTTAGCAGATTTTGAGCACATTTTTGATTTTCCACCAAAGCTTTGTTTCTTTACCTCCATATTTTATGTTAAGACGCTTAGAGGAGCTAAGAAGAGCATTTTTAGAGCCTGGATAGCTCAGTCGGTAGAGCATCAGACTTTTAATCTGAGGGTCCAGGTTCAAGTCCCTGTTCAGGCGTACTTGCTAAAGCAAGCTGTCAAATGTCTTTATTGAGCACATCTTGATTTTCCACTGAGTCTTTGCTTCTTTATTGTCGTGTCTACTATGCAAAACTGAGGGTATAGAAGCAGCTTGAGAAAATCTTTGTTTTTTGCAGAAACACCCTTCTATGTCTGTTTAGCAAATTTTGGGTACATTGTTGATTTTCCACCAAAGCTTTGTTTCTTACTCATATTTTATGTTAAGACGCTTAGAGGAGCTGAGAAGAGCATTTTTTAGAGCCTGGATAGCTCAGGTCGGTAGAGCATCAGACTTTTAATCTGAGGGTACCAGGGTTCAAGTCCCTTTTCAGGCGTACTTGCTAAAGCAAGCTGTCAAATGTCTTTATTGAGCACATCTTTGATTTTCCACTGAGTCTTTGCTTCTTTATTGCCGTGTTCTACTGTGCAAAACTGAGGGTATAGCTTGAGAAAATCTTTGTTTTTTGCAGAAACAACCCTCTATGTCTGTTTAGCAAATTTGGGTACATTGTTGATTTTCCACCAAGCTTTGTTTCTTTACCTCCATATTTTATGTTAAGACGCTTAGAGGAGCTAAGAAGAGCATTTTTCAGAGCCTGGATAGCTCAGTCGGTAGAGCATCAGACTTTTAATCTGAGGGTCCAGGGTTCAAGTTCCTGTTCAGGCGTACTTGCTAAAGCAAGCTGTCAAAGTCTTTATTGAGCACATCTTTGATTTTCCACTGAGTCTTTGCTTCTTTATTGTCGTGTTCTACTGTGCAAAACTGAGGGCATAGAAGCAGCTTGAGAAAAATCTTTGTTTTTTGCAGAAACAACCCTTCTATGTCTGTTTAGCAAATTTTTGGCACATTGTTGATTTTCCACCAAAGCTTTGTTTCTTTACCTCCATATTTTATGTTAAGACGCTTAGAGGAGCTAAGAGAGCATTTTTCAGAGCCTGGATAGCTCAGTCGGTAGAGCATCAGACTTTTAATCTGAGTGTCCAGGGTTCAAGTCCCTGTTCAGGCGTACTTGCTAAAGCAAGCTGTCAAATGTCTTTATTGAGCAAATCTTCATTTTCACTGAGTCTTTGCTACTTTATTGTCGTCTTTCTACTGTGCAAAACTGAGGGCATAGAGCAGCTTGAGAAAATCTTTGTTTTTTGCAGAAACAACCCTTCTATGTCTGTTTAGCAAATTTTGGGCACATTGTTGATTTTCCACCAAAGCTTGTTTTCTTTACCTCCATATTTTATGTTTAGACGCTTAGAGGAGCTAAGAAGAGCATTTTCAGAGCCTGGATAGCTCAGTCGGTAGAGCATCAGACTTTTAATCTGAGGTCCAGGGTTCAGTCCCTTTTCAGGCGTACTTGCTAAAGCAAGCTGTCAAATGTCTTTATTGAGCACATCTTTGATTTTCCACTGAGTCTCTGCATCTTCAGTGCCGTGTTCTACTGTGCAAAACCAAGGGTATAGTAGCAGCTTGAGAACATCTTTGGTTATTGCAGAAACAACCCTTCTATGTCTGTTTAGCAGATTTTGAGCACATTGTGATTTTCCACCAAAGCTTTGTTCTTTACCTCCATATTTTATGTTAAGACGCTAGAGGAGCTAAGAGAGCATTTTTCAGAGCCTGGATAGCTCAGTCAGTAGAGCATCAGACTTTTAATCTGAGGGTCCAGGGTTCAAGTCCTTTTTCAGGCGTACTTGCTAAAGCAAGCTGTCAATGTCTTTATTGAGCACATCTTTGATTTTCCACTGAGTCTTTGCTTCTTTATTGTCGTGTTCTACTGTGCAAACTGAGGGTATAGAAGCAGCTTGAGAAATA